>NW_016107603.1:1212807-1245831 GCF_001604975.1 Cebus imitator
TGGAGTAACACCATTGTAGCTCACTGCAGCCTTGAACTCCTGAGTTCAAATGATCCTCCAATCTCAGCCTCCCAAGTAGCTGGGACTACCAGTGTGTGCTAATTTTTTTAAGAAAAGTTTTTTTGATAGATACAGGGCCTCACTATGTTGACTAGGCTGGTCTTGAACTCCTGGCCTCAAGTGATCCTCCTGCCTCTGCCTTCCAAAGAGCTGGGATTACAGGCATGATCTACCATGCTCAACTGATAATTTAAAATAAAATACATTGATTTTACCTTGAAGAATAGTAATGCACAATGTTGAGACATGAGAGAAGCCCCAAAATGACACCTCTCTTCTCCTTGAATTTTTAAGTAAGATCAAAAGAACAAGGCTGGGCAAGGTGGCTCATGCCTATAAGCCCAAAACTTTGAGAGGCCAAGGTAGAAGAATGGCTTAAACCCAGGAGTTTGGAGCCAGCCTGGGCAACATCAGAAGACTTCATCTCTATTAAAAAAAAAAAAAAAATTAGAAATTAGCTGGGATAGTGAAGCATGCCTGTAATTCCCAGTTATTTGGGAGGCTAAAGTGAGAGGATTGTTTGAGCCCAGGAAGTCAAGGCTACAGTGAGCTGTGATCACACTGCTGCACTCCAGCCTGGGTGACAGCAAGAAAAAAAAAAGAAAAGAAAAGAAACAGATGTAAAATCTAAACATTACCTTTATAAATGATAAAACTGATACTGGAGAAGGAAGCTTATATCTGAGGACAAGCAAACTGCCTCATATTGGAACCAGAATTAGAGATTCCGCTCTCAGCAGTGCTAGCCAAGGCCGCTGTCTCCATGTGGAGGAGGAAGACACATATCCTTTGTAGAGTGGCTTACTCTCGGAAGGAAAGAAAAATGAAGTTTATGCTTTGAATGCCCATTTTTCTCCACCAAGCTCATGGGTTTATAAGTAAAGGGGTAGAGAGAATGTTACATAATCGATGTTCTTCACATGGAAGAAAACAGGAGAGTTTCCTAAACATGTTCTCTAGTCGTATGCTTTACTAACCATTAACCCTGGGGTGCCGCCGCTCCGCTGGGGGAAAATATCAGCAGGCTCTTAGTACAGGTCCATGCTCTCACCTCATGGTGCTTCTTTGACACCAATAACTTCCCCTGTGAATATCATCCTGGAACCATCAGAGAACAGTTTTGATTTTGCCCCCAGAAGATTCTTAAATGCATTGGAACAGTCCAGTAGGTAAATTAAGTCCAAAGCCACTTTCTACTCAATTCCAAATGTTGACTGCCTATTCTGTTTTTCATCACAAATCCTGAGCAACGTTATACGCCAGCATATTCTATTAGAGGGTCCATATTAAGATGATACAACAAAAAAATGCTCAGCAAGCATAGAAATATGGATGTAAACTCCCTTCCATTAAGAGTTCACAAGCGTTGTTTGAGGCCAGGAATTCAAGATTAGACTGGTAAACACAGCAAGACCCTGTCTCTACAAACAATTTTTTAAAAATTGCCAAGTTTGGGCAGCTACCGCCATGCCACCTTCACTCTCCAACACCAGCATTGCCTCGTGCTCGCCAAGCTCCAGCCGAAGAAGGGGGATAAGTAAGGAGGTCGCTATACCATGGCTCTGACAAAGCAGACTGCCCACAAATTGACCTTGGTAAAGCACCCAGGAAGCAACTGGCTACAAAAGTCGCTCACAAGAGTGCACCCTCTACTGGAGGAGTGGAAAAGCCTCATCGTTACAGGCCTGGTTCTGTGGCACTCTGTGAAGTTAGACATTATCAGAAGTTCACTGAACTTCTGATTTGCAAACTTCCCTTCCAGCATCTGGTGCAAGAAATTGCTTAGGACTTTAAAACAGATCTGGGCTTCCAGAGCTGAGCTATCGGTGCTTTGCAGGAGGCAAGTGAGGCCTATCTGGTTGACATTTTTAAAGACAACAACCTGTGTGCTATCCATGCCAAATGTGTAACATTTATGCCAAAATACATGCAGCTAGCGCACCGCAGATGTGGAGAATGTGCTTAAGAAACAGTATGATGGGAAACATTTCATCCTCAAAAAAAACCAGATCCCTTCTTCGGTTATTGGTAGTTCTGAATGTGAGATTTTTTTTTTTCCCATGGGGTCAAAAGGCACCTAAGTATATGAATGCCAGTGGAAAAATAGGGGACAGAAATCTGGTACTGGCAATTTTTCCATTTTCATTTGTGTGTGAATTTTTAATATAAATGTGGGCATGTAAAGCATTAATGCAAGTCAAAATGTTTCAGTGAACAAGTTTCAGTGGTTCAATTTTATAATAATTATAAATAAACCTGTTAAATTTTTCTGAAAAAAAAAATTACCAGGTGTGGTGGTGCATGCCCGTAGGACTGCTTGAGCCCAGAAGTTTGAAGTCATAGTGAACTATGATCACACCACTGCACCTCAGCCTGGCAACAGAGCAATACTCTATCTGAAGAAAAATAAAGAGTTCACATGAGCAACTAAGCTTGCTTACAAGTTGACTCTAAAAACATTGTTGTCCAATGGAATTAAAAGTCCAGAATCACTTTAACTTGCCAGGTAGTGTTAACGTTCAAAGACATTCCAATTCAAAATTTACTCCTCTCAATCTTCTCTTGTTCAATTTTCAGAGAGCGATTCTCCATCTTGGATAATGTGATTCTTTCAGCAGCTGTAGCTTAAGCTGTTCCATACCAGAATTAGTGTAGTTCTTAAGACATCATATTACTTCATGCTAAATCTTTCATGAATCACCCTTGAAAAAAGTTCAGAGTTAATTTGTAGTACATACAAGATTATAATAGCACTGGCCCACATCTACCAAATTTAGAAAATTACTCCATCCCCAGTCCCTAGGGCAGTTATCCCAGAACAAAATTATATTCCCCAAACTCAGTACTTAGTTTAAACCAAAGAGAGTTGACAAAGACCACAGCAGAGATTCCGCAGCATTGAGAGGAAGAGGATACCTTCTTGGTTTGAGCTGCACCAGCATGCCAGAGTTTATGTCACTTGTCCAGAGGCCATGATCTGAGAGCTAAACGATAACTGGGAAATAGCTCTTGGCAAGAGTTTTTTTTTTTTGGAACCGTGAATTTTCCAGATGGGGAGAGAAATAATCCTATGCAAACTGTCACCTCTTAGAGAAGAGCATTTAAGATACTGCTGCTTTGAGCAAAGTCTAGAGGGCTGACCTAATAGATTCCCAATCTTACTTGAGGCGCCTTTTTTTTCCCCATCCAGTATATTCAAAACTTCCTAAATTATTATTTTTCCTTTGAATCCTGTGTTTCTAGTGTTCAAAGATATTTTAAAAAGAAGCAAAATCATGACTCTCATATAGATAGAAAATGAGCACGTGGTAAAGGTGCTATTTAACTCATTAACTACAGCACAGAAACTAGGTAACTGGTTCAAAGGAGAAGAAGTGATAGAAGCCCAAATTTTTATGGAGTAAGAAATGTTGATATGGATGCTCATATGGATGCAAAACTGGCTTCTGCATGGGCAGAGGGTGGTGAGAAGGTAAGGGGGTATTGTTCCTCCACCAGAAAAAAATTTCACTTCAAAAAAATTTCAAACTACAAAGAAAACAATTATTTTGATTGCTATCAGTTATTTTCCTACTCATAGAGTTAGAAAATAGTTCCCACAGAATAGAAATCAGCAACCATGACGGGTATATTGTGCTAGTTTAGATGTGACATAATTTCATAGTTTTCCATTGGAGCACACGTCTTCCTTCACCAGCACCCTAATATTGAACTGAACATAGGCACTGCCAAGTTACACAGCATTTACATTCTTTTCTGATTTGGCTTTTTCTGTCTTTGCTCATAGAGGCTGTTTCTATTACCTGTTACTGCCAGTTCACTATTCCTAAGAACTCTGCATTCTAATCTGGGACATCTTGAGATCACACAATGAGAAGTGATCCTTGAATTTGTGTACAAGTCCTGTGAATTTAAGGTTAGCTCCTTCACAGCTCACTCTTTGGTCCTGGAAGCTGACTGAAATTGGAGCAGCTCAGCTAGTGCGGAGTCTGGCACTCTTAAGTGAAACTTCCTGCAGCACACAAACACACACACACACACACACAAATACCCTTCAGCTGCACTGCATTTTAAAAGCAGCAAAAGTATGCTGTTTTAAAAGTATGTCCAAAGATTATACAAGATTATAAGAGCACTGGCCCCACATTTACCAAATTTAGAAAATTACTCCATCCCCAGAACAAAATTATATTTCCCAAACTCAGTACTTAAGAGAGCTGACAAAGACCACAGCAGAGATTCCGCAGCATTGAGAGGAAGAGGATACCTTCTTGGTTTGAGCTGCACCAGCATGCCAGAGTTTATGTCACTTGTTCAGCAGCCATGAGCTGGGAGCTTAACAATAACTGGAAAATAGCTCTTGGCAAGAGTTTATTTTTGGAACCATGAATTTTTCCCCCACCCCTTACAAATGGATTACTGCCTTAGCTCTTTCAGTATTAAGCCGTTTGAGGCCCACTAGAATCTGTCCAGAAGCTCAAGAAGCCAGAGCATGTATGCCTGTGTGATCCAACGACAAGCAGCAGCCAGCCCAGCAAAGCCCCCACTAGGGGCAGTAGCTTTGTTCAGGCAGCAAGGTCAGTGTCTGCTTGCTTGCCAGGCCTCATGGCTATCTTCTGAAGGCAACTGTGGCCCCTATGCATTTATCGGATCTGCCTTCATAAAGATAATCATTGGCCTATGGATAAGGCCTTCGTAAACAGCAGTAATCGGCAAGTTCAAAATACCACATGGCCCAAAGGATGGAACCTCTGACCTAGGCGGCAACAGTTCAAAGCTAACTGCACAGCTGTTCAGACTGACTGCATCAAGCCACCACAGTCACCAAGACAATAAAAAGGGCTGTCCATTAAGCATGTCACATCATCAGCTGTGAGATACATCCCAATTAGAAATCAGTTAAAAATGAAAGAAAAATGTGAGTCTTAGAATCAATTAAGTATAGTAGTAATGTAGCAGTAGGCAAAATGTGGGTGTAGTTACTATGTGCCAGGCACTATTTAAACTTTAACTTATATTGTCTTATTTTTCTCACAACGGCTTTATGAAAGTAGGTATTATTAATAGTATCCCCATCTTACAGAAAGAAATGGAAGTAGAGTGAAATTAGAAATTAGTCCAGGGCCACCTGGGTATTAGACAGTGGCGCCAGTCAGTCTGAGTATGAACGTCTACACTTACATTCTTGTGGCTCATTTGGAAAGTACAGAAACAGGGAGAGAAGCAGGAAGAAAAGTCACTTGTCATCTTATCACTGAAAGACAACATCAAAACTTTGACACTGTTCTTTCCAGTAATAAAAAATTCTTTTTTATTCCATTTATTTATTATTATTTTTTGAGAAAGCATTTTACTTTTGTTGCCCAAGCTACAGTGCAATGGCACACTCTTGGCTCACTGCAACCTCTGCCTCCTGGGTTCAAGCCATTCTCCTGACTCTGCCTCCCGAGTAGCTGGGACTATAAACATGCTGCACCACATCCAACTAATTTTTTGTATTTTTTGTAGAGACAGAGTTTTGCCATGTGCCCAGGCTGGTCTCAAACTCCTGAGCTCAAGCAAACCTCCCACGTTGGCCTCCCAAAGTGTTGAGATTACAGGTGTGAGCCACCACACCCAGCCTTGATCTACTTTTTGTTGCAACCATTCTATACCCTGAAGGGGATGCACCATTCCTGGAGATACTGCAATACCAGGTCGACGGGTAGAGTGGGGCAAGTTCCTATTCCATCTCCTAGCTCCAAAAATCCATTTAATATATGATCCTCCAATAGAGAATGTATCAGATATTAAACTGATACAAATAGACACTACGCTTGATCTTAGCCAAAAGGCTGAGAAGTGATAAAATTTTCTATGAGACTTTTAATGATCCATGTTTTTGAAATGATTGTTTTATAGGAACCAAATGGAACGATTAATCATTATGAAGCCATCCAACACTCACAAACAGCCCTACGATGGATCCTTTGAACTCCAAGACTGTTGGGAATCCCAGCCAGTTCTTCCTTTGCTTTGTCCCTTCATGGGTTAGTCCAAGCCTTCCCATGGTTTGCAACATTTCCACACAGTGCTAACAAAGGCCATGCAGTCGTAGTGTGTTTCTTATGTGCCTGTCTTAGACCCTGAGCACTGTAACATGATCCCACTGAATTCTTGCAGTAAATGATCCCAGACCCCTTGAGACAACATATGGCAAGCAACCAGATATCACAAAAGTGTGATTTGTATTTCTGGGCAAGCAGCGGCCTCAGAGGACTAAGATCTTCTAAAGCTTTGAAACTCTTGCAGCTGCCAGTAACCGGATGAAATGCACAACTCCAGGTGGAAGAATGGTCATCAGCCCACCCCAGAGAGAGTCTGACACTTGAGAATGCAAGTGGGGCTTAAAGCATGTGCAAAACAAAGTTGAAGACTTTGCCTGTACTTAGGACATCAGCTATTCACACACTCAGCAAACCCAGACAAATGGAATGCAGAGTAACTACATACTGCATGAACAAATTAAAAGAAATATGCTGTCATTTTGCTTTTCTTTAAATCCATACAGAAAGAAAATATGCAGGGAGCGGTGGCTCAAGCCTATAGTTCCAGCACTTTGGGAGGCTGAGGTGGGCGGCTCACATGAGGTCAGGAGTTCCAGACCAGACTGTAAAATTAACTGGGAATGATGGCGCACACCTGTTGTCCCAGTTAATCAAGAGGCTGAGGTGGTAGAATTGCTTGAACCTGGGGGCTGAGGTTGCAGTGAGCCGAGATCACGCCACTGCACTCCAGTCTGGGCAATGGAGTGAGACTCCATCTCAAAAAAAAAAAAAAAGAAATAAATAGAAGAAATAGATATGGTGCCTTACACTGTCAGGGCCTCCAAAGACCTCATATATAATTGGGAATATATAATGTAGAAATAAACTTGTGGCTGGTATAGATTTTCTCAAACTGGGTGGGGCAGGCTTGGCTGCATTCTCGGGGACTGGAGAGTTTTGTGAGGGATTTTAAATATTAATTTTTCATTTTAAAGATAGTGCAAAAATTACTTCACCTATTATAAAAATATTATTTGCAGTGACAATTCATATTTGAAAAACTTTGCATGTAGAACAAGACTTTTGTTCCACAAAGTAGTATTTTTCCCACTGAAGTACGCAGACATAGTTTTGAGACTTCATGAAATTTTTTTCTCTTTACAAGGTTAATATAGTTCTCAGATTTGAGAAACATTGGTTTGGGACATTTTTAAAAATTGAAAACTGTAAGACATAATTATAATTTAGTATTAGTTCCCCTTTATTTCAGTTTCTCAGCTACAAAACTTTCTCCCACCCTCTCACTTCAGTGAGATGTAAAGTCAGGTGAGATTAATGTGCACTACAGCTCCATAAGAGGAAAGATAGGGGCTAAATGGAGGGAATTCATTGTTTTAAGCATAAATATAGTAAGGAGAAGTGAAAATCACTACAGGTCAGAAAAAAATCATTCTTACCCAGCAGCCTTGTGACAGTGAGACTATGAAACACAGGCTCAGAGCCCACTGGCTCCTCCATGGTGGCAGAACTTCCCCAGCTGTGACCAGCACAGGAAGGCTGCGTAGAAGCCACGTGAGGCTTCTACTGGGGCTAAATGAGCAAAGCAAACCCATATGGAGAGGATTGCTGCAAGGAGGAGCAGGTGATTGTGCATATAAAAGCACTTAGCACAGTGCTTGGCACAAAGCAGATGAGCTACACACGTTTATTCATTCTGAGTCTTTAGTTCAACTAAATCTTTAGTGTAAAGATTGAGAGCTTGAAAAAGAATTAAACAATTTGGTTTAGCAGGCCTGTTGTTTTGATTTATATCCTAGATAAGCTTATGTTTGAACTGATACCTCAGATATAGACCAAATCAACAGTCATGTCTGACAAGCCTGTGGTAGATATCTACTGTAAGCTAGACACACACGCCAGGTGATTTTGCAAAGGCAACCCCAGTCCTTCCCAAATCCTCCAATGTCCTATTAATTAACAGTCTCATCTCAAATAAATAATAAATAAGTAATTAACAGTCTCATCTCATATGACTCCGGAAGTTTAAAGCCCAGCGTTTCTAGGAGGAAACTCCCATTCTCCAAGTGGTTTTCTGTT
The DNA here is from genome assembly GCF_001604975.1 of Cebus imitator. Taxonomy (NCBI): domain Eukaryota; kingdom Metazoa; phylum Chordata; class Mammalia; order Primates; family Cebidae; genus Cebus; species Cebus imitator. Next base: position 1,220,991 of record NW_016107603.1, read on the forward strand.
CAGTTCACTTTATGCCACTCTGTGGACACAGCTCCTTCTCCATCATTTTCCAAAGCATATTTAGGGCTGTTGGGCCCCTAAAGTGAATTCTGCTGCTTCTCTAGAAAAATAGAAGCCTAATACTACTGCCTCAGCATCAGGATTCTTATCACAAACTCCAAGAGTGTCTTTCCATTCCTCACTCTACCTTAAATTCCTGGCCCCAGACAAATTAACCTGCCTAGAAAAAGAGAAGCCACCTCAGGCCAGCCCCTGAGATTCACTCAGAGTGTGCCATTCAAAACGGCAAGGTTAAAGTTGAAATGCTGTTTGTGATCTGACCTCTGAGGTCACACACCATCACTTCGAGATTCACTCAGAGTGAGCAATTCAAAACGGCAAGGTTGAAGTTGAAATGCTGTTTGTGATCTGACCTCTGAAGTCACACACCATCACTTCTACCATATTTCACAGCACATGCAGACCAGCTCTGCTTTCGTTATGGGAGTACGCTGCACATGGGTAGGAATATCAGGAGGTAAAGATCATTGATGGCCTTCTTAGAGATTGGCTACCACTTTGCCACTGACTTTGGGCAAGCCCCATAACCCCTCTGAACACCAGTGTCCTCATCTATAAAACATAGGAATTAATAATAGTCTCTACCTCATGTGGTTGTTTGAAAATGAGAAAATTCATGTTAAATGCTTTTCTCTTACTGGAAACTCAGAATACATTAACTATAATCACAATAATTATACCATCAACACTGTTGGATAATAACTAAAAGCTTTCCAACACTAAATCCAATCCATGTATGTATCAGACCAGCCCACAGAGAAGTCCACATTGCTTAGGCAGTGAAGTGGAGGAGTGCACAAAGCTGCTCACTCCTTCATAGATTCACAGAATGTTACAGATGCCCATCTCTTACATCTCTCTCACTGCCCTATTAAGCACACATTTCAACTCTCTACATTGAACAACTTACAGTTCCATGTCATTCTACATTTTAAGTCTTTATACATGCACCTCCTTCTGCATAGAATGCTCTTTCCAGCTGTCAAATATTTCACCGAACTTCAACTCATCCTTTACTTAATAAATGTGTTGATTTGTTTTCCTAAGCATTTTCTTTTTCTTTTTCATTTTTCTTTTTTTCCTTTCTTTCCCCTGTATGTGTAGTTATCCTTCCTTTTTGTCCCCGTTTTCTTTCATCTATTCAACAAATTGCTACCAAGTGCTAACCATGTGCCAGGAAAAAATGAACAAGACGAAAGTCCTTGTTACTGTCTAAAAGTCTTGATCCTCTCTAAAAGAATCCGATTATTTTAGAGAGGAAAAACAAATCTGGGACAATAATTCTCAAATTTTTGGACTCAGGACAACTTTACCCTCTTAAAAATTATGGTACATCCCAAAGAGCTATTGTTTATGTGGATTATGGAAGCTAAAATTATGTAATTTATAAAAATATTTATTTAAAAGTAATGACAGATTGACTAAATGTTAACATATCTTTTAATGAAAACTAGTTATGTTTTCTAAAACAAAAAAAGTAATGAGAGGAGTGGCATTTTTATACATTTGAGAATTTCTTTAATGTCATGTTTAATAGAAGAAAGCTATATCCTCCTATCTGCTTCTGCATTTGGCTTGTTATGATAGCATTTGTCATTTAACCTCTGGAAAATTCCCCTGCACATTCATGAGAGGATGAATAGAAAAAGTCAAAAAACATTTCAGTATTATTACAAAAGCAGTTTTGACATTGTGGACTCCATAAAAAGGACTTGGGGATCCCTAAGCATCCCCTTGCCCATACTTTCAGAAGTGCTCATTTGGAGAGTCATAAATTTATACTTTTTTAAAAAAAGAAAATAAACTATGTCTTGGATTTTTCTTCTAAAACTGTATCTATTTTTATACTCTTATAGCAGTGGTTCTCAACTTTTACTGTGCTTAGGAATACTTAGGAGGCATAGCTAAAATGCTGATTTGGCTTCTACTCCAAAAATTACTGATTCCCTAAGTTTGGAGTGTGCACTTTTTCAAGGTTCTTAGTTTCTTTGCATTGGGTTAGAATATGTTCTTTTAGCTCACCGTAGTTTCTTATTACCCACCTTCTGAAGTCTGATTCTGTCATTTCATCACACTCCTTCTCCATCCAGCCTTGTTCCCTTGCTGGTGAGGAGTTGTGATCCCTTTTAGGAGGAGAGGTGTTCTGATTTCGGGTGTTTTCATCCTTTTTGTGCTGGTTTCTTCCCATCTTTGTAGGTTTTTCCACCTGTTGTCTTTGTAGTTACTGACTTAGATTGGGTCTCTGAGTGAACTTCCAGTTTGTGGACGCTGAAGTTACTTCTTTTTCTTAGCTTTCCTCCTAACAGTCTGGCCCCTCTGCTGTAGGACTGCTGAGGTCCACTTCAGGCCCTGCTTGCCTGGGGATCACCTGCAGCAGCTGCAGAACAGTAAGGGCTGCTACCAGTCTCCTCTTCTTCTACCTTTGTCCCAGAAGGATACCAGCCAAATGTCAGTCTGTTCTCTCCTTTATGAGGTGACTCTTTGGATATACGGGGGTCAGGGAGCTGCTCGAGGAGACAGTCTGTCCTTTATTAGAGCTCAAGTCCTGAGCTCTGAGCTCCATTATTCATTCAGAGTTGCTGGGCAGGTACGTTTAGGTTTGCTGCAGCAGAACTCATAAACTCCCTTTTTTTTTTTTTCCCAGGTGCTCTGTCCCAGGGAGTTAGGTCTTTATTTATGAGTTTCCGTTGTGCTGCTGCCTTTTTTTTTTTCTTTCAGGGCTGCCCTGCCCAGCAAGGAGGCAGCCTAGTCACTGTCTGCCTGCAGGGGCTTTGCTGAGCTGCTGTGGGCTCCGCCCAGCTGCTGTGTGATCTTCCCTGCAGTCCTGTTTATATGGGTGTAGTTAGAACTGCCTTGGCAGTGGTGGCCCACCTCTGTTACGGCGGACTCTCTCTGTAATGGCAGATTGCCTCGGCAATGGCGGGCTGCCTCAGCAATGGTCCGACTGCCTCCGTAGTGGTGGAGTGTCTCAGTAATGGCAGATGTCCCTCCCCTTCAGAGCCGGACCATCCGGGGTTCAGCTGTGCTTGCTGTGAAACTCTCAACCCAGAGTATTTTCAATTGCTGTTTTTTGGTTTTTTTTTTTTTTTTTTCGGTGGTCGGGAGGTAGGACGAGCTGAGCCTGATCACCTGGCTCCCTGATTCAGTCTTTTGTTGTTGTTGTTGTTGTTGTTGAACCGTCGACTGTCTCCCAGTGTTCCAGTCGCCTGTTGAAAAGGCGCCAGGATCTCCCAGGCTGCAGCTCACTGAGCCAGCTGAAACAGCGGCGTTGAGATTCCTGGTGTTTTTTTTTTGCCTAGGAATCTCCTGACCTGGCTCGCTATTTCAGATGAATGGGCGACTCTGTCATCTCAGGGCTCCAATCGCCAGCTAAGAGGGCACCCAGACCAGTGTCTTTTGTATGGAGAGCCGCTGCACCAGGGCGTGGGCAAAGCAGCCGCGTGGGCCGAAACAGCTGTGCCGGCTGAAACAGCTACGCTGGCGACCCGTGGGGCTCCTCCGCCTGGGAATCTCCTGGTCTGTGGGCAATAAAAATCCGTTTGGAAATGCGGCGTCCACTCACCCTCTGCACTTTCACTGGGAGCTGCAATCCTGAGCTGTTCCTAGTAGGCCATCTTCCTGGAGTGTGCACTTTTTAACAAGCTCTCACTCCAGGGGCTCTACCCCCAGATAATAATATTCCATGCTGCATTATTTGAGAAAGACCGTTCCAGAGCAAAAAAGATCTTGGATATTTTACAAAACTAAAGCATTTCAGTAAGATGACATTTTAAATTTTGAGGTAAAAGTATCTGGCTTAAAACAGAGAGAGATCAAGAAAAGAGAGCCCCATTTCTTGTGATACACACAGGTCCATTCTACGGTTACTGCACCAAGAATGTGTGCTATTGCTAAGATGTGGAATTTTCCTGTTCTCCAGATTTCGCTATAGCTAACGGTCCCTTAAGTCATCCAAACACAGTTCTTCATTCTACTAATAAGATATTTACTTTACGGCATTAAAAAAAAAAAAAAAAAAACTTCTAGAGGTAGCTAAAGATATCATTAAAACTTGTAAAGGAAAATCACATTAAGGTAGCTGTTCTTTGCCTAAATACAATGACAGTGACTAAATTCATCATTTCATTCATTCATTTATCAAAGAGTCACAAAGCTTATATGCTAGGTCCTGGAAATATCAATATATTTACCCCACAGGCTCTCCAATTTTTATTACAGGCACAGCGACCCACCAAGCTGTTCAAGCTGGGAACCCATGAGTCACTCTTAAAACATTCCTTTTCTTTATATACTCCATTTCTCATCTATGAACTAGCGCTGAACTCCAAAATATACCTCAAACTTGTTGACCTCTTTCTATCTCTACCACCTTCACTTTAACCAAGCCACTATCGTCTTATGCCTGGACTCCTATAATTCTTCCTAACTGTGCTAACTGTTCATTCATTCATTCAATATTGATGAGTACCTACCAAGTACCAGGAACTTTTCAACACTCTAAAGACAGAGCAGGGAAACAAAATAGGCAAAATCCCTGTTTTACGGAACTTTCATTTGGATGGGAGACAGACAAAAAATGAATTATACAAATAAATGTGGATATGTTAAGTAGATAATTAGGTATGCAAGTCAGGTGCTCAAGGGAGAGGTCAGGACATATTTTAGTATTCTAGAAGTCCAAGAACATGTCAAGCACTCATCTGCATCAAGGCCTTTGTGTATATTATTCCCTCTACATGGGACCCCCTTATCCTTACATTTTTTTAAAAGCTGGTGCCTTCCCACACTTTAACCTATGTGTTATCTACCTAGAGAGGTTGTCCCTGACCACCCAATCTAAATTAAGTCCCCTCCCATAATTTCTTCTTATTAACACCTGTTTATTTTCCTTCTTAGCCCATACCATAACTTGCAAAGTACTTGTCTGTTTATTGTTCTCTCAATATTAATCTGTAAATTCTATCTTTATTGTGTTCATTATTGAATATTTAGTGCCCATCACATAGTGAACAGATGTTTTGGTTAGGATTTTACCAGAGAACAGAGCTAGCAGATTTTATATATATATATAAATACACACACACACACACACACACACACAGAGAGAGAGAGAGACAGAGAAAGAAAAAAAGATTGCATGAACTACAAAAGCATCTTTTATTTCTTTTAATTATCTTTTTTATTTTTTTGAGACACAGTCACGGTCTGTCACTCAGGCTGGAGTGCAGTGGCATGATCTTGGCTCACTGCAGCCTCGAACTCCTAGGCTCAAGAGATCCTCCCACCTCGGCCTCCCAAGTAGCTGGGACTATAGGTGCGTGTCACCACACTGGGTTAACTTTTGTCTTTTTTTTAGAAACCAGGTTTTGTGGTTTTTGCCATGTTTCCCAAGCTGATCTTGAACTCCTGGGCTCAAGGGGTCCGCCCACCTCGATGTCCCAGCCTTCCTTGGATTTGTTATTTTTAGCATCACCTGAGTGATATGCTTAGTTTGTTATTTTCAGTCTTTCTTCTATATTTTTCCCTTCGTGCCCTGCCTGCAATAGCTGGACAAATTTATGGCTATAGGACATAACCAGAAAGAATATAGTCTTACTCACAGCTGATCGTAGACAAATTGGAATGCAGAAGATGCCTTTCTGGAAAGTATTTCTCCTCGTTGAGTTGCTTTTTTGTCCACACAAAATCGTCCCCAGATAGGACCCCATAAGTCTCCTCTTCTGTTGATCTCCCTTAATGCTTTCATCTCTAAGACTCACACATCCTGAAAGCTTGCAGGACATTCCTCAGGGAGCCAAAGCACTTAGCACTGGTCCAAGCTCAGTAACTCCTGTTAGCACCTCAAAGCCAAAACTGGTAAAAACCCCTTTGCTCTACAACAAGCTTATTCAACCCAAGGCCCATGGCCCGCGTATAGCCCAGGAGGGCTTTGAATGTGGCCCAACAAAATGTGTAAACTCTCTTAACATATTACAAGTTTTTTTTGCTATTTTTTTTAAAACTTATCAGCTATTGTTAGTGTATTTTCTGCATGACTCAAGATAATTCTTCTTCCAATGTGGCCCAGGGAAGCCGGAAGATGGGGCACCCCTGCTCTAGACCAACATACTCTTCATTCCTAAAAGGTAAACCTGCCTCTCTCTTGTTTATATACTCCATCCTTCACAACTTCATAGTATCACTACTGTGCAATATTTTTCAGAAAAACTCCCCACAATAATGAGGAAAAGGCAGACTGAAGAGAATCAGAGACTGCTGTCTCTGCACATTATTTATGACACGGTTTTTGCGATTTTTTCTTAGTGGTCTAAACTCACAAGTTTGATAACATGTGCTTACATTAGCATTGATTTTTAACCAGTTGCAAATATTTGCTTTTATTTCTACTTTAACCCAAAATTACTTAGAAAAGTTTTTTTTTTTAATTTTTTAACTTTCAAGTTTACTGTTTATTTTTTATTTTTGACTATCTTTTTTGTTAATTTCTGTTCTTACTACATTGTGATTAGAAAGTGAGATTTCCCTTTGAGGCTTAATGAATATTTCAAATTTTTTGAAAAGCTAGATTAGCAATAATTCAATGATTTAAGTACAATTAAAACATTTTTAGTCATTCAGGTATTCAAATATCCCACATGTATTTGAAAAGAATGCAAATTACCTATGGTCAAACTTACAAGTGGTTTATTCAAATCTTTTGTAGCTTTACTAATTTTTCTTTCTCTGATCCAAGAAAAAAGCTTAAAATATGTTACTACTGTGGATTTGTCAAATCCTCTGTTTTCTATCAATTTTTCTTTTATGTATTTTGAAGCTACATTGTTTTATAATTGTGGTAGATTATATCTTTCACTAATATGAAATATTTCTTTTGTCCCATTGAATGATTCTGTCCATTAATAATTAATACTAATGGTTTGTTCGTATGTTTAGTGTTTTCTTGTACTTTTTTCCCTCTCTTTTTTTTAGTTTATATCTCAAAAAATAGCAGACAGCCAGGTTTTTTTTCTGTTTTCCTTCTCAGCATCTCTGTCTTTTAATGGGGAAATAAAACAATTTACGTAATTACCAATCTGATATGCCTTTTCTTATTCTTGCCTTATTTTTAATATTTTCTTTTTATCATTTTCTTGTTTTTCCTCTCTTTTCTTTTGGTACATTAATTTTTTGCCCACTGTTTTCTTATTTATTTGAAAGTTGCAAGTCCCACATCCATTTTTTTGGTTACCCTAAAAGTTGCAATTCACTTTAAAAACTCTGTTTACCTATTTGTGTCTAGATATAATCTGTATGCTTTTTGTCTAGCTACACAAAACACAAATTTTAGCATGTTTTCACTCACTTCTGAATCTTCATATTATCTTCTAGTTGAAATGGTGTTTGATTTTATTTCCAGATCGCTATTTTTTTTTTTTACGTTATGCATGAGTGATTATCTAGACATAACTATGTGCTTTAGCAATTTCTTGGCTTATTATTGCTTCTGTAAGCTAAATATTTTCTCTCTTAGATTCATTTTCTGTCTTACTGGATTATATTCTTGAGTAATCCTTTCAGAAAAAAAAAATCTGTGGGTGGCAAACCTTTGAATACCTACATGACTGAAATGTTTTAATTGAACTTAAATCATTGAACTCTTGCTAATCATCTAACTTTTTTAAAAAACATTTAGCTCCAAATTGTCTTACAGAATTTCAAAGATATTACTCCATTATCTCCTCACATTCAGAGCTGATGATGAGAAATCCAAAGTTAATCTGATTTTTGTTTCTTTGGAGATATGATTTTTTTTTCTTATTGGATGCTTTTAGGATTTTCTCTTTATTCATGGATAATTAAATACAATTTGATGGGTGCTTTTCAAAAACCCTACCCACTGTCCATTGGGCCCCTTCATCTGAAGACTCTTGCCTTTCTTTAGATATGGGAAATCTGTCTGCTCTTCTCTTCCTCCCTTCCTGACTCTCTTCCTCACTTTCTCCCTATTTTTCATTCCTTCCTTCCTTTTTTCCTTTTTTCTTTCCTTCCTTTCTCTCTTTTTCTTTCTTTTTTTTTTTCTTTTCATTACCTCTACTCCCTCTCACTTCATTGTTCCTTCCCTTTCTTCTCCTTCCCTTTCCCTCCTCCTCTTAGGGGAACTTCTGAATTGTGCTAAATTATGAGAAAATTCTTCATCTAGCTCTTCTAATTAATGTTTACATTTGTCCATTCTTATATTAGGCTTATTTACTGAACTTTTAGTTTCTGTGATCAAAAGCTAAAGACCAAAAAACCCCAAAATTATATAATTTTTTTTCTAGTTGCCTATCTATCTTGTTGCATTTGGATATATATCAATGTGCCTCTACTATCACACTGAGGATATTAACTACAACTATTTTGGAGTCTTTTCTGTTTATTCTATTTACTCTGTTTGAGTCTGCTTGTTTGTTGAGCTTGGTGCCTCTCTTTCACAGTGTTCCTCAAATGTTTGGTGATTCGTGGTTGCGTTCTTACCTTTTCTTTTTTCTTTTTTTTTTTTTTTTTTNCAGAGTCTCGCTCTGTCGCCAGGCTGGAGTGCAGTGCCGGTTCAAGTGATTCTCCTGCCTCAGCCTCCCGAGTAGTTGGGACTACAGGCGCGCACCACCACGTCCAGCTAATTTTTGTATTTTTAGTAGAGACGGGGTTTCATCACGTTGGCCAGGGTGGTCTCGATCACTTGACCTAGCAATCCACACGCCTCTGCCTCCCAAAGTGCTGGGATTACAGGCGTGAGCCACCCCCCCCCCCATGCCGTGTTCTTTGTATCAGTGGTTCTGCATATGCAGGTCTGTGAATTCCGCTCCTGTTGACTACAGTTTGCCTCCAGAGACATAAATAGATAAAGATGTGTAACTTCCGATGTGGGGTGGGATGGGACTTGTGGCCAAGAGGAGGTATTCCAACCATCGTCTTCAGTGTGAGACGTTTTCCCACACACCTTGGAAGTTGACAGCCATGTGGTAGCACTGCTTTGTCATTTCATACAGGGCCCATCTAAGGTGTCAAATAGCTGCTGCCCACTACTTTGTGCACCCAAGAGAAAGGGGACAGGCTGATTTGTCCAGCACATTTATCAGTATTACAACTGTATTTGATCTCTATTAAGAGACCTGTGAGATATTTCTTAAAGCCCCCTTAAAAATACTTTTGCTTTATAATTTGCAAATTGTATTAAGAAACGTCTAAAAAAATATGCAATTGTTTTAAAAAGGCAAAACTAGCCCTTAATCATATTCCTGGTGATGTTAATTGTTCTCACAGAGGGAATGTGGAATTACAACTTTGATTAAAGCAAAAAAGTAAGCAAATGCAAAAGAGTTACATCTTAAGTCAGACCTTATTTTAAGAATTTTTTAGGGGAACATTATTACCATTATCAGCAACACAAAAACAAAAGGAAAACTAAGTGCCCCCTTAACAGAACAGATCTTCAAGGTTTCCATGTAATTTGAGGAGAATAAATGGGAGACAGAAAAAGGCATAAGCTCAATTTAATCTGATGTTTTTAAAGAAACCAAGGTCATTCAAGTGATATTTTTTAAAAACTTTACAAAGAAAATATTATTACTGTTATATAAAACGTTTAATGTTTGTGACCACTAGAATATTGTATTTGGTTAGGGTTGCCAGGCATTCTTTACCTACAGGGCATATCCAGTGTCCTGTACTGACTTTGTCAGAACACCTTAAACGCCCTGTATTCGGCTTTTTTGTCCCCAATAAATTAGAATAATTCGGCAGTTAGAGCTATTTTTCTGCCACCATAATAAGTACTTAAATTACTTAAATGGCAACATCAGCTAAAAATCATACCTTTGCAAATAAACATCTGGACAATCCCTCATTGTCTCTCCTGTAGAGTTCGCTGAGAGAGGACCAAAAGAGGAAACTGGGAATTAAAAGTAGTTATGTTTCATATTTAAGAAAGGACAAGACTTTTTTTTTTTTTTTGCCACATTTCCAAGTTATAAATGAGTAAGCACTGTTCATTCTGAGACCATTTTGTACGGAGTACACAGGCTCTGAAAATCAGCCAAACAGCCATAGCTTCACTCCTATGGCCATGCTTCTGATCATCAATCAGTCAGAAAACACCCTCCCTACAAGTTTCTGAAATGGAGCAAATCCTTGAGAGCCCAAGCTTCTGAAAGCCAATCAGTCTCAGCAATCTGAGATGGCCCACCCTTCCAGACAACAGCCAATCAGCAAGGGCCTCCCTCTAGTAACCCTGCTCCAGTCAGCCAGTCAACAGCAGCCTTCCTCTGGTGACCATAGTAAGATAGCTGAAAATCCTTCAGTCTCTGCGCACTTCACTTCTGAAAGTCCGCCAGTCCCTGAATGTCAGGATTCTCAAAACCTATATAAGATCAACTCTGGCTTTGCTCCAGACTGTCTTACAAGCACAATGCCTACTGTGTCTTAAAAGTTATCTTCAAGATCTTTGTGTAATTGCAGTTGTTCATTCAGCCCCAAAATCCTGAGCTATAGGTCAGACGTGGCTCATGCTGGTAATCCCAGCATTTTGGAAGGCCAAGGCAGTAGGATCTCTTGAACTAAGAATTTGAGACCAGCATGGGCAACCAAGCGAGATCTCTATCTCTACCAAAAAGTTTTTAAAAAATTAGCTGGTTGTGGCCCCAGTTACTTGGAAGGCTGAGGCAGGAGGATCACTTGAACCGAGGACTTCGAGGCTGTGATGAGCTATTATATACCACTGCACTCCAGCCTGGGCAATGGAGACAGTCCTTTAAAAAAAAAAAAAATATATATATATATATATATATATATTCTATTAGTTATATTATATATATAAATATATATACTAATATATACCAAACTAATACACTAATATATATATACTAATATGATATATATTAATATATATATATGTATATACATATATACTAATATATACTAATATAATATATAAGTATATATATTAAAATATATATATTAGTATATACATATAATATATATTAGTATATATACATATATATATCTCAGCATATAGTAACAGCTGTGCATAAAATAGGTATTATTTCTTCAACTAGTACCAAATAAAATATCTTAGATCTCAAATGACTATTTGAAGGTACTGCTATCAGAGCATTTTTCAATTCCAAAATTGCAAGCAAATATTTAAGTGCTAGGACAAAATCTACAGCAAAAATAAATATATAATAGCTGCATTTACTCTACAGATATCAAAGATCTAAATACCTCACCTTTTGTGGCATAGCCAAGTGTGAATAAAATAATCATGATCAGAAAATGTCCTATTTATGTGCAGTATTTATTTTGAGAAAAAGGATTGGTTATAAGGCTATTGTGAGTAAAATCTTCCAGGGGAGACTTCAGAAACATTGGAAAATTTTAGTGGACTTTATTTGTAAGCTAGGAATTGATCAGATAAATTGTATAGCTTTTGGTGGGGACTATTCAAATGTATGTGAACAGGTACAGAACATGTGTAGTCAAAGCTGAAGCAAAGCATGAATGATTCCATAGAAGGTGTTAGCTCTCCTATCCATATTCTGCATGATGCTGTTCAAATAATACATGACATTCCTTCTACTGATATTGTCACAACATTGTTATGAAATTCTTCTCTTCAGCATTTATGCAGCAGGTCCTCAAATAACACCATTTTGTTCAACATCATTTCCTTGTAACATTGATGAAAAAAATTGACTAAATTGTCACAGTAGGAGTGTGTGTGAGGGCACCCTGCAGTGGGTTAGCATCCTGGCCAGCGTGGGTTCCCACCTGTGCCCTGAGCTGATGGGATAGACTCTGGCCACCCTAGACTCTGAACTGGAACAATTGAGTAAATAATTATCTTGTTTGTATTCATCTTTCCTAAACGTATTTATGTTCACATTTATTTCAATGTTTAGTATTAGAAGTGTTTTGGGACTTTATTCAGAAGTTTGACGATGTTTTTGTGACCAGAAATATGCCGTAGAAACTTTACTCTTGTTTATATCAATCAGCCAATGGTGAATTAGTTTCATTATATCGCTTAGTCACAGTTTCTAAGAACCTATGGAGGACCTCAAGTGAGGACTTACTGTACTGAACGAACAGCATTTTTCCGTTCTCTCAAATTCAAAACCTATTGACTCTCTTTAACAAATGTATTTGGGAGAATCCTCCGTATGAAATCATTCTTTAATTCTGAAGAAAAGACCTCCATATAATGTGATCTTTTGTGACTGGATTCTTTCACACTTAGTATAATATTTTCAAAGTAATCTATGTTGTAGCAAGTTTTTTTTTTGAGTCAAGTTCTTACTTGGTTGCTCAGGCTGGAGTGCAGTGTCATGATCATAGCTCATTGCAGCCTTGAACTTCTGGGCTCTAACAATTCTCCTGCCTTAGCCTCCTGAGTAACTAGGACTACAGGTGTGCACCACCACCCTCAACTAATTAAAAAAAGATTTGTAGAGATAAGGTCTTGCTATGTTGCCCAGGTATGGCAAGTGTTAGCACTTCATTTCTTTTTATGGCCAAAAATATTCCATTGTATGGATGTATCACATTTTGTTTATCCATTTACAACTGATGGACATTTGGGTTTTTGCTATTTGGGTTGTTACTTAGGGGTGGAATTACTGGGTGATATGGTAAGTCTATGTTTAATCATTTGAGGAACTACCAGACATTTGCCAAAGTGACTGTACTGTTTCTCCTTGCCATTAGCAGTGTGTGAGGGTTCCAATTTCTACACAACCTCATCAGCACTTGTTATCTGACTTTTATACCCTAGCCATCCTAGTGGGTATAAAGTGGTGTCTCATTGTGGTAACAAGAACGAACAGACAGAGGTGGGTTAGCTTCTACTGTAGTAATTGCTAGAGGAGGCAGAAGGCAACTTTAACTAAAATAATAATAAACAAATAAATAAGCACCCATTCAAGAGGATTTTTTAAGTGTAAAAAGGACTTTCTTTAAGAAGCATTGTTTTTAAGTTAAATAACCAGGAAAAAAAATGGAAAAAGAGGAAAGAAGCAGTTGAGAATCAAATTAATGTTGTGATAATCAAGTGGAAGAAATATTTAAAAACAAAGAGCAAAACTTATGACCTATGTAAAGACTGAAGTCAAACCACCTTGAAAAGGTTTGCTGAATTTCAAGTAGGGTTAGAAAAATAAGTAATATGTCAATATCTAGATACAGCCTGCTAAGTTTGTGAATTGCAAGGATAAAGAGAAAATCTTTCATGCTTCCAGACAAAAGACAAAATCTCAGATAGGCTTCAGACTACTCAAATGCAGTGATAGAAGCCAGAGGATGGTGGAATTAATACCTGCAGGATGTCGAATGACAGGAGTGCAGTCTAAGAAGGCTACTCTCAGCCCAGATGCCATTAGCCTCTTAAAATAAAAAGTAACCTATTGATAAATATATTATGAGTTAGACAATATATCCCACACATATCTTACTGAGGCAAATACTAAGAAAGGAGACCTCAAGCTCAGGGAAGCTCAAAAGAAGATGCAAGAGTGATGTACAATTATATTATTGCTTAAATTTAAATAAATAGTGCTACAGAGATTAGGAATTTGTTATGTCAATGAGAAATAAAGTCTTAAAATTGAAGACATATGAGAGAAAAATTTAATAGTGTAAAACTAAAAATACCAAGGAATCTCAGCAAATAGGAAAGGTGGGAGGTAAGTAAGGGAGCTCAGCATTTGAAAGTTTATTTAGTGACTGAAGAAGCAAAAACATCATGGGGATGAGCAGAGGGCAATAGAACCCTTTGGTATCTTGTTTTTATTCAATAGTAGAAAATATTTATTAGGACTATGAGAAATTAAAAAATGACCTCCAATGGAATGGAAAAGTGAGAACTTCTAAAATAAGAGTCACTTCCCAGGGGAATTTGGGAAGAGCCTCTGGAAGTTTAATGCCTCAGGGGTTAGTTTCCTGGCTCTTAGCCACAGCCTGAAATCAGAATGTTTTGCTGGTCTCCTGATCAAATTTGTGAGAAAAACCTGCTAGAGAAGCAAAGCAGCAGAATGCATGGAACACAAACTTTGGAGTCAGATAGAACTTGGTCCCAATCAGAAATCTGCCACTTTGCAGCTTGCTCTAAGTCTTTGATTTTCCTTATCTGTAAAATGAGGATAAAAGCAGCTCCCTCACAGATTGTTAAGAAGACCAATATGTGAATATGCAGTGCAGTGCCTAGCATGAGTAGCTGTGCTACAGTCATTTTTATTTTATTACTATTCTAATGATGTATTTATTATTATTATTTCTTACCCTAGCCTGACTTGTCTAGGTCAAATGTATAAGATCCCTTCTCCTTGGAGCTTGGTGGAGATTTAACAGTAATCTTTGATCACTTTCTCTCTGCAGCCAATCCATGATCAAGTCCTTTGAATCCTGCCTCTGCAATGGCTCATCTGTCCCCTTACTTCCTGTCCATTTCCACTGCCAACTCCTAGGCAAGATCTTCCTGTCAAAGCTCCTGCAGGGATCTCTGAAATGACTTTCTTGTCTTCAGTTCTCTCCTTCCAACAAATTCATACAAAGAACCAGGTAAAATTTCCGAATGCCCAGCTTTGATCACATCACTATTATGTCTGGATCTCTCATCGTTACTTACAGAATGAAATCCAAAGTCTTCAGCCTTTGCCTACTGCTTTTCCACTCAGTCTTCCACTCTCACTATGCCCTCTAGTCAAATTGGACTCACAACTTTCCAAACTAATGAAGCCTCCTTAAATGAACGAGACACAGAAGTATATAAGCCTTGGCCACCTTAAGACTTTCCATCTCCCTACAGTACCCTGTCCTTCAGGTCTACATGTAAAGATCCAACCCACCCTTTAGGCAGAAAAGCTCCCACTCTCAACTCCCATAGTCCTCAGTTCACATATCTTTCATTTGTCATTATTCATATTGGTTTGATACTTATCGTGTGTGTGTGTGTGTGTGTGTGTGTGTGTGTGAGAGAGAGAGAGAGAGAGAGAGAGAGAGATACTCCTGTTCAGGATGGAGGCTGTGTTTTGCTACAGCTCCTTACAACAAGGTCTAGCATCTCAGAGGAACCAACAGATGTACGTTGGATAAATAAATTATTTTATTTACTGAATTGGTCTCACAGAAAGCAGGCTTTCTACAATTTATTTAACTGCAAAACTTAGTTTCCTAATAGAGTTCTCTGACGTTTGGGCAAATTTTATTGTATTATGGATAAAAACGTTTTAATTCTATATTAGCAAGTTATGTGTGTGTGTGTGTTTGTGTGTGCGCTATAGGCATTTATTTTTCTGTTGGTGACAATCTGGCAGCCAATTTCAGAGCTGCCTGTGATATAATATATGTCCTACTGGCCAGGAAATGATTAAGATGGCTGTGGGGACAAGTTAGACCAGGGTCGGATAAATTCTCACGGCTGCTAGGCTGTGTTCTGTAGGGAAAGAGTTTGACAAGGGAGACGGAGTGCTTCCCAGCAGATGACGCTGCTGGCAATCTGGGGCAGTTGCCGTTTGTGTCTCCCAACACGTCCAGAGAGAGCAGGTATTTCTTTGTACTGCACTTTTCTTATTTATACACATAGTGGGTGTCCCCTGATTCTTCAATTAATGGGAGCCATGAATCCTTTCAGTACCTCAACCTCTGGCCAAAGGAAGAACTTTGTCTGCTCCCACCAAGAAGCAGGTGCCTCATCCTTTGCCGTTAACAGGCACCTTTCCTGTTAACCTTGCCAGCATATGGCCACTGCTGCCCAGTCTAGGAGGATGTCTCTCTCCCTTTTTTGCCGACTGTGGCTGCCTAGTCCAAGGGGCTTTCTGCTAGGGTGATAACACATTGTTCTTGAACAGAGAGAAATAATGTAGAAGGGTTATCTTGTCCTAAAACTTTGTATTGCCTCGCAGAGTGGAAATGTACCTTTTGAATGCTCTGTGTGTTCTCTGAACAAAGTCTGTTGTCTCTGTCCACACACAACTTTGAAGTCGTTTATCCGGAACATCGCTGTTAAGGGGGGTGAAATGGTGGGGATGTGGTTACTCTGGTGGAGACTGAGAAAAAAATAGATGGAGCACTGTCCTTCTCTGACAATTAGGCTTAAATGATTCTTGAATGGATTCCCCCGTGGGGAGAATCCACTATCACCCTAACAGAAAGCCAGTAGCCCATTAGAAGTTAATGACAGAGCAAGGTTAGAATTCAGGACTCTTGGCTGAGTGTTCTTTCTGCTCCTTGTAGAGATTTGGCACAGGCTGGGAAACAAAGTTAAAGGAGAAACAGACTAAAATCCCAAGAAGTTACTATAAATTGTATTAACAGCCAGGAACAACATGGGCACTGTGACAATCCATGCCATGTTGTCACATTGGCATGGATTGTCACAGTGCCCATGTTGTTCCTGGCTGTTAATACGACATGCTTCCCAGAAGGGAATCTTTCCTCTCCAGACTAATAAAACTGGCTACCACAGATTAGGTGTGTGGTGGAGTGGAAAAATCCCACAAAACAGACATGTGCCAGAGTTTCTGAAATTTGAGACACCAAAGATCAAAGGAACTCTTTAAAGACCTCATTAAATCCTGTGGATTAAAAACAAAAAGAAGTAATCAGGCAGGCAAAACTATTATTGAAATCCCAAGATGTATGGTAAAATTTCAAAGCCTGGCTGGTTTGGTTGCTAGAGGAGCTGGAGGGTTGGGAGACCCTAATCCAAGACCACTTAGTCTATCCTTCACCCCTCACTAAATGTTTGTGTCTGGGGCAAACCTAGGGAGTCCTAGGGTTCTATGGAGCTCAGTTTTTGTTTTTAATCCTTTAATTGAATGATAAGGAAGCTAGAAGCCCAGTAGCCCAGTAGAAGTTAATGACAGAGCAAGATTAGAATTCAGGACTCTTGGCTGAGTGTTCTTTCTACTCCTCGCAGAGGTTTGGCACAGGCTGGGAAACAAAGTCAAAGGAGAAACAGGCTAAAATTCCAAGAAGTTACCATGAAATAATTTAGGCATATAAGTTAGAGTAGAAGAAACTCCCAATAATAGTAATGAGCATGATATTTCTTCAAGTCTTCTCTGTAGACCTTCTGAATCAGAATGCCCTAGATTTCTGGGAAATGTTGTTAAAAGTATGTATTTCTGGTCTTCACCCTAGACCCACAGAATTGGACTCTCTCAAGGTTGAGTCTAGGAAACTGCATTTTTAGAAACTCCCCTAGTGGCTTCTTACACTTGACAATGGCATACTCTATCCCTGCCAGCTGTGGCCTTCACACCAAAGCAGGATAGGATAGCACTTAACAGAATATGTCAGCTGCATATCATCTCCCATAACTGCTGTTACTTGGTTTTTAACTTTAAAAATACGTTAGGTAAGGACCAGTGTGATGACTCACACTTGCAATCCCAGCACTCTGGGATTCTGAGGCAGGAGGATTGCTGGAGCCCAGGAGTTTAACACCAGCCTGGGCAACATAGCAAGACCTTCATTGCTACAAAAATATTTTAAAAAAAAAACAGCCAGGTGTGGTGCACAGCTGTAGCCCCAGCTACTTGGGAGGCTGAGGTGGGAGGATCACTTGAGCCCAGAAGTTTGAGGGTATAGCGCACTATGATTGCACCACTGCATGCCAGCCTGAGTGACAGAGCAGGACCTTGTCAGAAAATTAAGTAATTAGCTAATTAACTTTTTGTTTAAAATCGGGATACAAAATAACAGCAAATTAGGAGGAATAAGTTCTAGTGTTTTACAGCACTATAGGATGACTATAGTTAACAATAATATACAGTTTCAAATAGCTAGAGGGAGGATATTGATGTTCCCAACACAAAGAAATGATATTTGAGATGATGGATATGCTAATTACCTTGATCTGATCACTATACATGATAGGTATTAAAACATCACCATGTACCTTATGAATATGTACAATTATTATTTGTTAATTTAAAAAAATGAAATTAATAAAAACAATTGTCCGCCACAACTCAATGCAAGAATTTTTACCTCAGAAACCTATTACCTCACAGCAGAGCAAACACAAACTCATTCCTGTAACAAAGCAGAATGTGGCAAGCGCTATAAGAAAGTGAAAATAAAATTCTATGGGAGCCCAAAAGTAAAGAGATTGCCTCCCACTGAGGCAACTTCTGAAATAATTGATATTTGGAAAGGAGCTGCTATGTCGTCAGAGGGCAGGGAACTGGGGCAGAGTGCATTACAGGTGGAAGGAGAAGGAGGCAGAGCAGAGCCAGTGAGGTAGAAAAGCGCTATTTGTCCATAGTGCATGGGTGGGGAAGGGGTGTGTGTTTGTTGGGAGTCGGAAGGCGCAAAGATCTAAGTGTAAAACCTGGCTGTATCAGGCAGGGGAGGGGACAAGCAGATTGAGGGTCAGGGCTAGAGCCATGTGGAGTGTGATCACAGCAGGAGCTAGAATATGGTTGTAACAGACTCAATGCATACAGACTTAGAAATAAATGTTAAGAGAGGTATTTCAGTAATGCACAATGGCAATGCAAATCTGGTGAAGGTGCAGGGGTGCTGCTGGGAAAGTAGGCTCCACCAACACCTAATAAAAAAAAAAAAAAAGGCTTAGCCAGTCATGCTGGCATGTGGTCCCAGCTACTCGGAAAGCTGAAGCAGGATTGCAGATTGCTGGAGCCTGAGAGGGTAAGGCTTTAGTGAGCTGTGATCCTGTCACTGCACTCCAGCCTGGGCAAAAGGGTGAGAGTGAGAGCCTGTCTCAAAAAAAAAATTGTGTTATCAAGGGTAAAAAGGTGATGGTCATTTGGATGCTATAATCCTTTGTTCATTCTTTAATTCATACATTCAACAAGTATGCTTTGGTGGAATTGGTTCCACCTTTGACTCCAGAGACCAACACTGGACTCCATCTAGGCCAGAGATCACACCCTGCTGACCACAGTGAATGGGTTGGGGATCATCACTGATGCACTCAGCACCCATATAGCTAAAATTCCTTTCAAAGCCTATGGAAAGACTGTGAAGAAATAACCCTTTATCTTGCCAAAATTGAAATAGAGAGCTTGGGTTGTAAGTCTGCAGGTTTGGGGAAGCATCTTAACACACAAAGGTAGACCTTAGGGTCAGGAAATATGAAGAGCAAGATAGAGTCCTAATAAGCTGTTTGAACTCCTTTGGCACAGCCTTGCCTGATTACTTACCCTTGGACTTTGCAGTAACATGAGCTTGCTTTGTTCAGGTCAGTTTGGGTCACATTTTGTCATTGCAACTGAGCAAGCCCTAACTGAAACAACCCGGAATACTGGTCTGGTGCCATGGAATATAGCTATGAACATGGTCCCAAAGTTGATTACCTATACCCTGTCAAATAAGTAGGAATAAAGCACAGCCCAGTCTCAGCCTCTGCTATGACATAACAGTTAGTTGGGGCTATTCAGGAAGTATAAAACTATTCTCCATTCCACTGGGCCTGAGTATCTCCTGAATATATTTTGTAAAGTAAGAAGTCAGAAACCAGTTGACAAATAGCAGACAGGAAAATCAGAATCACAATTGCGTTGGCCACATTGTTTACTTTTTGTCCCTGCTTAATAGTTTTTTGTCAAAGGTCCAAAGTCCTGGGCAGAATTGGTGTCTATTTCATTTTTTCCATTATGAAGCTGTGTGTCCTTGAGCAAAACATTTCACGTACTTGTGGCTAAGTGTTCTCATTGCTGAAATGGAGCAGGGTGAAATAATATCTACTTAAGAAATAGATCTTTCCTTAAAAGATCTATTTCTCTGAAGTGGCAATAACAAATATATATGCAAAAAAGATTTTAAAATTTAGAAGTCCAGTAAAAATGAAAGGTTAAAAATGTGTGTATGTGCATATATATATATATATATATATATATATAAACGCAGTCTTTGTCACCAAACTGGAGTGCGGTGGCACGATCTGGGCTCACCACAACCTCCAAGTCCTGGGTTCAATGATTCTCCTGCCTCAGCCTTCTGAGTAGCTGAGATTACAGGCGTATGCCACCACGCCCGGCTAATTTTTGTATTATTAGTAGAGATGGGGTTTTGCCATGTTGATCAGGCTGGTCTGGTCTCAAACTCCTAACCTCAGGTTATCCACCCACCTCGGCCTCCCAAAGTGCTGGTATTACAGGTGTAAGCCACTGCACCCAACCTATAAAAGTATATGTAAATAATTGCTCAAGCAAATCTTGTCTTTACTCTGAATTGGCTGAATAACCTTAACTATAGCAATGTGCTGGCACATGTTTAACAAAAGCTTCTCTGAGGGAATAAAAATACTCTACTTTTTAGCATTGACTAATTTCCACAGTAGAAATTCTATCATTATGGTCAATTTCAACCTGTTGATTTGTTTGCAAAATTCCTGAATATCAGTTCTAACGGGGCTGTTTAAGCCTGTACCAGCACAACGTTGCTCAGATCTATTGGTTAACTCCTCTGCTTCAGTTTCTTCACTTATCAAAATGTTTGTTTCACTAATTATAATCAAACAGCTTTTGCTGAAAGGTGTCTTGCAGTCATCTACTGTTGTAATGACACATTTTCTTTATGCTATGACATGCCTAGCAGGGTTCTTGGCATCAAAGGCTAATCAATCTTTATTTGTATTAATTTGCTTTCTAGTTCTGTAATATGTCTATCCCTCATGAGCAAGCAACTGGTCTGGTGATGCTTTTGGGCAAATATTACACATAGCGCTCTAGTGTGTGGATACTTAGATACAGATATTTTAAGTAGATAAACACTTTCTTGATCTTGTATAAGAACATCCCTCAGATTACTGAGGGAGAGTCAGTCTCTCAAAGTTGATGTCTCTGTTGAATTATTCAAAAAATTAAGCAAATGCCCCTCAGTAAGCAACAGGTGAGGCATATTTTCAAACAGCCCTGAAAGCTATTACATCTCCTTCAACTGCACAGAAAGTTCAATGATAAAAAACAAAAACAAACATCAGGAATGCCTCAATTTTCCTACTGAGAATGGGGCTGCATTCTAAATTGACCATGACTAGATCATGACTTTTCTTACTAACAGGAGTCTGCCCTAGAGCTTTCTTTGTTGTGGTATATACTCCCTCTGTGAGTGTCACACTTCTGACAGCTTTGGAGCTTCACATGAATACACAGGCCAGTGAACAGAGTGGAAATGGCTGAATTGAAGAGCCAAGACTGTGGAGCAGAAGGCTGTACACTAAAGGGATGCCTTCAAGAGGGCAACTGGCTATGACTCTCTGTGGTAACCTCATTTCCAGGGCCCTGTTATCTTGCTTGTTTGGCAATAAAGAAATATGTCAACAGATATTATTGTATGGTATTGATTTTATAATTACAAGCAAGTCTGCAATGAATAACCATGTGCATAATATGTATAAAAATGGGAAAAAATAAATGAGGAGACACAAAAAAGTGATAATATTTTAGGGAGGGAAATTAAGTGCCTGGGATTAGGAAGAAGACTTCTCACATATGTTTTTCATAGAATGGTCTCATGATTTAGCATTTTAGTATTTGCTATGATCGGTATGTCTTACCTATACCAACATACACACATGAACATGCTTTTTTCCCACATTACAGAAATAATAAATTATTTTTAAAGAAATAATTTTTATAATGGGAAAATGCAGTTATTTTAATCATTTGTAAATGTACAATTCAGTGGCATTAAATAGATTCAGAGTGCTGTGTACCCATCACCACTATCTATACCCACCAAATTTTTATTATTCCCACCAAAAACTCTGTAGCCATTAAACAATGACTCCTGGTAATCTCTGTTCTACTTCTGATGAATTTGCCTATTCTAGGTACCTTGTACAAATGGAATCATACAATATCTGTTCTGTGTCTGGCTTATGTCATTCTCCCACATACTTTTGTTTTCTAAATAAAACATCTATCAACTGGATAAAGTTGTGAACATTTGAAATGTCCTTCATGTCTTTAGAAACAGAGAGAACAGATCTTATGAAATGTGTAAATGTGCCTTGGACAAAGTAGCTCATGTCTGGTGTTGTCTAGAAACTTCATTGTAATCTTTAAAAGGTTAACTAGTTGTCCAGCATGCTAATACCCTCTTAATCTCAGAAAATGAAGTCAAATAGCCACCGTTTTCTACAAACGTTGGCTCATATATGGCAGGGCTTTTTGACCAGGGGTCCTAGAGGCCTTCAGAGAGTCCATGAATCTTTTCTGAAATTTCATGCAAATTTGTTTTGTGTTGCCTTTCAGGAGAAAAGTTTGTTAGCATTCAGAGATTTTCAAAGTGGTCCATAATAATAATTTTTAAAAAGGCTAAGTACCATTGTTAAATAGGATAGTTAATTCTGTCCCTTCCCTTGGAACAGACGTAAAAACCCTTTGTTCATCAATAAGATTGTGTGAGTACATGATTAATGAATCCATGTCAAGATAAGTCTCTGAATTGTCTTTACAAAAGAAGTCTGTGGTTTCAGAAAATGATCCTTTAGAATTTCCATCCTTAATAAAAATAACATGGAACATCTGATTTGGTGGCACAAAGAAAAGACCAAAGCATCCATGTGTGTCAGTACAAGATTATCATGTAAGGAGGCTGAGGACTTTTTCATTCATTTCAGAAATACTGAACACTTACTATGTGTCAGGTATAGTCCAAAAGCTCAGGATAAAGCTGTGTATCTGTCACCACTGTCTATAAATAATACAATGTCTCTCCACTTATGGGACTTGCATCCTATTACTAGGATTTAGATAATAAAGGAGTAAAAAAAGAAATGACACTTTCAGACAACCAGACATGCTTCAGTGGAAGTGGAAAGAGGTTTCATTGTTAGTGTGGTTGGGAAATTCCTCTCTGGGCAGATGGTATCTGAGCTGAAGCCTGATGGGCAAGAATGAGCCAGCTATGTAAAGAGCTAGAAAAGGACATTCAAGGCAGAGGGAGCCACAATGCCAAGCTCCAGCTGCAGGTGAGATGGGAGGTACTGAGTGCTAGGGGGTGCTTGGCCACCTGTCTCCTCACTTTAGGGCTACTCTTCTATCCTCAAGTCTCCACTCCCTTTTACATCCCAGCTATACTTTAGCAAACAGTATGATTCCACATTCAGTTTTCCTTCTCACTCCTGCAAAACCTACTTGAGCTCTTGATATCATTACTGCCTTGCATGTGTACAAACACCTCAGTGACCCAAGCAAACAATAAGCTCTGGGGGGAGAAGAAGTATGTCTGCTTCTGCAAAAATGTTGTTATGGGATGGAGGGAGCAGGCCAATCGCAGAGGCAGGGAGGGTGGTGAGGCCATCTAGACCGAGCCTCACATTCACAAGGGTCTTCACATTTACGTTTGGCCATCACTGTTACACATAGGGTATGATATCGTTTATGTGTGTTAAAGGTGCTATTTATTAAGTATTTACGTATATGTCTAAAGCATATAACTATACTATAATTTTGCTTTTTGTTATAACGGGATACAAAAAAAAAAAAAAAATGGCAAGTGGCCCAGACTTCTTTTACCTTGAAAGGCCTGAATATAAAGAGAATGAGTTTTAGAAGATGACTGCTTGAGATCAAATCCTGGCTTCAATCCTAGCTCTGTAATATCTTGGCTAGATACCTTTTGGCAAGTTTCTTAGCCATGCTTAATATGTGTATATATAGAGAGGAATTGTGTCGTAGGATGGATGTTAATAACAGCCTCCCCCATATCTAATTTATATAATGATATATGGACGAGGTTTTTGGACTTTTGAGTTGATATTGTAATGGGATGCAACTCTAGGGATCTTAGGGTGAGTGAATTTGTTTTGCATGTGGGAAGAATATGGCTTGTTTGGGGCAAGAAAGTAGACTGTGATCGTGAGAATGGCCTTCCAAAGGCACTCGTATCTAATACTCAGAACCTAGAAATGTTATTTCATGTGGCCAAAACAAAACAAAAACTTCTCAGATGTGATTAAGGATACAATCTTGAGATGGAGACATTATTTAGTCCCTCAAAGTAGAAAACGGAAGTAAATGAGATGTACAAGGACTAAATCCGCCATTGCTGGCTTTGAAGATGGAGGAAGGATGTTCAAGTTAGGGAACGCCTAACCATCTTTAGGAGCTAAGGGAAAAAGAAACTCACAACACAAGAAAACAGATCCTGCCAAGCCTACAGAAAGGAGTGCAGCCCTTACAATACTGATTCTAGTGATGCAAAACAGACTTCTGATGTACAGGGCTATAGGATAATACATTCTGCATTGATTTCACCCACTAAGCGTGTGAAATATACTAATTATGAAGGTTACTTTTCAGAATTGTTAGTAGGCTCAAACAACTTATAACAATACCTAATACATCGTAAGCATTCAATAAGTGTTAATATCTTTCTAGACGATGAGAGGAAGCTAATATGTAAATACTTCTATGAGATATATAAACAAAATAATCAATGAGCTACATAGAAACTATTTTAAGAGAACTTTGCTAACTGATTAAGTTTCCAGAGATAATAAGCTCTAAGATTATGACAGATATTCACATCTGTAATCCCAATAATTTGGGAAGCCAACGAGGGCAGATCACTTGAGGTCAGGAGTTTGAGACCAGCCTGGCCAGCATGGTGAAGCCCCATCTCTACTAAAAGTACAAAAAAATTAGCCAGGCGTGGTGTCCTGTAGTGCTAGCTATCTGGGAGGTTGAGGCAGGAGAATGGCTTGAACCCAGGAGGCAGAGGTTGCAGTGAGCCGAGATCACACCATCGCACTCCAGCCTGGGTGACAGAGCAAGACTCCAACTCAAAA
>NW_016107603.1:1245857-1276966 GCF_001604975.1 Cebus imitator
TCAAAAAAAAAAAAAAAAAAAAAAAAAAAAAAGAGTTGCTTAGAGCCAGAAGAGCAAACTCAAATGCATACGCAGGATTTGCAGGTAAGAAATAATAGAAATAGTTGAGTTTGCGACTGCAGCAGATTGAAGGGATGGACCATTTAAGAGGCAGATCGTAGCTTACCTAACTAATATCAATAAAAATACAATGCAGACCAGTGTTTAGATAATTCAAATTTTGAACAGCTAGAATTCCTCAAGTTCTATTAAATCTCCAGTTTTTAAATGTTGAAAATCAATCCACGTTTAAACACATATAGATTATAGACACATAGTTTTCAGGCAAAACTGACCATGTCTGAGCCACACTATAGCAAGAGGCTCTTAGGTTGGTGTCTCTGATGAATTAGTGAATTAAGTCCAAAAAGGTAAGATGGTTTTGAATGTTTTTTTGGCTCTCTCATATTCTTACATCATAAAAGCATTTTTCACAGTGCTTTTGTATATCCAAATCTAGGAAACTGATTTATGTGAAGTTTGTATCATGTTAATCAGAAAGACAACTTCAAATTGTGTTCAAATCCAGTTTATTAAAATTATTTGGCAATTTTAGCAGTACGAAATCTTTGACTATGACCATGGGACACAGACATGAGTTTTTGTTTTGGTTTGTTGTGGTTTGGGGAACATGTACTTTAAATCCTCTGTACTTCCTTTCATTACCAAATGGCAGAGTGCCATAAGTTTCTCTATTATTCATAGAAAAGAAATTTGTAAGCTAAGACTGAAAAAATAAAATCTACAGATTCACAAAATTATCTTCCGATATTAAGAACATACAAAGCATACTAAAGACATCTACATTTAGTCTTCCAGGTAATAAAGCAAGCATTTGATGTTTGAGGTTTCTGTTTCTACTTCTTGCTAATTACAGTTCAGAGACCAAGGTATTTCCCAAAGCAATTAAAACCCTCATTGACACTCCTAGTATGGATTCAATGGAATTAGAGGATAGAACTAGGAGAGCACTTGAAAACTTGCCTTTAAAAATCAAAAGACATTTTTTTCCTTAGTTGGATTTTTCTTCTGCAGTAGCTGAGGGCACTATTTGCTTACTTAATGCCTTATAATTAGCATCTGCCTAACAGTAGATCTAAATATTGGCTTATTTAAGTATATTACTGGACATACATGGTAGGTAGCCTTTTTGTCCAAGGCAAACATACAGTGAGCCTTAAAGTAAAACCTCAGAGGGTTTGGTGCTCCTTAGTTGTTCTCCAGCGAGCCCGAAGTTGCCTGTAAAAAGGGAAAAAAAGAAAGCTGTGTAAGAATCTTTACAAAAGACATTGTACCTTGTTCTAAATAGTTCTGGTTTTGCAGCAGTGTATGAAAACTCAGCAAGGACAAGGGAGCCTTGTTGTTTTTCTTGCAATAAGAGTATCTCTTAGGGTTTGGAATGTGAAAGATAATGACGAAGGAGGGCGATAATGAGAAAATTCCGCCCTGGCTTCCCTCAGAGGCTGAGCTTTCATTAAGATTCATAAGGATTGTTTTTGGTCTCCACTTCACACATTCGCTATTTCTGGACATTCCGATGATTAAATAAGGAATATTCCTCTAAGTGAAGAAATTATTTCAGAGGTGGAAGACTGCCCTACTATATTAGTGTTGGTTGCCTTTTCATTTTTGGTAGGGAATGCTTGCTTCTCAAGGAGGAACATGTTGGTATAGTCTATTCGCATTTGTGGTAAAACCGGCATATCAAAGAGTAAGCAAACTTGGCAAACAACATGGACACATTTCTTTATTATATCATCAGAATAACCTCTACAAAGGTTAACTATGCAACTTATTCCTGTTGGCCCAGTAAATTGGAACTATGAAGAGTAAGTCATAGCAGTAACAGTTATAACAAATAATAGTTTTTACTCTTATTTCCCAAGTAAATGAAAACATTTCTTTATGTTTTTAAAGAAACATAAAGTATGGTTGTTTTAGCATATATTTTGAAGTTTCTGAAATAATCTTTGCATCTCACTTGATAGGTTTTTTAAATAAATGGAAAAGATAGCCTCTAAAGTTAAATAAAACAATCAAGATATATTAGACCTTACCCATGAGTTAATATTCATCTCATTCTTCAAGAATACTTAAAATATTCAAATAATATTTAGAACAGCAACAAAAAGCAATGCATATACACAGCGTAATATCACCAACCTACAGAGCATTTAAACCTAGAAGAAACTATACTCACATATGGAGTTCTGATTCCAAATTTACTATGGAATGTCATGGTGACTTTGTTTTTATGTCCTGTTCTTTGATCGAAGGCATGGCACGTATCAAAAGGCGGACTGTACAAGTGAAGGCTCACGGCAGGTTCTGTATGGCTGATGTTCTCTACTCGGTGTAAGCCAATGGAATCTAAACAATATCCGAGAGGGAAAATAGATAAAGGAGCCTAGACAACAGCTGTAGGTAAAATTTCTTTGAGTCATCTGAGATTATGAATCAAATGTGATGCATACGGAATAGAAATTAATTAGAACTTAACTTCTGAAGATAGTCAGTGACATGCATGCATTAGCCTCTGCTCCGTTCTGAAAACTCTCTCCAGTGACAGTAAAAGAATAAAAAAGGCATCAATATTCAAAGGAATATTCAAATAGGAATAAAAAAGGCATCAATATTCAAAGGAATATTCAAATAGGAATAAAAAAGGCATCAATATTCAAAATAGGAAAAAAGAAAACACTAACAGAAATTTGAAAGTAAGATGGATAGCTTTACAGAACAGACAAAGCTACATGCTAAGCCATCCATGGGGAAAGCCAAGAAATAACCTGATTTATATCTTGAAACTCCAAAGAGCACAGGAGTTGACAGCACCAGGTACTTCTGGAAATGAGAATAAAAATAGGGCTACAGATTTAAGAACTGGTTTAAAGCCTATTTAAGAAGCAGAATCTCAAAACCCTTTTACCAATTCTCTCTCCCTTTTTTTCAGCAGCAGACTAAGGTCTAGTGTCTAGAAAAAGTGTAAGAGATCAACTTGGGACTGATGGAAATCAGGTGAATGAAATAAAAATTTCCATACTCAATGGTAAAAATCTCCGCTTTAGTCACCACCAAGCTGCGAGAATGCTGCCAGACAAGATTTTTCTTTCCAAGCAGAAGATAGGAAGCAGCTTCTCAGAGAATCTGACTGGCTCAAGAGAAAAGCTTTAAAGATATTGTTCCTGGAAGTTCTCGAAGGAAAAAGCTCTGCCAGATTATCCAAAAGTGAAGTCTAGTTGACAAGGTCCCCTCATGTTCAGGAGTACCAATTAATTTTTGTGTGCTTGGTTTTTAAATATTAGAACATTGCCAAGGTCACCAGACATTTGAGCAAGGCCATTAGGATGAAAGACAGAGGTCAGAGCAAAAAAAAAAGCAACCTGCAGCAGAGACTACTCAGGAGAAGCATTCAAAAGCCTATCATTAATGTTTTCCCAGAGCTAAGAGGAAATACCATTAAAGGGGGAAAAAAATAAAAAGAGGTGGTAGAAACATAAACAAGAAAATAAGAGTTGGCAGAAAATGCTGAGGAAGACTCAAAGAACAAAAGAACAAAGACAGAAAATGAAAAGAAAGAAAAAAAAGACAGAGGAACAATTCAAGAGATTTAATATCTAAATAACAGGAGTTTCAGAAACAGAATTAAAAAAAAATTCAAAGAAATAATCTGTGAATATTTTCTTGAGTTGAAGTACACAAATTCCCAGATTTAAAAACCCACTGAGTACCCAGCACAATGAATGAGTCATCAAACAAAATACATCACTGTGAAATTTCAGAATACTGGGTACAGAGAGAAGGCACCAAAAGAGAAAATCTCAAAAGTTTCTAGAAAGAAAAAAAAAAAAAGGTTTTATAGGAAGATTCAAGAATCAGAACAGCACCAGGTTGTTTTTTTCCTTTTGTTAAAGACAGGTTCCCATTCTGCTGTCCAGGCTGAACTGTAGTGGTGTGATCTTCGCTCACTGCAGCCTCCCACTCAGGTGATCCTCCCACTCAGCCTCCCAAGTAGTTGTAACTACAGGAACCTGCCACCACAACCAGCTAATTTTTGTGTTTTTAGTAGAGATGGGGTTTCACCATGTGGCCCAGGCTGTTCTTGAACTCCTGGGCTTAAGTAATTCTTCCAGCTTGGCCTCCCAAAGTGCTGGGATTACAAATGTGAGCCACATGCTCAGCCAGCACTAGGCTTTTGGTAAGAACACTAGAAACTAAAAGACATAGGAATTACCTTCATGGTTCTGAGGAAGATGTTTACCAGTTGTTAATCCATACCTAGCTAAATTATCAATCAAATCATAAGAATTGAATATAGAGATTTTTAGATATATGGGGTCTCAAAAATTTACCTTCCATGAATCCTTTCTTGTGGAGCCACGGGAAGATATGCACCACCAAAACAAGGGCATCAATCAAGAATGAAAAAAATCATGAGATCAGGAAAGAGGGGATCCAACCACAGGAAACGGCAAAGGGAAAGCTTGAGAGGATGACAACCTTACATTGCAAGGAATCTCAGGATCACAGCTCACCCCTGGCCTACAGACCAACCAATCTGTGCTGAAGCAGTCAAGAGGCCCTGGGAGAGCAATCTTCAGGAAGATTTAAAAACAACAACAACAACAACAACAACAACAACAACAAAAAACAGATGAAATACTCAATTAAAAAATGTTAATAAGCTTATACAGTTACAAGAAAGTTTGAGGGATTAATCAAGGAATGAATTCAGCATAGCTAATGTAGGCACCCCACATGGCTTTGTGCTTTCTTCTTTATGATCTAGCTCCATGACTGCGCATCATAATGAAGAATGAAGCATAGAACTGGAAGACTGAAGTTCTACTTTTAGCTAATTAGCTAGGCTATCTTTGAACAAATCACACCTTCTAGGATCTTTCATTTTCCTTATTTCTAAACTAGGGCCTAATTCTCAGACCTGCAAATTCTTTGATCCTGCAGCTCGTTGAGTTCATAATACACTGTCTTAAGCACAGTTTTGAACAAATGCTCAACACTGCAGGTACCTGCGTCATCTAATGCATGCTGGACAATCCTGCAAGCAAAGACCCTGCAAAAACAAGTCACCCATCCTTTAGAGAAGCTCCTACTATTAATACCAAGCATTATTATTATATCTTGATCTTTGCTTCTTTTTCCTTTATGATTATGGTGTACCCTTCTGTCACAGTAACACTGGACTTTTCCTGGGACTATTTATGAAGGCCAGTTAGGTCCAGGCCCCATCAACCTTTGGCCTATTACAATAGGCAACTTGGTCTCCTTGCCCCAGCCCTCCCTTCTCCTCCATCCTATGTTGCATGCTGCTACCAAATCAATCAAGACATTTTCAATTACAACTCTGCTGTCCAAAGAAAGTCCTTACTTTTAGCTGGTCTTGCAGGCCCATACTCTGAGCTCACTTTACCCTCCTGCAAATCCACTGTCCAAGCTCATTCTTCTTTCCTTCCCCCAGTGCTTGAATAGTTTCCTTTTTTTTTTTTTTACACAATATTTTGAAGTTCTTGTATAGATCTTTCACCTCCTTGGTTAAATATATTCCTAGGTATTTGATTTTTTTTTTTTTTTTTTTTTTTACAACAATTGTACCTTCACTTGTGCTCTTTCTTGTACCTTCCCCCGATCACTATCCATCTCCACCCCTACTCCTACAACTTTAAGAATCAGAGGTTGAAAATTTGTGGCTTTTAAGTTCTTTGGGTCATTAGCCTACAGTAATAATATATCCCACCCAGTATTTTACTGATTGGCAAAATTTCATATAAAAACCAGAATTTCCAACTTCTATGGAAAAAGAAACCAGGTTGATCTCACGGGACCTGGGTGGCCACTGCTGTCCTCTTAGTACTGTATGAGGTTTGTATACTCCTGTTCATACCAGACCTCACCACAGCTTTACCCTGGTATATATCACTTCCTTATCTGTTTGAATTCTATAGGCTTTTGCATTGAAGACCCTTGAAAAAGCTTACCTATTCTTAAAGATCTGATCTATTTTCACCAGCACTCTGACTCCAGCTGAAAGTAATTATTCTGAAAGGTGTTTGGCTTTATTGTGAAAGTACAGACAACAGACTTGTTCTTGGAAATCTGGTGTGTCTTATAGATAGCAACCCTCACATTATTTGGGTAAATGAATCTGAGCTTCCTGACATATAGGAAACTAATATCCTTGTGTTATGTGATGAGGGAAAAATTCCTATACCATCTGACTGTTGTGAGTGGCTTGGATTCCTAGACTAATGGACTAACACATTTAAGCCAACTATGGAGGCCAGTAAGATTTATGAAGGAAAAAAACTTGCTTTGCCAAAAAATATTCCCCAAAACTCATAATACTTTATATAGATGGGATTCATGCTGATTAAGAGCACAGGTTTTTTAATCAAAGTGCTTAGGTTCAAATTCTGGTTGCCACGTAAAAGCTGAGTGACCTTGGACAAGTTATTTAATCTTCCTATGTATTGGCAACCTCATAGGTAAATGGGAATAAAAACTATATGTATAAATCACTGGCCAATAATGTGCTTTGTAAAATTTCCCTGGAGGATACTTTTTAGGTATGCTCTATGTATTTTAGAAAAACAGAGACTAGCTAGCATTCTTAATTAGTTACAGACATTTTGTTCTATTTTCTAACATAAGACTAATGTTTCCAACTTGATCTCTTTGGTTGAAAGACTCCATTTAAGTAAAATCATATTTTATTTTAACTGTCTTAAGTCTTGGCAAGTAAATGACTTTTCAGTGGATTCTAATCTGCATGCATATGTTTTCAATAAGTGATTCCAACCCAGATGTAAAGGCTTAAAAAGCAAAACCTGCTGTGTTTAAGTCATTTCCCAACTATTTTAAATCATGACCCATGATCCAGGTTCTACTGCATAAAAAGTATAAGTAACCAATATTTAAAACAAAAGGTCACGTTTCTTCCCATTTGCTCTTAGAAAAAGGATAAAATGTTACCATTGATGTAGGCACACTGGTTTTCCCTCAAGACTCTTTCAGACTTCTTGGCCATCTCATTGGATTTTTTGTCAGGCCAGTCAAATAATGTCTCCTTTAGATTTCCCTGTAGCATCTTCAGAAAGCAGTGGGAGTTGGTATGATCATGAATACTGCTATATGTATACAAAATGACAACCAAACTCAGTAGATGGTCTAATACCCAGACCTGCAGTAACAGTCTTCCCAGAGCTGACACGTGCACACTGTTAATAAGCCATCTCCCAGGCCAAAATCCATTTCAGCTGAATTTTTTAAATGTTATCAATTTACAGTTCAACAATGTTCAGGTCAAAATAATAAAATAACACGTCATCTATATCAATTCATATAAAAGATACAGTTTTGATGCATACCCCTACTAAAGAAGTTTTTTTTTAAACTTTGTTATACTACTATTTGATAACAGAAACACAAAACCAGCAACATTTTATCTTCCCCCAAATACATATAACTCCCTTAATCTGGGCTAGAATTTGATTATGAAAGTATATTAGAGAACTTTTATAAAGGATTAAGACAATCATCCATAATAATTGTATCACACTGAGAAGATTCACTTAACATTTAATGTTTTTTTCCCAAGGCTTTTCTCTCTCTTTTCTCCTTCCTTTGGAGAGCTGTGGGAGAGAAGCCATCTGTATGTATATTATCATCCTAAAGTTATACTGTATATAAAATGTTAGCATTTTGTCAATTTAGAGTGCTCTACCTATGATTACCTTCCAACATTGGTGGGAGAAAATTAATTGGAGAAAACAAAGGATTTATTTATGCAATCTCAGAGTAAATAGTATTTAAATATATGAAGTAGTCATGGTTACAGGGTTGATTAAAATACATGCATCTATATTCATTTCATATACTGAATTTTATTAATCTATATAGGTAGCATAAGAAGAACTTGTTAAGAGTCCCACTTTGGACATAAGAGGCTTTCAAAAATATTGACAGAATGAATGGAAACACTTAATTCCTTATGAGTAAATAAATGCACTCTACAGATCTAACTTTCTAAACACTTACACATTCATGTTTCCTTTCATAAAAATGGATCTAAATTATTGCTTTTATCATTTTCAAAAGACTGAGAAAGATATGTTTCAAAAGATAGTCATACTTGGTTGACAACAAAACTGTCAAATGTAAAACTAAAGACAAATTAAGGTGTTAAGTTTCAAAGAATAAGTTGCCTTTTCAGTAAAGAAACTAAATAATTAACTTGAAGTAGAAAGAAGTTTTCTGAATTTGCAATGCTTTTCTAGCTTCAAATCTCCATGCTTTGGTCTTTGGTCCCACAATTGTTTACACACCTCAAACACCACAAATGTCAAGTGTAAACACAATTTCACATACAGAAGACAGAGTAAGGTTGACTTAAGGGGCTACTGACTCTTTTGATTTCATTTTGGGGACTAGTTTTAATATGTGTGATGTATGTATGAAGGCCTTCTGCTAACTCCCATGAGAATTTTTGTTGGGATTAGGGAACATTGTGAACAAGTAATTAGAAAATGAGAGCCGAGTGTGGTGGCTCACACCTGTAATCCCAGCAATTTGGGAGGCTAACTTTAGGGTGGATCACCTGAGGTCAAGAGTTTGAGATCAGCATGACTAACATGGTGAAACCCCGTCTCTACTAAAAATATAAAATTAGCCAGGCATGGTGGCTCATGCCTGTAATCCCAGCTACTCAGGAGGCTGAGGCAGAATTGCTTGAACCCAGGGAGGCGGAGGTTGCAGTGGGCCGTGAGCCAAGATCACGCCACTGCACTCCAGCCTGGGAAACGAGCGAAACTCCGTCTCAAAAAAAAAAAAAAAAAGAAAGAAAGAAAAGAAAATGAGATTTGTTGGTACTTGTAAGACTTGTAGCTAGCCTGGTACTATTCTTTTCATATGCTGGAAAAGATGCTCTAGTAAATATCTGTAAATAAATGTTATTTTACCTGCCATGTCCTTCACCCCAACAGAGAATCATCAGATTAAATTTTCCATTTCCTTGATCCACAAGATTTCGGGTATACCTAAAAAAAAACACAATATATTCAGAAGTTTTACTTTGGTTGCCGAAACAAGCACTGAGAAAAATAAGTGTGTCACCAAGTACCATTTATTCACAAATGTTAACATTTCCACCTCTAAGCAACTTTGAATGCAGTTTTCTAATTAGAAATCCAACACAAATGAAAAATCCTTTTTCACAGTTTATTTTGAACCACTGCATTTATAGAGGTAGCTGCTCAGTTTTAATTAATGGCACAGGAAAAATAGAAAAAAAATGAAATTGTGTGTCAATGTGACAGCCTCAAACTGATAGAGTAGGTTTCACAGAGAAAGTATTTGCAAAGTGCATTACTGCTCCAGACAAGAATGTTGCTATTTTTGCTTGTTTATTTGTTTGTTATTTCTGCCTGTAGCTAAATCAGGACTTGAGAAACAAGGTTTCATTAAATGGCAGCTGTTCTAGAATTCTTAGTTTTACTAAAGCCTAGAAACAAACCACATTCAAAGCCCTTATAATGAAAAGTCTTCCACAAATACCACGGTGGCTGATCTAAGTACCAGAGCAAAGGAGATTACGTTAGGGAAGTAAAGAACCCTCTCAACCTCTTACAATTAGGAGAAACCAGTAACTGGCAAACAAACACACACAGATACACACACACACACACACACACACACACCCCGCAACCAATCACCACCACCACCAACAACAAACTGCAAACCACAATCATAACCATACCACCAGGAAAAAAGCAAAATCAATGTTAAAGTTTCTACTGGTCCAAGCTGTACTATTGACAGCATCTAGTTAGCAAAGTTTCATAATTATGAGATTCATTTAGACCATCAGGCTAAAAAAAAAGGGGTCTTTACTCCATTGTTTTAGAGTTTCTGTTCCCTTGGTCATCAGTTAACTCTTGTCCAGCATGCCCCTTCCATCCTGTGCCATTCCTTCCCACCCTCAGTGCCCGAAGAGCAAGATCGTCGAGGGAGTTACTTAGCAAGTGATCTTTAGCCTCAGTTTTCCCTACTTTGTAGCTCTTTATGACCTAACAAGAAGCTGTCCACACAACCTTTAATTCACATTAAACTGAGTTCCTGCAGAAGGATCCTAATTCTTCCTCCAGAAGTCTTAGGATATTCTTGCTTCTCTGCAGCTGCTTTTAAAGAATTCACAGCCTGGCCCACACTGGAGCATATTCTGTCTTGATTCTTCTGCACTGGCCCTCCCAAGATCACAGAGCTAGGCACCTATTCAATGCAAAAAATACTGTAGAATTGACTTCTCTCCCATCTCCTGTCTTCCCCCAACTGCCCACTCAGGACTACATCCCTTATCTTAATGAGCTGTATACCTCAGATACCTGTGAATAGATCTATCAACCCAATTGGTTGCACTTCAAAAGATTTACAGTTTGTCAATCAAGACTAATTCAAGGTCCTTGAAAATACCCTTGTTCTAAAGATTAAAGATTAAGAACCGTCACCGCTGCCCATCCAGGCTTAATAGTGGTTTAGAGTGTAGACTCTGGAACAATAATGCTAATTTGGACCCCCGGAGCCTAGAGCTGCTACTTGATAGAAGATCTTGTGCAAGTTATTCAAACTCTTCATTGCCTACCATTCCTCATATGTGTAAAGTGACTGGAAGAGTACCTGTCCCATAACAAGTCTTCAATTACCTGGAACAAATGCAGGAAAATGTAAAAGCTAGACTCTCTGGTAGCTTTTACAGCTACAGAAGGCCTCTATCATGAACAAAGTTGGTGGGAACCAAAGGAATTTCCTCAAGTCACTTGCGAATGAAAAATGGGATACTTAGTTGTCTTTACTTTTTCCAAATCCTAAAATACAGCTGAAACAGCCCATGCCAACGAAACTTTACCAAACATCCTACATGTTAAAGAGTGACTAACAGAACCTGCTCCCGAGAAAAACAAACTTACTTCTTTCCTTATTCTTTTCTTTCACTTACCCCTTTCTTCCAAACCTAAACCCCAAAAAACCATAAGGACAGACACGCTGGCTGCTCAGAACCTCTCACACATCGGGGTGATTAAATTTTACCTCTGGCCCCGGAGGATTGGTAGAGAGATTTGACTTAATCACCAAGCCGGGGCTGCCAAAAAAAAAAAAAAAAAAAAAAAAAAAAAAAAAAAAAAAAAAAAAAAAAAAAAAAAAAAAAAAAAAAAAAAAAAAAAAAAAGCCAG
The DNA here is from genome assembly GCF_001604975.1 of Cebus imitator. Classification (NCBI taxonomy): domain Eukaryota; kingdom Metazoa; phylum Chordata; class Mammalia; order Primates; family Cebidae; genus Cebus; species Cebus imitator. The sequence goes on from NW_016107603.1 coordinate 1,257,140, forward strand.
CTTACCAGGATACCTTACTCAAGTACATCTAGGGAGTAGGGGGTCTTTACATTGCAGATCCTCGGAACCAAGGATAAGAGAAATCTGATCCTTTGAGGGCTGAAAAAATGGCGGTTCTATGTTTAATTTGCGAAACCAGGCAGTGGATTTGAATAAACCCTCAGTCGGAGAAATCAGTTAAATTGGTTTGGGAGAGTGAACAGCAGAAATGGCATAGTGGCAGTTGACAGCCCCAAGACGCTATTTTACATGAATAAAAGCGCCTGCTAGAAGGTGCCCGGCTGCAGGCGACCGAAGGCGCAGTGATGGAGAACTGACGTCGGGGACTTGTGTTCTTCATCATCACCCACTTCTCCCGATGCCTGACGTAGCGCTTTCCTGGGAGCACCCTCTGCTAGTCCCTCCAAACGGTTCCTTAAGGTGCCAGGCGGGCCCGAACCTGAGTGCGATCTCTCCGCACCTCCTCGCCCGGGGTTAACGATGGCTTGGGAGTGTGGGAATTGCTCCCGAGGCCAGGGGCAGGAAGGACCGGTGGTTTGGAAGCAGAGGGGTTTGCGGGAGAGGAGAGAACAGAAAATCTCAGACGCGCCGGTGGCCTTGCCTTCCTGGCGCCTGCCCGCCGTCCAGGGCCGCAGGCCAGCAAGGCCAGTAGGATCCACCTCTCGCCTGCGCTGCGGTCGCTGAGCCCGAAGAGCTTCCTGCCAGCCCCGCGGCTTGCCAGCGAAAGGGCGAGCGGCGGGTGCAGCGCAGCCAGAGCTCCCCGAGCCAGCCTCTCTGGGCTGCGTCACTCAAGTCCATTCCTCCTCAGACTGGGTGAGTGGGCGCCGCCAGGCTTTGAGGGTGGAACGCGCTCACCTGTACTGATCGAACTTGGCGTACATTGCCCACTCGGCGGGGTCGCTCTCGTAGGCTTCCATGATGGCTTGCACCTCCTCTACATTGACCTCGTCGCCGGCAAAGAGCTGGTGCAGGATGCGGATCAGATCGGTCAGGGTCCGTGGCTTCAGCACCTCGGTCTGCTCCATCCCGTGGGGAGCTGGCGGCGCGCGCGTCTCACTGCTGGGCTGCGGTGGAGGAGCTGAGCTAGCCAAGGAGCTGGGGGCGAGGGAGCCTAACAGCCAGCTAGACCGCTAACCAGACACACACGCAGGAACCCAGCGTTAGAGTGCCAAAATGCAAGGATGTCCTCCCAAAGACAGCAAGAGACCCACCCCCCTGGCAGCGCAGTGGATCCCGGGTCGCAGGAGACACGGCGTGCACATAAATCAGGCTCAGATCTACGGGCTTCACCCTCCCAGGCCCCTTTTAAGCGCTTGGAATCACTGGGAATGTACCAAAAGCCCTCGAAGGGTGGTGGAGCGAGGTGGAGAAACACCCAAGAAAGGTGGCGAGGGCGGGGAGAGACTGCTGGCACGGCCCACGCACACGTACCCTGCTGCCCCAGGCTCCGCGCCTTTCCAAGAGCCCCGTTGTCTTCGAGTCCCAGGGCTAGCGTGGGCTCCGCGCAATCTCTCCCCCACTTTAACGGCGCCTTTTAGCCGTCCTGCCTAACTCTCCCCGCTCCACCTCCGCCGCTGTGGTTCGAGACGCTGGGATGTAGACAAAAAGAGTCAGAGGAGATGGCTGCGGGGGTGGACGCTGAGTAAAGAAGGAAAAGAAAAGGGAAGGAGAGGGACCCTTCTTCCAAATAGAGAATTGTGGGGAGCCTGTGACGATTGAGGATGGATTCCACTCCTAGGCCAGAGAGCGCCTGTTTTGTCGGTTGAAACTAACCAGAATATGCCGCAGGCTAGGGGAAAGGAGGTTGAAGACTTAAATGTATCTCGCGTGTGTGTGTGTGTGTGTGTGTGTGTGTGCGCGCGCGCACTTTAATGTGTACTGAAATATATTTTGACAAAGGAGACTCGGGTCTGTAATGACAATTAGTGAAACGATGGAAGACCAGAACTCTTTGATTTTAAAACCAAATATTTTCTTAAAAAAAAATCCAGGCCGGGCGGTGGCTCACGCCTGTAATCCCAGTACTTTGGGAGGCTGAGGCGGGTGGATCACGAGGTCGAGAGATCGAGACCATACCGGTCAACATGGTGAAACCCCGTCTCTACTAAAAATACAAAAAAAAATCAGCTGGGCATGGTGGCGCATGCCTGTAATCCCAGCTACTCAGGAGGCTGAGGCAGGAGAATTGCCTGAACCCAGGAGGCGGAGGTTGCGGTGAGCCGAGATTGCGCCATTGCACTCCAGCCTGGGTAACAAGAGTGAAACTCCGTCTCAAAAAAAAAAAAAAAAAAATCCAGTGCAAAGAACCTGATATTTCATTTGCTGGTGTAAAAAGAGGGCTTTTCTGAAGGGATGGGGCTCCCACACAATAATTTTAAAAGCTCTAATTAGATTTGAATCTTTCAACCTTAGGCATGTGCTTGAAGGAGCCTGCTGGTACCTACATAAAGGGAAACACGTTTCTGCATCATGCATAGCATGTTTCTATGTCATGCTTTCAACCTTAGGCATGTGCCTGAAGGAGCCTGCTGGTACATACATAAAAGGAAACACGTTTCTATGTCGTGAATAGCATCATGATGCTAGCTGGTTATTTTGCACATTAGTTGATGCAGTTTCTTTACAGTGTCATTGGTCTTTACATTTTCACGTGTTTTTTGCAGTGGCTGGTACTGGTTTTTCCTTTCCACATTTAGGGCTTCCTTCAGAAGCTTTGCAAGGCAGGCCTGGTGGTGACAAAATCTCTCAACATTTGCTTGTCTGTAAAGGATTTCTCCTTTACTTATGAAACTTAGTTTGGCTGGATATGCAATTTGGGGTTGAAAATTCATTTCTTTAAGAATATGGAATATTGGCCCTCAATCTCTCCTGGCTTGTAGGGTTTCTGCAGAGAGATCTGCTGCTAGTCTGATGGCTTTCCTTTGTAGGTAATCTGACCTTTCTCTGTGGTTTCCCTTAACGTATTTTCCTTCGTTTTCACCTTGGAGAATCTGACAATTATGTGTCTTGGCATTGCCCTTCTTGAAGAGTATCTTTGTGGTGTTCTCAGTATTTCTTGAATTTGAATGTTGGCCTGTCTTGTTAGGTTGGGGAAGATCTGGATAACATTCCGAAGTGTGTTTTCCAAATTGGTTGCATTCTGTCTGTCACTTTCAGGGACCTCAATCAATCGTAGGTTTGGTCTTTTCACATAGTCCCATATTTCTTGAAGGCTTTGTTCATTGCTTTTCAATTTTTTTCAGCCTTGTCTTCATGCCTCATTTCAGTAAGTTGATCTTCAATCTCTGATATCTTTTCTTCCGCTTATCAATTCAGTTAGCGATACTTGTGTGTGCTTCCCAAAGTTCTCATGCTGTGTTTTTCAGCCCCCTCAGGTCATTTATGTTCTTCTCTAAACTGGCTATTCTAGTTAGCAGTTCCTATAACCTTTTGTCAAGCTTCTTAGCTTTTTTGCATTGGGTTAGAACATGCTCCTTTAGCTCAGAGGAGTTTGTTATTACCCAGCTTCTATGCCTGCTTCTGTCAATTTGTCAAACTCACCCTCTGTCCAGTTTTGTGCCCTTGCTGGAGAGGAGTTGGGATTATTTGAAGAGGCATTCTGGTTTTTAGAATTTTTAACCTTTTTGCATTGGGATTTTTCATCTTCTTGGATTTACCTACCTTTGATCTTTGAGGTTGATGACCCTTGGATGGAGTTTCTGTGTGGGTGTTTCTTTTGTTGATGTTGATGTTATTGCTTTCTGATTGGTAGTTTTTCTTCTTACAGGCCCTTTTTCTGCAGATCCGCTGCAGTTTGCAGGAGGTCAACTGCAGACCCTATTTGCTGGATATCACCAGTGGAGGCTGCAGAATAGCAGACTGCTGCCTGTTCCTTCCTCTGGAAGCTTCATCCCAGAGGGGCACCAACCTGATGACAGCTAGAGCTCTCCTATATCAAGTGTCTGTTAACCCCTGTTGGGAGGTCTCTCCCAGGCAGGAGGCACAGGGGTCAGAGACACACCTGGGGAGGCAATCTGTTCCTTAGCAGAGCTCCAGTGCTGTGCTGGTCGAACCCTCCTTGTCAGGAACCACTGCTGTCTTCAGAGCTGGCAGGCAGAAATGTTTTAATTCCACTGAAGCTACACCCACAGCCACCCCTTCCTCCAGGTGCTCTGTCCCAGTGAGATGGAAGTTTTATCTATAAGCCCCTGACTGGGGCTGCTGCCTTTCTTTCAGAGATGCCCTGTCCAGTGAAGAGGAATCTACAGAGGCAGTCTGGCCACAGATACTTTGCTGCACTGTGTTGAATTCCACCCAGTCTGAACTTCCAGGCCTTTTTAGGGCTGTTAGGGAAAACCCACCTATTCCAGCCTCAGTAATGGTAGACGCCCCTCCCCACCACTGAGGTCAGTCCTCCCAGGTCCACTCAGACTACTGTGCTGGTGAGGGAATATGTTCTCTTTCCGGGTCCATGAGGGGTTGTAGTTTTAAGGGCAAAAATTTCCCAATGCCATGCCCCCCTCCCATCTGTCACCATCAGGGAGATTTAACGGTTTATGTTTGAATTTTGTGGGTGCGGGAAGAAACTAAGAGTTAATCACCCCAGCGGAAGTTTAAAGGAACTCCTTTCATTGGCCAGAGGAACTTGGGAAGGTGAGAATTTCTCCCAGGATAAATTCCCCTGCTCCTTCACCCACGCCGGATTTCCAGCTCTCTGGAATCCCCTCCTACATGGTGGGGGCTCCCTTTCCCCTCTGGGATTTTCCCCTCTGGAATCCCCTTCCACACTCTTCGTCGAAGTCTTTCTCTTCTCTTTCCTCTACCTACATAAAATCACCTTTCTGCAACACTTCTTGGGTCCGATATTTACTGTTACGAGCATATGGTGCACCTGAAGTGGTCCCATCACTTATTCTTTGAGAGAGATTGGAGACCAGAACCCACAGCATTCTCTTGGGAGAGCTGTGCCTCACCAGCACCCAAGAAAAAAACCCAGTTACACTGGCAGTGAGAATTTCAGGCCAGTGGTTCTTAGCTTGCTGGGCTTTGTGGGAGTTGCCCTGCTGAGTGAGACCACTTTGCTCCCTGTCTTCAGCCCCCTTTCCAGGGGAGTGAACAGTTCTGTATTGCTAGGGTTCTAGGCGCCACTGGGGTATGAAAAACAAAACTGAAAAACAAAACTCCTGCAGCTAGCTTGGTGTCTGCCCAAACAGCCTCCCAGTTTTGTGCTTGAAACCCAGGGTCCTGTTGGTGTAGGCACACGAGGGGATCTCTTGGTCTGCAGGTTGCAAAAAGCATGGGAAAAGTGTAGTATCTGGGCTGGAGAGCACAGTCCCTCACAGCTTCCACTGGCTAAGAAAGGGAGGCTCCCCTGCTCTTTGCACTTCCAGTGTGAGGCGATGCCCCACGCTGCTTCTGCTAGCCCTCTGTGGACTGCCTAACCCACTGCCTAATCAGACCCAATGAAATGAACAGGGTACCTCAGTTGGAAATGCAGAAATTACCCAGCTTCTGTGTTGGTCTCACTGGGAGCTGCAGACTGGACTTGTTCCTATTTGGCCATCTTTCCAGTCAATCCTAAAAGCAATTTTTTTAGGCTCCCACATATGAGAATATGTGTTGTCTTTCTGTGCCTGGGTTGTTTCACTTAACATCATAATATCGTCCAGTTCCATGTTGCAAATGACAGGATTTCATTCTTTTTAAAGACTGAAGATGACATGATGTACATATACATTTTCTTTATCCATTTGTCCATGCAGGGACACTCAGGTTGATTACACATCTTGGCTATTGTGAATACTGCTGCAATAAATATGGCAGTGCAGGTATCTTGATATACTGATCTCACCTTTGGGTATACAACCAGCAGTGAGAATGCGGATTACACAGTTCTATTCTTCATTTTTTGAGGAGCCTCCATACTGTTCTCCTTAGTGGCTATAGTAATTTACATTCCCACCGACAGTGTACAAGTGTTTCCCTTTCACCATATCCTCACCAGCATCCATTATTGCCTGTCTTTTGGGTAAAAGTCACTTAAACTGGAGTGTGATATTTCAAATGCTTTGATTTACATTACTCTGGTGATTAGTGTTGAGCATTTGTTCATATACCTGTTACCCATTTTGATGTCTTCTTGTAAGAAACGTCTATTCAGATCTTTTGCCTATTTTTAATTGGATTTTTTTGGGCTATTAAGCTCTTTATATAGTTTTTACTTCCTTGACAGTTGGGTAGTTTGCAAATATTTTCACCCATTCTGTAGTGTATTATTTCTTCACTTTGTTTCCTCTGCTGTGCAGCAGCTTTTTAGCTTGATGTGATCCCATTTGCTCATTATCACTTTGGTTGTCTTTGAGGTCTTACTTTTAAGAAATCTTTGGCCAGCCCAAACTTTTATAGAAGAGATTGTCCTTTCCCGAATGCATGTTCTTAGTGCCTTTGTTGAGATGACTGCAAGTAAATACACGAACTTACTGCTGGGTTCTCTATTCTATTCCATTGGTCTGTGTCTTGTTTTTATGCTTCTATCATGCTGTTTTGGTTACTATAGCTTTGTCATATATAATTTGAGGACAAGCAATGCGATGCCTCCAGCTTTGCTATTTTTGCTCAGGATGGCTTTGGGTACTCTGGGTCTTTCGGGGTTCCATACAAATTTTAGAATTTTCTTTCCTATTTCAGGGAAGAATGTCATTGGTATTTTGATAGTGATTGCATTGAATCTGTAGATTGCTTTGGGTAGTAAAGCTGTCAGGATTTCCTGATAGATTGGAATGGGTTGGAAGAGAGTCATCAAGATTCTAGGCAACTAGAGGGATGGATTTATCATTCTTAAGACTTGGGAAAACTGGGGCAGGAAAGGAGGAAAGGTATGTTTTATAGATCTAGATTCAAGAACTGGGAACAAATAGTTGGCATGTTGTAAGAAAGATGGTTACAAAACAAATAGTCATCTCAAAATCAATAGGACATCCTTTGTGTCTATCACTAGAAGTAATCAACCTAAGATTCATGTGTATCAGCTATGACAGAAGGAACTATGGGAGTTGATTTATAAGGATTCCTCTTAAGATTTTACTCACATACATGTTTTATCTTTCATTCATTAATATTAAATAAGAAAACATAGGTAAAACTAGTATCAGGTATCAAATTTTTACTTTCCATTTTTTCTAGAAATTCAATTTTTAAAAACTTCAAGATTTAAATTCAAATCTGAAAATCTGTCCTACCCCCTTGAGTCAGCATGAAAGTGACTGAAGAACAGGGACCTTATTAGTCTTTTATGAGTTTTGTGTTATTCCAATATTGTAAATAGTAGACATTCAATATGTGAATGAAGTTTACACTTAAGTTTCTAAGGTTTTTGACATTGCCAAATTGCCCCCTAAAAGTACCAACTCATATTCTAGTCACCAAAATGACAGGATTTCCCCACAACTCTGCAAATACCAAGATGTACATTATTTTTATTGTTGATGTTAATCTGCATTTTTATTTGCATTTTTTGCCAACAGTGGGGTTCAAGATGTTTCATGTTTTATTGGCCATTTGTATTTTTTTGTGAATCAAAATTTGATATGTTTTGTATTTTTCAGTTGATCTTTTCTTACCAATTGGAATCTCCATTTTTATGACATTAAAAACCCTGTCATATGTTGCAAATATTTTCCATTACCTTCTGCCATATAAAAATTTAAACTATACAAAATTTCCTTTGTTTTTAGCTGTCATATTTTGCTAATCACAATTTCATTCACTCAGTGTTACATTACTAATTATATTATGTATAAGGAAACGTACTAAGTATTTGTGTGTGGGTACCAAATAAAAACCAGAATAACTGGACACGTGGCTCTGAAGCAGTATGCAGTGAGTGTTGTAAGAATGGTAGTTTGCTCTAAGTGTTTGTATGAGAGAACAGGTATCTTTTCCTAGAATGATTCAGATAGCATTTAAAAAGTCAAAGTCTAAATCAGGCCTTGAAGAAGTGTTAGGATTTGAAAGGGTCAAGGTGTTAAATAAATTGCACAAGCAGAAGTAGAAAACAGAAAACACAAGGCATCTTCAAAGAATAGTGAATAATCCAGTATGGGTTAAATAGTATTGCAGGGAAACTGTATAAATATGGTTTGAACTATATTCAAAGAGTAGTATTTGCTGAATTGTTTTCTGAATACTTTTCATTATGTGGCCTGTAGCTGGTTTCCTTAGTGCCAAATGTTTATTTGGCATATTATAATCCTTGGAAAATGAAGGATTTTCATGAAGAAACTGCATGAGATTTTTATTTTCACACTCCAACACCTAAGGCTTTCCCACTTTGTGTTATGACGCAATTGGTTGACTAATATTATATGATTTGAGGACTACACTGTACTTCTAGTAGCTATTTAAGGCCCCTTTAGGACTGAAACTTATAGAAATCAGATTCTAGGTATTATCCAATCTCATTTTGATTTCAGATAAAACATTAATTTACTTTATTCCTTAAATATGATGAATTCATTATGAAGTGTTTGGCATAAATATTGTAATATCATATACCTTGTGTGCCATAGGTCATCTATGCACAGTTAGCATGACAATATTGACATTTAGTCACAAACAAGGAAAACTTAAAATATTACCTGAATGTTCAATTTTTCCCCCAAGTTTAATTAGACTTGAGAGTTTAAAACTAAATTGTGTTTTAGGTTCCAGTCACCCAATAACTTATCAGATCCAGGCTTAATTATTGTTTAATGTTGCAAATTTAGCGCAGAATGATTCTCTGAGTAAAGATCAAGAAATAATTAAATATGATTTGAAAAAGTAAAAAGTTCAGACCGGGGCATGGCGGCTCATGCCTGTAATCCCAGCACTTTGGGAGGCCACGGCAGGTGGATCACCTGAGGTCAGTCTGGGCTGGCCAACATGGTGAAACTCCATCTCTATTAAAAATAACAAAACATCAGCCAAGCATGGTGGCAGGAGACTGTAATCCCAGCTACTGGGGAGGGGGAGGCAGAACCGCTTGAACCCAAGAGGCAGAAGCTGCAATGAGCCGAGATTGCACCATTGCACTCCAGCTTGGGCAACAAAAGCGAAACTCCGTCACTCTCACTCACACACACACACACACACACACACACACACACACACACACACTGCAAAGTCCTATGTATTCTTCAGAGTTGTTAGGAAAGAATACAAGGCTAGCTACATATTAAGCTAACCTTAGATTTAATAAACTATTAAGTTATTTAGGTCAAGAGAGTAATTAAATTGATGCTACAAATTCAACAAGCATTTTTGATTTTTGAGGTCTATCATCTGAAACCTCAGTGGCAAACATAATACACAAATTCAACCTATTTTTGCTATTTGTTAAATATGCGAATATATTCACTTCCTTTAGTAAACTGGACAAAACTAGAGGACAGACCTTTTCCAAACTCAAATGATATAAATACTTGGAATTCTACTACATACCATTTGAGATTCTGTTTTGAAATTTCATTCACATTCCATTCAATTTATTAGAATGCCTTTTTTTTCCCATTTGAGATGGGGTCTCATTCTGTTGCCCAGTAGGGATGCATTGGTACAATCATGGCTCACTATACCCTTGAACTCCTGGGCTCAGGGGATCCTCTTGCCTCTGCAGCCTAATAATGATTTTCATTTTTATTTTTGGAGAAATGGGGGTCTTGTCTTATTACCCAGGCTGGTGTCAAACTCATGGCCTCACAGAATCCCCACACCTTGCTTGACCTTCCAAAGTGCTGGGATTACAGCTGTAAGCCACCATGCCTAATCTGGAATGCTTTCTAAAAATATGGCATTACAAATACAGAAGGAAGAAAAAAAAAGTTAAATCTCACTTCCAGAAATTATCAGTCTAATAGCATCAGTAAAAGTGGTACTTTTAGTCATGGCATAAAATACACATTAAGGCTACTTTTCAATTATTGCGTGCTTTCAAGTTGAAAAATGCATTCTGAAACATTCAAAAAGATGTTACTGAGTTTACTCATCAAGTGCTTTTGACACTATAAATGACAAAGTAACACCACAGTTACATCACTGAGACTCAAGAATCCTTAAATGATAGGGCTGAAAATAGGTATATGACTTATTTTCCAGAATTTGTATGTTTCTGTATCCCCCAAAAAAATTGAACTATGCATATTGTCTAAAATTATAGTCTTTCAATCTATCAAACATGCTTGCTCTCCTGGCTAGATATTAGCTAAAAATTAGCCAAACAGCCATTTCCCGTTATTCCCCAGCAAAGATGTGAAACCAAAGTGCCTAACCTTTTCCGCCTGGTGGGCTGCCCTCTACTGGACTATTTGAGGTATTCAGCCAGCAGGTCAATGTGACTGTTTAAGAAGGTAACCACCATAGACATAAATGTAAACATTAAAAAAAAAAAGGAACTCTTTAGTAAATTAACTTTTACCATGAAAACAACTTCAGTCATTTTGAGAACTGGCAATGAAGACATTTACACAGTCTTTGTCTCCTTTTCAATCTCAGAGGCAGATCTCCAGCAACAATTCTAACGGGTAGGAGCTATGGGTATACTATAACGACCATGTTTTATGATGATTTAAATATTAATACAAATCACATTTTTGTGAGTCCACTCATGCTATGGATGTTTTCTTATGTACAGAGTAGACACATGCTGAATAGATGACATCTGTCAAGTCTCTTGCCACAAGCATCAAAACTTTTCAGAGCTGTCTCTTCTGTGAAAATCCATCTCATGTAGTAAGTTGATTTTCTTTGTGGTTCATCCCCATGCCTGGGATTTGCAGTAATGTAGAACCAGTTTACCATCACTGCCAAAACACTGCAAAAAGAAAAAAAGGCAATAAATCAAACTCAATCTTTATTATTCTTAGATGAAACTAAGAAAATAAATGCTTCATGTATCATAAATATCCACTCAGGTATATTAAATTACCTATGTTACAGGCTATCTCTTTCAAAGGATGCCTGTTTATATCAGACACATATTAATAATCGTGTTTAATAAAATCTATCCTTTAAGCATCTTAGGCATGAATGAGCTTACATACTTTAATCTTGTCCTTCTCTACATCTCCAACCACACTGTATGTAATTTCAGCTGTTTTCCAGTAGTGGTGCTAGTATATGTCCTCTAATGACTACTGCCATGAAACTGTAAGATGTTGAAAAGGTCACTGTTATGCTGTTTTTTCAATTTCTTGTAGGCAGATTTGGATGACAGATTGTAAGAACAATGTAGACGAAATCAAATGTAGATAAAGAAAAGGCCTAACTTTCTAAGAATTACAAAGATGACTTTGAAATATAATTTATTTCTTGGTTCTTCAATCATTGTATTATTTATTAAGATCCTACTATGATCAAGATATTAGAGAGGTAATAGAACAAGAAGGTCATCTTTTCTATCCCAGACAATGAAGAATGGCATGCCATCGCTTGAAATAAAAATGTGAATTAACAATACTATACAATATACATATTATACAGATGTGCATACTCCATTAAGGAAAAAAACAGTAATTTTTTTTTTTTTTTTTTTTACCTCATAGAGAGTTCCAACTTCTTGGTCTGGGGAAGGAGCAAAGGATTGATTCACATAAATAAACTACAATAAAGGGGAGGAAAACAGAGATGTTTATTGGTATCCTGATTAATCTGCATTTTTCTGGGTTCCAATCAGCTAGCTATTTTGTATCATTTTCACAATTGAAGAAATCTTCTCGGAATTTCTAACTTTTCTAAAATAGTGAATTTAAAGAGATGAAGATCTCATTTTTCCTCCAGAAGAACCAAAATAACACAATTTAAGTTCCCAGAAGAGTGGTTCCTAACTTTTTAAAGCTAAGAAACTTTTAAATATTTTTTTATAAATGGCTTTTGAAGGGCTGGTTATTCAAGAAATTACATTATAAAAATTTCCCCACTTACCCATAAAGAATTTCTCCTAAGAAAATTTCACACACAGATAAAAATCAATATATTTAATATTCAAGATAGTTTGTGCATTTTCTTTGGGTAAACGTATGACATATATAAATTTTTTATAAAGTCACTTTCAGGTAAATGAAGCAGGAAAAAAAGGAACATAATTAAAACCTTATAACCTGGCTCTTTAAAGGATTCACTGTTCAATGTTTTAGTTTAGTCTGTTTTTACTAAAATATTTCTAGTACTTCAAGTCACAGTGTCAAAGTGCCTTCTAATAATTTTCTTTTTGGAAAACATTATTTGCTTTAATATCCAAATTTGGGACTAAAATGTCCTGAATTTAACATAGTATTTTTTTTTTTTTAAGCCAGTATCAGAATAGTTGGTTGACAGATACTATTTTGATCACCAACCATGAACAATCAATACTGCTTGCATCTCTTTTGGGCAACACAGTGTGGTGATTAAGTATATAGGCTCTACTGAGACACGTCTGGGTTTGAATCCTGGCTGTAACTGCAAATGGTATCTCTCATCCTGTTTCCTTATTTGTAAGATATGGAAAATAATAGGACCTATAACTCTTGGGTCTGTTAGGAAAGACAAAAATGACATAATAAAACACCAATTATCAGTCTCTGGTATGTGTACTAAATAGATGTTATTGTTAATTGATCTTTAAAGAGTTATACTGAAATATCAATTTGTGCTTAAGGCAGAGTAGAGTTCTAACATAAAAATTTCAAACTGTAACAGAAAACAATGAATTTTAATGTGTATTTTTTGTAATACAGATATAATTTGTGTTCAATGCCTGGCAATTTATGAGCAAATAGAGATTTTACTTTTTGTACATTACAAATGAGGGGAAGGGCTCTCAGTAATAGCTTATTTATTTCATGAGTGTCTATGATATGCTGAGAACGGCACATGGAACTATGAAGATTGAAGTGATCTCTACCCTCAGTGAGCTTTCAATCTATAGGACAGGGAGACACACATGAATACATACAGGTGAGGAAAGTACATCTAATAAAGTATGTAGCATACAGAAATGTACACTAGTCCAGCCTAGCAAAAGAATCAAGAAATGCTTTGTGGGAAGAAAGAAGTAGAATTTAACCAGGTAAAGAAAGTAGTAATTAGGACTTTGTAGGCAAAAAGGACAGAGTAAGATGGTGTTGAGTGTTCACAGAAACACACTAGATGGAGCAGAGAACCAACCAAAGGAATTCAATATAATTTTGTAACAGGTGTTAAATGGAAATTTTTAAAAAGCAATTCAGTTTAAAAGAGATAAAGCCATGTGTTTGTATACTATAAAGTTCTATACAAGTAACGGGTTAACATCATCAATTTCACTGTAGAAATGCTAAGTGGCTTAAAATTTGTTACGTTTAAAGTAGATGTAGTTTCTTCAGGTTTGTGAAAGTAAAATTCCACAGAAGTTATATTTCCAAACTACAAGAACTTAGGTAGAAAAAATTATTTAATTAAATAACTACACTTTGCTTTTAAATCATTTTTTTTTCTTTTTTCTTTTAAATCAGCAGTCTTTAACGTCTCTAGTTCTTTTTTTTTTTTTTTTTTTTTTTTTTAAAATTTTTCTTTTGTCTAGTAGATTCCTCATGAAGGGATTATTGGAAAAGTATTCCCTGCTAATAGTTTGTGCTCTGATTAAGTCAGTTATGCAGGATATGAAATACTTATCTCTCACATTTTCCTTAAGCCTTTCTGCTATCAAAGTTTGATGATAGCCTAATTTTCTAAGTCATGCCATCTTCCCCACCCCTGATTTTCTAAGTCATGCCGTCTTCCCCACCCCTAATTTTCTAAGTCATGCTGTCCTCCTCACCCCCTACATTTCCAAATGATTTCAAGTCCAGTAATTTTAAAGGAATTTATCCTGATGTTCATTATTCCTGGTTGATATTCTCAGGCACTTGGAATGTTTCTTCAATATGTAGTTTCAAGTCTCTTATCTTAAATTGTATTTTTACAGTATTCGTTCTGTTTCCCTGCTCTGGTTTTCTTCTTCACGGACGCTTGTCCAAAGGTTGACTCTTCTTTTAAATTTTTTTCATCTTCTATTTTTCTTAACCCATTATCCGTTGTTTATGTTCCTTCTTGTTTAGTTTCCATTTATGAAATAATTTTTTATTTCTAATTCTTTTCCTAAACTCTGTCACTTCATTTCTTAGTTTTACTAATGCTGATTCTGTTTTTCTTTCATGTTTTATACCATCTTCTTGTTTGTAGATTGCTTTGAAATGCAAGGTTACGGTTTTCGCCTTTACAGGCGTATTTTTGTCTTGATTTCATTGTCTCTAGGGATGTTGTTCTATTCCACATCACTTTTTTTCTTGTAACACTGTACAGGATTTGACCTTAATACTTCCTGTTACTGTTTTTATGTGAGATTAGTTTCCCTCAACTTTTAGAATGAGGTGAATTAGGGTAGTTTTCCTAACTTCACAGAGCTCCCTCTGTTGTTTTTGTACTGTTCAAAATGATGGAGGCTGGCTTTGAGCTTTCCAGGCTCTGTTCTCCTCCACTTTGATCTGGTCTGTTTCCTTCCTTAACCATGTCTCAACCCTTTTCAATTTTCATTTCCTGAAATTTCTCCTCAGTATGGGGTCCTGGAGCCCTCCTGGGTCTATTTTGACATTGCCTGAGCCCCTTTAAGTCCTCCTTAGTGCAGATCTATTGTGATCATGTGCTAAAGGGCAAAACCCCTCTCAGTCAGCTTCTATGTTTAAATTAGCCCACTTTGCTTCCCAGTGAGGATCTATTAGCTCTTCTGAGGTTCTCCTTTTCTCAGTGCTGTCAGATGCCAACCATGTTGTACTTACTGCTTCTTTTAGCACAGATGCTGATACCAAGCAGGTCCTGTGGTTGCTGGTGGTTTGTCCCCACCAACACATGTTTTGGGGTTCATGAGGATACCTTATCACCTCATTTTGTTATAAATATTAATCATGGGTTTTTGGTTTTGCTATCTAGTTAACTAAGTTTTGTGGGAATTTGTATGCCTTTTGATACCACTGCTATCTTCCCAGAATTCTCAGCATTACTTTTTTCCTTTAACATCCATTTAGCTAGTTAAAACTCAGAAGATGTCAGTTTTAGTTTAATCCAGGAAAATGACAAAATAAATGTTGTTTATGTTTCCCATTGCTTAAATGGGAAAGCATAATCATATTCACTACAAAGGCTTTAATTTTACCCATACAAAATTTTCATAGGCTAAAATGGTTGAATGATGGAAATTTTATATGGTTTAACCTACTATATACTGGTATCAATCAAGTCCTTTCAGGTTATTGAATGAATATAGGCAATACAAAATTTCAAGACTCTTAATATTAACACAGAACACAGTATCATTTCATCTTTTATCTTCATGTATTTTTAAACTAATGCATTAAATTACTCATTACTCTTACCAACTCTTCATGTTGCGTCTTTAGTAGAGACATAGCCTCTACTCATTTCTCTTAAGCATAGGTCCTTATTCCCCTGACTTTTCCATTTAGCTTCCAACTCTAGATAACATCCTCTGTTTGGGAGTATAGCAACTATACGCACTTGGATGACACAAACTTCTTGCTCATCTTTGATAGCTCCCCCTTTAATTAAATTCTACATGGCACTCTTATAAAACAGATGCTTTTCTCACTCTGATTGATCACCAAGGGAGACACTTACCTGTAAAACTCAATTATTCCCAATTCCTTTTCCCAAACAACTTTCCTTGGAGAAATCCCTGGCTTTATGTCATTCTTGTCTCAAATAACTTCTAGTTATAAGCCTACCTTGCATTTACTTTTTTAATATGAAGTCCCTTTTGTGAGAGCACTTACAGCCAAACTCTTAGATCAGAGTCAGTTTTTTGCTCCTCACTGACAAAAAGAAATTTCCAAAATGTTCTGCTTCAGTGATAGTTAACTTGTTTTCCCCATCCACAAATCAAATATTTCCCCCTAGCGCCCCCACACAAAAATTCCTGATTTTATTTTAAAAAATACTTAGTGATTCTTCAGCTACCTATCCACTCATGTTCTCTGAGTTAATACTATCTAAGATTGTGATCTATTTGCAGATAAAGGTGACTGATACATATAAAAATATGAATATATAAAACAATATGCTGAATACATGTAGACATTTAAATTTCTGTAGTCAAATGTCAAATTAAAATGCAGCGGCATTTAAAGTATTAACCTTTACAACTGCCACCGTGAAGTGGTTAATGTGTACTGTAACATGAATAAGTATATCTCTTAGTTCTTTCATAATATATGGCAAAGATACATTGCTTACCTCAAGAAAAATAGGAAAAATGTAATTGCTATCAAAACAAATTGGAAAAAACCCAAAACTTCTGTAGTCATGTACAGATAATGTAATGTTCCATGACAGATTTTTTTGCATGGGTATTCAGTGACTTTCTGAGGAAAACAATACAGGAGGCAAAAAAAAAAAAAAAAAACCCACACAAGCTGGTTCACAGTGTAAAAAAAAAAACCTAAAATATTTCATTTCAGAATTCCCCAGAAAATCCTTCAATAAAGTATATAAATTTCACTAATAAGAGATAAGGTAGGGCATGGTAGCATACTCATGTAATCCCAGCACTCCTGAGGTGGGCAGATACCTTGAGCTCAGGAGCTCAAGACTAGCCTGGGCAACATGATGAAACCCAGTCTGTACTAAAAACATAAAAATTAGCCAGGCGTGGTGGTGCACTCCTGTAATCCCAGCTGCTCCGGTGGCTGAAGCAGGAGAATTACTTGAACCAGGAGGAGGAGGTTGCAGTGAGCCACTCCACTCCAGCTTGGAAGCAACGGAGTCAGACTTGTCTCAAAAAAAAAAAAAGAGAGAGGGAGAGATAAAAGGGAATAACCAAAGCAACATGTGTGGCTCCATATGCATTTCTATAAACAACAGTTATTCATTGTTGCCTAGGAACCATTGCAAATTTTTGTAGGAAAACAACACCACTGGTTTCATACCAACTGTTCTGAGGCCACAAGTTTAAGAAACTTTTTGATGAAGTCAATGAGTCCTTGGATGGTTCGTGTTCGCTCTACTGCCCATTTCTTTGTTTTCATAATAGGAGTATCTCCCACAGCCTTCAGCAAAATGTCAACTGTAAAAGAAGAAAAAAATTTACTGATAATTACATTGGAATATCTAAAGAGAATGGAATATAAAAGACTTAGAAGTCAGAAATATTTAATTTACATCCATCTTATGTATTTATGATACTAAAGATATGTAAGAGATGTAAAAATGTTAGATTCTTTTTCATTTTTCTTTTTCTTGAAACTACAAAGTTTTCCTAACAGGACTAATTTTTAAAGTGCATTTTATCTTAACAGGCATTCCAAACAGAAGAAATACAAATAATCAACAAATAAACAGAAGTTCAAAAAAGGAAAGTAAAATAATGTCATGTCCCTTTTCACCTACCAAACTAGTAAAAATTAGAATAATTAACAGTGTAGATGATACTACATTGAGAATACACTACACTACATTGATAATATGAAATGGTATTCACTTTATGGGTATACAATATGGCATGCACTATGCTAATACAGGTCCCAAAGAAGGTATACTTTGATTCAATAGCACTTCTAGGAATCTAGTCTAAGAAAATATGAGATGTGTAAAAATTCACTTAAAAAGATCTCACCTCCATTTAAGCATTTACTTTTATATGAAACACTGTAAACCTAAATATCCAGCAAGGATATTTGGAGATGACTGATTAAAAGATATTATACTCAATGATAGAATGTAGTAAACAGCACACACTTTAAACTGCCTGGGGTTCAAATCCTGGTTTTGCCACTTGCTGGGTATATATGTGGATAATTTAATCTCTCCATGCCACATTTTCTTCATTAGTAAAATGAGGATACTAGCACCTACTCCACTGCATTGTTTTGAGGAGTTAACACATGTTTACAACAGCATGCAGCATACATAACTCATACTTAACAAACCTTAAGATTAAACAGCCTTTATAAAAACACATTATAAAAGTATATTTAATGGCAGAGAAAGTTAGAAAAATGTTCTAAACACAAAACAACATGTATAATATGATCTCAATTTCATTAAAACCATCACAAACACATTAACATAAATATTGAAGAACATGCACCAGAACGTTATTTCTCAGTAGTGACATTATAGGCAATGATTACTTTGTTTTACTTATGCTTTTTGTAACTACCAAATTTTCTACAATAAACTTTTTAATAAAGGAAAGCAGTAAGTTTTAACAATAAAATAGAACCAAAGGACAAAACGAAGTTGCAAAAGGGAAATCTTAAGGTTTCAATGATCCAAAATACAGATCTGCAAAATCAAAGCCTATGAATCTGTCTCTTGAGTAAAGTTATTTTGCTTAAAAAAAAAAAAATCTGGCAGGGTGCAGTGGCTCACTTCTGTAATCCCAGCACTCTGGGAGGCGGAGGTGGGTGGATCACCTGATGTCAGGAGTTCAAGACTGGCCTAGCCAGCATGGTGAAACTCCCTCTCTACTAAATAAAAAAATTAGCTAGGCATGGTGGGGCATGCCTGTAATCCCAGCTACTCGGGAGGCTGAGACAGGAAAATCGCTTGAACCCGGGAGGCAGAGGTTGCAGTGAGCAGAGATTGTGATGCTGTCTCCAGCCTGGCGACAGAGCAAGATTCCGCGTCCAAAAAAAAAAAAGACAAAAAAGTCATCTACAATCAAAGGCTACACACATTGAAAGCAAAATAGTGTACTGCTGCCCCCTAAAGTTAACTCTATTCTATTACACCCTTCTTGCTCCATTCTTTTGGTACTGTTGGGGCCGATTGGGATCAGAGGTCAATTTATTCAAGTTTACCTCTAGAATGAAGGCATCTAGAACATATGATGCACACACACTTTATTTTCCTGCTACAGAACTACTTAACCATCCTAGGTCCCAGTTATCTTTGGAATAGGAAGGAATTTGGGATTTTGATTAGCTTATCTTTCACACTTCCCTTCACTGCTCCCTCAATCCCCTGGGGCTATCAGTAAATCAATTAATGCAATTAAACATTTCCAGAAAGTGAAGCAGAAAATATTATGAGTTATGCTACCTAAGGAAGAAGTATGAGACAGCGAGAAACTGGATAAGGAAAAGAATTTAATTATAGCTGCCCTCTCTTTAAAGGTGATTTGCTTTAGTTCTGAACTCCGGATACACATTAATCAACTAGGGGAATATTTACTCCCCAGGTAACCTAACGTACTGCCAGTGCCACGATCTTGGTCTGTTTCAACCATCTTTATTCTGTAGATTAAAACAAAGGCTGAGCATACAAAACAGTTAAACTGCTTTCATCAGATTATCCTCAACAAATGATGACTACCCTCGAGGTAGGAATTCAATAGTCAGAAACTAAGTTTTATATTGGAGAGGTAAATTCAAATGCTAACAAGAGCCAGAAAATAAAAATCTGATCCTTAAATGACAGTTCAATTTGCAAAAAAACATTGTACAGACAAAAGAAACTGCGCCCTCGAGCAATATTTACATCGTAAATCACTGTTTTTTTAGCTTCTGTTTTACACAGCTATCATCAGGGTCAAGTAAGTAACAAGCTTTTGACTAAGACTGTTAGACCTTAAAATGAATCTCGGAAAGTCTGCTCTTGCCTATAGCAAACTGGAAGAAAAAAAATGCAACAAAAACCTGTAAAACCCGCGGAATTCTTTTGAATAAAGATTCTAATGGCTATCCACAGAAATAATCATAGTGTATCACGTGGAAATGGCAGTATGATTTAAAGGGGAATGGGGGGCAGTCTTGGGAGAGAATTCTCCTCAGCAGCAGAAATTGAAGTTCGATGAAAAGA
>NW_016107603.1:1278040-1343619 GCF_001604975.1 Cebus imitator
TTTTTTTCTTGGTGTCGCCAGCAGGTTCCTCTATTCCCGGAGAAACTGCAGCGGAAGAAGGGGGCTCCGGAGTGGTTATTTCTGGGGAGACCTCCGTAAGACCTTCGCCTCCAGCAGCACTTGAGGGAGGAAGCTGAAACACAGACTGTGGCTCCTCCGCCATCTTGCTCGGAGAGACTAGAGGGCGGAAGTAGCGACTGAGCGCAAGCAGGGGGCGTGCTTTTCTCCAGGGAGCGACCCAAAAGAGGCGCCAGAGTAGGGGTACCCAATTCCACAGTGAAAGTTGGAATTATGGGCTAGTCCTTCAAATCCAAGCTGTGGCAGACTGTCATCGTTAATAACGCAATGCGTGTTTCTCCGCGACAACAGACCTCAGGAGAGGAGCGTAGGCAACGTGCCAGTGCTCAGTCGAGTGAGCAGACACCCCTTAGGCAACTGGCTCGGACCCAGAAATGTTTCCGCTTTCCTCAGTGCCTGCCCCGCCCAAGCCCCGCCCCTCGGGCCCCGCCCAGCTGCTCGAGAGCGCGCGCGCGCGCGTGCGGGAGGGGGCGGGTGGGGAAGGATTGCAGGCGAGATTACTAGGCGAGGCTCGCGCGCCCGCCCCCGCCCTGGCCCCCAGTGCCCACCCGGTCGGCCCGGTACAGCCATGATCAAGGCGATCCTAATTTTCAATAACCACGGGAAACCGCGGCTCTCCAAGTTCTACCAGCCCTACGTGAGTATCCAGCTGCCGCCGATCAGGTCGAGGGGGAGTCGTTGGCGACTGGCAGCGCCCAGCGCGGCTTCCTCAGACCGACCCCCTCCGGCGCGCTGCGGCCCTTCTCGCACCCAAGCAGCCTGGCGCTTGCCCGCTGTCAGCCTCCCGGTGGGTGTGGACTGGGTGCCCACCTCCCTGCCGCGCGGTCAGCCTCCGACGTGGCTCTGCCCGGGCGGTTCCTCCGCCCGTCGGTGGGCTGCGTGCTTTCCCGGCTGCGCGGGCGAGGCCCTGGAGACTTCCCGGTGCCAGGGCCTCGCCGGCCCGGCAGCCGCAACCCACCTGCACTCTGAGCCCTGCGCCGTGGCCCCACTAGCCCACCCCGCGCGGTTGCGTTCCTGCCGCCAGCCGCTGCGGTTTGCCCAGGAGGAGGAAGACGGCGCGCAGCTTGTTCTTCTCGCCCCCTCCCCTGACTCCCAACCTTCCCAGGTGGACTTCTTTCTGTTTTGTGGACAGATGGGCTACTGTTTTTCACTGTAATCCTCTCATAGCGCAGGAACTTTGGCTTCCTGCGTTTGATAACTGCCCAACTGCCCAGTGTGACTTTCAGGTGTCTCCTCATTAAAAAGGAAGATAAGTGAGGACCTAATATTTTTATCAGACTTTTTTACCAGCTGGCTGCAAATTATTTACTCTCTAAATAACCGGTGACGTGCGCAGTTGACCGATTGGACTGTGGTTCTATACCTAGAAGTTGTGATTTCAGCTTCTGATTAGGCTTTTTTCCACGTATGGGAATTTGTCCTCATTTATAGTTTTTTTCTATTTATGAAGAATATTAGTATTTGTAGGACTTTTCTTTTAGAAGCGTGAATACTGTTTATTATGGACAAATGCAGGAGGCATTAAGGTAGTAGAGATAAGTGATTTATTGATGATCGAGGAAGGGTTTTATAGACTTACGTGCTTATCTGAGGGCAAAATTCACTAGCTGAAACACATAAAATTGGGCTCCCAGTGGTAGGATTAATGTGAGGCATAACTATTGTGTGGTATTGTGGCACTTTGCTTATGGCCAGAAATGAGCTTTCAATTCAATTTTGAAATTGTGCCAAGGCTAACACTTTTATGCAGATAAGTCCCAGATGGAAATCAATCTTGCCATTAAAAAGTAAATGGGAAAATGTCAGTTTGCCTAAAATGATAATGCAGTCTGTGGAGGTGTTAGTTGAAGTGAGAAATCTTGAGCTTATTCTTCATTTTTTTGAAGTTGTTTTGCTTTTGCTAGCAATAAAGAATATTTTCAGCTACTCCTGTGTGGTTTTAATTTAGTGTAACTTAAATATAATGGTCTGTTTAAAAATTCTACATCATTCTTTAATCCAGGTTAAATTCTAGCTGATCCTCCCGAGTGGAAAAAATGCTGTCAACTTTACCTATTTGTTAAAATATAGTAATGGCCTTTATTGAAGGAGTCTTTGTCATAACCATTTTGCTAGTGTCATCCATTTGCAGTGTAAAAAAGGTATGTTGCAATAGTAAAACAATTCAGAAAATTATTTTTTCCATATCTAAACTTAAGCAATATTCAAAATAGTGAGTTTCCTGGCTAATCTATATAATCAGTGTATACTACTCATGTAGTGTAGAATTTATCTACTGAAAAATGCATTTAATTTAGAAACTCAGGAATCCATCTTTCCCTTGTCCAAAAGTGGGAACAGAAATATTCTTTACCAGCGCTCACTAGGTAGCAGTGACAGTTAATGTGAGAAGTGGCAGTTCTGGCAGCAGTGGTGGCATTTTTGGCCATTGTATGAGTGATGGCGCTAGTGGGGGCAGGTAGCTAGAAGATATAAAAAGTAGAATCCTGGTGGTCACTAGCCATCTATAAGTGGGGTAAGAGAAGTTGTTTCTGTGTATTAGGTTTCTGTAAGTTGAGTGTTGCCGAGTGTGTATTTTTGTCTTTCAGGAATAATTTAAGATTATTTATTTACATATTTGCTTCCTCCACTAGACCATAACCTATTTGAGGGCAGATATTTTTTTCATTCACTGATTCCGTGAGTTTGCCAACAGACATTTATTTCATGCCTACCATGTGCAGTCACTATTTTAAAATCTGGAGGTGAACAGATAACTTTCTCTCTTGTAGGAGAAACATAGAGCTATTAAAGAGTAGGCTATATTATAGCATGCCAGCTAGTACTAAGTACCAGGGGAAAAAAAATAAGGCAGGGAAGAGTCTTAGAGAGTGAGAGGATGACAGTTTAAAATAGGGTAGTTAGGTAAATTCTCGCTGAGAAGGTGGCATTTGAGCAGACTTGAAGAGGGTAAGAAAGGCAGCCTTGCAGAGATCTGGGGGAAGAGCATCCCAGGTAGAAGGAGCAACAAACGCAAAAGCCCTGAGGAGAGAGCCTGTTTGAAGAACCCCAAGAACGTCTACACAGCAAAAGCAGACTGTTTAAGGGAACATTAGTTGGAAGTGTCTATTTGTGTAGGGTGTTACTCTATTCTTGCTGCCTGGAATGTCCTTCCTTTCCATTGCCAGTGTCCAAATTCAACCCCTTGTTCTAGGCCCAATGCAAGTGTCACCTAAACATTCTGTGAAGCCTTTCATCTTGCTCAGAGGCTCCTCTTGGTTTTTAGATTTTGTTTTTTATCTTTGTTATGGAAAAATATTCTCATTCACAGCCTGTCATTCCTCAGGGCAGCCATCCTATGGAATCCTCGAAGGAAGGTATCAGATTTTGGGTATGTTTGTGTCATTCCCAGCAGTCAACACCGAGTCTTGAACATAGAAAACTCTCTAAATCTTTGCTAAATGAATTTATTTAGAATCTCCTCACTTGGGATAGAGATTGGATTAGAATTGACTTACTGAATTTCCTTCTATCTCTTAAAATGTAGTCCTTCACTAACTAGAGGTTTTAAGAACCCCTGCCTTTAGCACAAAAGTAATGATGGAATACCTTTTACTCTGCTGTTTCTGTTTTAAAGAGCTCTCTAAGAAGTATATGTCCAATAAGAATAACAATTTTGAGTTTAATTTATTAAACAATATCTAGGGTGTGACTGAGCTAGCGATTCCATACTCTGGCAGGATGCTGAAGTTTGAGTCCAAGAGTAATGGTTTAACACTGAGCAATTTGCAGATTGTTGAACCATTTGCCAACAAGTTTATCCTACTGCATTTCATTTTCATTCCTCGTTTATCTCCCTTATAACAACTTATATATTCATGTCTGTCCTTTAACAGTATGCATTTCTATTTCATGCTGTAATAGATTTTTAGATTCAATTGTGGCTCCAAGCTGTTATGTGTAAGAAATATGAAGTTACACACCTGTTTTGCTAAACGGAAGTTTTGGTTCATTCTGCTAGAGTCAGACATTAAGAATTTCAAGTGTGGGCCAGGCGCCATGGCTCATGCCTGTAATCTCAGCACTTTGGGAGCTGAGGCAGGTGGATCACCTGAGGTCAGCAGTTCAAGACCAGCCTGGCCAACATGGCGAAACCCTGTCTTTACTTTACTAAAAATACAACAATTAGCCAGGCATGGTAGTGCATGCCTGCAGCTGCAGCTACTCGGGAGGCTGAGGCAGGAGAATCGCTTGAACCCAAGGAGGTGGAGGCTGCCGTGAGCCAAGATCATGCCACTGCACTCCAGCCTGGGTGACAGAGCGAGACTCCATCTCAAAAACGATAAAAAAGGAACGTCTGAAAAAAAGTAATTCAAATGTGGCTTCAGAATACATCCCTTTTTGTTTTTACCTTCTATATCCTTGGTCTATGACTGCACGAATTCGAATGTTTTTCTTGGTTTATCTTTTTAAATTGCTGCTTAGCTACAGTGACTTGGCAACAGTAACCTTTAGTCTTTTGATATTTGCCTGACAGTATTTGTGTATTACTGTAAGTAAGTAATGAGACTTATATTTTATAAACCAAATATATTTTTACGTAGCCATCAAACAAGAAAAAATCCCCTGGCTTATGATTCCATAGTGTATCCTCTGGTAAATTAGTTTAAAAAATTTTTCTGTTTTTATAGAGATAAGGTCTCACTGTGTTGCTTAGGCTGGTCTTAACCTCCTGACCTCAAACAATCCTCTCACTTTGGCCTTCCAAAGTGCTGGGATTACAGATCTGAGCCACCATGCCTGGCCTGTGAATTACTTTTGTAAAGTAGAAATGTCTTTCTTTTGTATGAATTATGTTAGTTGTTTCTGCATATATAAAATACTGTGTGTGCGTGTGTGCGTACACACCACACACATATGAAGTACAAGCAGGAAAATTTTCAAATTAACATATATATGAGTTACTTCAATTTTTTAATAAACTGTATTTAATTAAACTGTTAACCAAATGCAAGCCTTAGGAGGAACTCTAAGATTCTTCTTTCCTTTTTTTTTTTTTTTTTAAATTTTAATGTAAAATACAAAGTATTCAAAGTATATATAACTTATTTTTTCTTTTAAAAATATCCCTTAAAAAGATCCATCCATGTTCACTGATGTCTTTTTTTAGTGACTATTAAGACATTGTGGCAGATGGGTCTTAATTAAACTTATGCCTGTGATCAAGACAGAATTATCAACACTCCTGAGTATGAGGATGTTAACACATATTAACACATGATATTTAGCTTTTTGTTAAGAAGAAAATTCCATATGATTTGGTTTCCTTCCGTATTAGTTATAATGCATTTGTCTGCATAAACTGGGTTTGATGTAGCCTGACCCAAATGCTTAGAAAGAACTATGTTAGGATATGTAACAGGAAGTGGCAGAGTAGTAGACCAATTCTAAAATTATTTAACTCAGCAAATCAATGACTTTATTGTAGATTCAATTTCTTTCTCTTTCTCTACTTTACTCATCACAAAATTACATTTATCCAAAGGCAGTTTTTCTCCTTGAAATCAGTGGTAATCAGTTCGTAGTCCTGGACTGTGTCTTTCTCTTCATTCTGGTTAGACCCACCGAAGACCAATAATATAAATAGCTTACCCTAATCGAGATCCAGCCTTGGATTGGAGCTGAAGATGAGAGTGAAAACGGGAATAAAATAGATATTCTGTTGGAAAGATGGAAGAGAGGAATGGATAGCGGGTAGGCAAACAAGGGTCTGCTATTTCCTCTTTTAAACTTAAAAAAAAAATACTTATTTTTAGGGCCAGACACGGTGGCTAATGCTTGTAATCCCAGCACTTTAGGAGGCCTGGGTGAAAGGGTCGCTTGAGCCCAGGAGTTCAAGACCAGCCTGGGCAATGTGGCAAAACCCTGTCTCTCTGCAAAAAGTACAAAAATTAGCAAGGGATGTTAGCACACACCTGTAGTCCTAGCTACTTAGGTGGCTGAGGTGAGAGGATTACTTGAGCCCCAGAGGTTGAGGCTGCAGTGAGCTGAAATTGCACCACTGCACTCCAGCCTGGCTAACAGCCACCAAAAGTCAAAAAAAAAAAAAAAAATTCTATTAAGGTACAGTTGACAAATAGAAGTTACGTATATTTACAATGTACATGTTATTTTCATATATGTATTTATTGTGAAATGGGTAAATCAAGCTAATTAACATATCTGTCACCACTATTCCCTCTTTATTAGCTTTTAATATATATTAGTTTTCTGTAATTTTAGATTGCTTTTGAGGTTGTTAATGTCAGGAATGGTTCCTTGTAATACACAATAGTGAGCATGTGTCACAATAAATCTTAATTTCAGATTTCCCTTATATCAAAGTATCCTTGAAAAACTCAAATGCTGATAAGGTCACAGTTTTTATATGGAGTATGCTGGAAGATGCGCTTTTTAAAAATTAAGATTAAACCTTTTGAATATTTAATTGTAAAGGCGGAAACAAAGTGTTCAAAGTTAAAATGATTTTTGGTTTTGAGGTAAGTATTATAAATAGGACAATGTTATAGGTCATTTCATGGCTTTTCTAAAAGATGGCCTTACGTAACATACCTATATTATGTTCTTTAGCAAAGTTGTTTTCAATTTTGAATGTTTCTTTATTGTGACTATGGAAAATTAAGGATTAAGGCCACTAAGGTCATTCTTGATTTTACCACACATAGATAATTATTAACACTTAGTGTATTTACCCCAGTCTTTATTTTTCCTTTCACAATGTCCCAGTGAATAGGATATACCTTTTAGACATTAACAACACAAATAAATGCTTTGAAGCTGATGGAGGATTTATTACGCATTGTGGTTTTAAGGTAACCTAAAGACAAGGATGGAGATAAATCATGCCTGTATGCCACACCATGCCCCTTCTTAGATCATTCAGTTTGATGACATCATGCCCAGCATGTTCTCCACAAGAGGAGATATTCCTCTTTGCATCATACTTGCATTTTGACATTTGAACAATGCCTCTGCAGAAGGGGCAGTAATCTAATCTCCTCTGATTAGTTACTTTCTTCTCTACCCAGTTATTGTTGGGCTCCGGAGAGATGGGGTTGCTAGGCCAGTGAATGAAGGTAAAAGTCAGTGCATCAAAACTAGGCATGGCGTGTGCCTATAGTCCCAGCTACTTGGGAGGCTGAGGTGGAGGATTGTCTGAGACTAGGAGTTGAAGCCATGCTAGGCAACCATAGCAGGACTGCTGTCTCCTAAAAAAACAACAAAATGAACAAGAAACATGAGTGCTCCAGTTCTGCACATCCTATCAATGAGACCTGTGATCAAGCTTTCCTAAGTCACCTGTGAAGTAACACACCTCAAGAAGAAAAGCACTTACTTTTTTCAGACATATTACTGTCTTAATTGTATGTGAATAGAGTTTATGTGAAGCCCACTACGCCCACCTCTATTGTGCTGAGAAGCATTTACGTTTTTCCTCTCTTGCAAGCCTGACGTAATTACAAGAATCACTTGCTGTCAGTCACAGTTGTCTTTGTTACTCTGGAAGAAAGGACTATTTTTTAATATTCCAAAGCCACTGAATTGTTTTGATTACCTTGTGCTTACTGAGGAAGAGCACCAATTCATTCTACCACATATGTATCCTGCTGTTTCCTGTTCATTAATATATCTTAGTGTGATATGAAAGGATTATAAAATAATTTGTATTTTAGTAAAAAATACGTAACATAAAACTTATTTAACATTTGCAAGTGTACAGTTTTGTGGCATGAAGTATATTCACATTGTTGTGTCACCGTAACCACCGTCCATCTGCAGAACTTAACCTTTCCCAGCAGAAACTCCTTACACATTAAACACTAACTCCCTATTCTCCCCTTCTCCTAGTCTCTGGCACACACCTTTCTACTTTGTGTCTCTATGAATTTGACTGCTCTAAGAACCTCTTATAGGAGAAATTGTGGAATATTTGTCGTTTTGAAACTGGCTTATTTCTTTTTAGCATAATGTCTTTGAAGTGCACTCGTTGTGTATCATGTATCAAAATTTCTTTGTTAAGGCAGAATAATATTTCATTGTATGTGTGTACATACCATAGACCTAAAAGGAAGAGGCTGAAGCACAAAATCGGATTCAAAGAGTTTACTTGAGCCAAAATGGGAACAGTTGACTGGAGGACTCAGACTCAAGTATCCTTGGATATGAGCTCCCTTTGGCTATTGTTACAAGCAGGTTTATAAAGGCATTATATAAAAGGGACATGGAATGGGCTGATACTAAGTTGTTTGTCAAGAATTCTCACTAGTTTATAGAAATAACATTGGTTAGTGATTGACTATATACATTGTTGAGATATAGGGAGTTGGTTATAGTGTTTGGTGTAGTATCAGTTATTTTATAGTTACTTGTGGCAGTGGCAAGCAGTTTCAAGACAGAAATATTTATCATAGCTCAAAAGAGAGAAGTAGGATGTGATTGCTGTCATATTTTAATGCTCCTCTGGGCCAGATCATTTAAAAGGACTTGCATTCCTCAGATAAAAGTTTCTTTCTCAATATGGTATTTTGTTTATTAATTTGTCAGTGGAAACTTGGGTTGCCTCCATCCTTTGGCAATTATGAATAATGCTGCTGTGAACATAGATGTACAAATATCTATTTGAGTTCCTGCTTTTACTTTTCATAGGTACGTATCCAAAAGTGGAATTGTTAGACCATATGGTAATTTTACATTTCATTTTTTTCTGGGGAAGCGCCACATCATTTTCACAGCAGTGTACTATTTTACATTCCCACCAGCAATGCACAAGGGTTCTAGTTTCTCTACATCCTTGCCAACATGTTATTTTCTGTTTTTTGAAAATAGCCGTCCTAATGGGTATGAAGTGGTATCTCATTATGGTTTTGTTTGCACTTCTTTAGTGACTAGTGATGTTGAGAATCTTTTCATGTGTTTATTGGCTGTTTCTATATCTTTGGGAAAATATCTATTTGAGTCTTTTGCCCATTTAATATTCAGTTGTTTGTTTTTATTGTTGAGTTGTAGGAGTTTTACAAATATATTCTGGATATCAGTCTGTTATTGCATATATGATTTGCAAATATTTTCTCTCATTCTGTGGTTGCCTTTTTACTCTACTGATAGTGTCCTTTGATGCACACAACTTTTTAATGAGATTTAACTTATATGGTTTGTTCTTGTTGCCTGTGCTTGCTTTTGGTGTCATACCCAGAAAAAATTTTTTAATTACTATATAATAATTCATAGTATAGTATACCATAATTTAACCAATCAAAATGGACTTGAATTTTGAATAAGTTTTTTTTTATGAGATTAAGAAAATGGTTGTGAAACCTGACACATAAGGGCTTAGTAATTGCTGTGTAAATTAATAATAATGATTACTTTTATTACTGCTTGTTACTTCTTACTCCTCATCGGAAGATCATGTAGTCAAAGGACTATAGAACACACCGGACGTTGTTCTCAAGTATTCTTTGTATTTTCTCAGAATGAATTATCTCTTTTATTTTATTTTTTCCAAAAACTCCAGTGTTTAAATCATATGGGCCCTGATTGGTAAAGGCAAAAGATTTATACGCTCTGAAGAGAAACCAGAGTGCGTGGGCCCCGTTTTGGAATGAACTTGCTGCTTATTATAAAATGCGAAATCTTCAAACACTCTTCCACAGAAAAATTCTGTAAGAAGACTTTTTTGTTTTTGTTTTTTGTTTTTGTTTTGGGACAGAGTCTTGCTCTATCACCAGGCTGCAATGCAGTGGCGCGATCCCGGCTCACTGCAACTTCCATTTTCGAGTTTCAAGAGATTCTCCTGCCTCAGCCTCTTGAGTAGCTGGTACTACAGGCTTGAGCCACTGCCTGTATTTTTTATTTTTATTTTTTATTTTTAGTAGAGATGGGGTTTCACCATGTTGACCACGATGGTCTCGATCTCTTGACCTCGTGATCCACCTGCCTTGGCCTCCCAAAGTGCTGGGATTATAGGCGTGAGCCACCGCACCCTGTGAAGAAGACTTTTTTTTAGGAGAAAGTATGGCTATAAAAGTTGCTCCAGCTTTTTTTTTCTCTAAGAATTAGCTAACCTTTTAAAAAAACATCTTAATTAAAATATAACTCTCACATGCTATGAGAATCATCCAGTTAAATTATATAATACAGTGGTTTTTAGAATTATATCATGATTGTGCAACCGTAGTCACAATCTAAGTTTAGAACGTTTTTATCAAACTAAATGAAATTTAGTACCCATTAGTGGTCACTCTTCAATCCCCACTCCCCACTGTTCGTGGCAACCACTCATCTGTTTTGTTTCCATAGATTTTTCTATTCTGAACATTCTATATAAATGGAATCATGAAATATTACAGTCTTGTGACTGACTTCTTTTACTTAACATGATGCTTTCAGGATTTGCCTATGTTGTAGCATATATTAATATTTTATTACTTTTTATAGCGAAATAATATTTCAGGATGGAGATACATATATATATATGTATATATACACTATATCTTGTTTGTTCATTTATCAATTGATGGACATTTGGGTTGTTTCCACTTCTTGGTTACTATGAATAATGGTGCTATGAACATTCATGTACGAATTTTTGTGTGAACATATGTTCTCATTTCTCTTGGGTATGTAACTGGGAGTAAAATTGCCAAATCATATGGTAAGAATATGTTTAATTATATGAAGAAATGCCAGACTATATTCTAAAGTTACTGTACCATTTTACATTCCCACCAACAATGTCTGAGTGCTCCAGTTTCTTCATATTCCCAGCTCTTGTTATTGTCAGTCATTTTTATTTTAACTCTCCGATGGGTATCAAGTAGTATCTCATTGTGATTTTGACTTACATTTTCCTGATGACAGATGATGTTGAACATCTTTTCCTGTGATTATTGTCCATTTACATATCTTTTTGAAGGAAATATCTATCCAAATCCTTTGCCTGTTTTTAAGTTGTGTTGCCTTTTTATTATTGACTTGTAAGAGTTCTTAATATATGCTAGGTGCAAATCCTTTATCAGGTATATGATGTGCAAATATCTCTTCCCATTCCATAGGTTGTCTTTTTACTTAATTGCTGCTATCACTTGTAGCATAGTGGCTTTGAATTTTGATGTCATCCAGTTTATCTATTTTTTCTTCACTTGAGCTTTTAGTAACGTATATAAAAAAGCTTTGCCCACTTCAAGGTCAAAATCTTGTAACTATGTTTCCTTTCAAGAATTTAATAGCCTTAATTCTTATACCTAGGTCTGTGGTCCATTTTGAGTTAGTTTTGTGTATGGTATGAGGTGGGGATCCAGTTTCATTGTTTGACATGTGGATATTTAGTTGTTTGAGCACCGTTTGTTGATTATTCTATCCCCATTGAATTGTCTTGGTACTTTACCCCAAGTTTTCCTCCCAAATTTTATCTTGTTTTTGGAGTTCTTAGACCTTCCAGGTGCCACCATCTTTAAATATTTTAAACTCTTTTTGTCACCTCAGCTTTTTGTTATTTCAGTACTAGAGTATTTGCCACTGAAACTGGGAAACATCTTAATATGTGTCTTAGTTCATTTTGTGCTGTTATAACAGAATACTTGAGACTGAGTAATTTATAGTGAACAGAAATTTATTTGGTTCATGGTGTTGGAGGCTGGGAAATCCAAGCACAAGGAGGCACATATGGTGAGGAAGGCATCACATGGTATGCACATGTGAGCAAGTGTGGGAGCAAACTTGCTTTGATAACAAACCCACTCCTGAAATAATGACATTGATTCATTAATGAGAGCAGAGCCCTCATGACCTAATCATCTCTTAAAGGTCCTACCTTTGAACACTGTTGCATTGGAGATTAAATTTCCAACACATGAACTTCGGGGAATACATTCAAACCAAAGCAGAATGGTTGATAGTGGTTTAGGGTGTTAATATATACCTGCCATTTCTTCAGTACTTTTTTGTGCATGCTAAGCATTTTTTATACATTGTAAGAGAAAATAGGAGCGAATTCTTCTCTGAAGAAATTTAATGAGATATCTTGGAAAGTGCTAATTAAGTTACTATTGTAGGTGCCCTAGTCCCTTCTTGTTTGGGATTTAAGACTGCTGCCATCTTGATTGCTGGTTCTTTGCACACTCTGGCTAAAGTTAGGCCTGCCCATGTACACTGTGTCTCCAGCCAGAGTTCTCACTTAGGAGAGGCCTTGGTGGAAAACACCACACTGACTGAATTTACTGGCCTTCTCTTTTTCATGATTCCTAAATGTTTGAAGTGCTCTGTGGCTTTGTCCTCAGACATCTCTCTCTCTTTTTTTTTTTTTTTAATTGCAACATAATCTAATTATTATTCTTCATATATTTTCTTGATGCTGTGATTTTGTCCACATTTTTACTCTGCCCTTCATGTAATTTCATACTCCCTGTTCTCTATATTTTCGAATTCTACCTATTCTTCAAGACCCTTAGTATCTGTCACTTTTCTTTGAAGATGACAATCTTGTTGCTCAAAACCATTGTTTCTCTTAACTTCTTACAGCATGTTATTTGTACTACTCTTACATCAGAAATTGCCTACTGACTTTTAATATATTTTCCCTCTCTATATATGCATATGTGTATGTGTATGTGTATATATACATATATATATGTTTTTCTCCCAGAGTTTCTCTCTGTCAACCAGGCTGGAGTGCAGTGGTACCATCTCAGCTCACTGCAACCTCAACCTCTTGGGTTCAAGCGATTCTCCTGCCTCAGCTTCCCTAGTAGCTGGTACTACAGACATAGACCGCCATGCGTGGCTTTTTTTGTATTTTTAGTAGAGATGGGGTTTCACCATGTTATCAGGATACTCTTGAACTACTCACCTCAAATGATCTGCCCGCCTTGGTCTCCCAAAGTGATGGGATTACAGTTGTGAGCCACCGCACCCAGCCCTATTTTTATCGAACCAGGGTCTCACTTAGCCACCTAGGCTGGAGTCCAGTGTCATGAACCAGGCTTACTGCAGCGTTGACCTCCCTGGGTTCAGGTGATCCTCCCTCCTCAGCCTCCTGAGTAACTGGGACTACCGGTGTGCATCACCATGACCAGCTAATTTTTGTATTTTTTGTAGAGACTTGTCTGGAACTCCTGGGCTCAAGTGATCCTCCTACCTTGGCCTCCCAAAGTGCTGGGATTACAGGTGTGAGCCACTGTGCCCAGTTGATTACAAGGACTTCTGTTTCTTTTTTTGAAATGTAAAAAAGGCAAAATACAAAATTATAAATTAAAAATAATTATACCTGTATTTTACTTGCATTAGATCATAAGCTGTTGGAGAAAAGCCTCTGTCTTTCCTCTTGGTAATCCTCTATATTTTAACATCTGGCAGAGTGAACTAATGCATTTTAAGAAAACACTTTGCTAAATTTTCAAAAGAATGGTGAGGATAATGACATACTGTGATTAGAGGGAAGTTTTAAAGTTGCCTTTTGTGATATATGCATAAGGGCAGAAGTGAAACAGGAAAAGGGAGAATTGTATTAGTGGGTTTCTGATTTTTTTAAGTTTATTTTTGTTTTTCATTAATGGATTAAGGAATATTAAAATAATAGAAGTTGTTGCCTTTTTATAAGTGTAGTCGTCTTTAGACTGGTGTAATTTAGGAGTTGTGACCAACTGAAATATATCTCTTTTGACTTCTGTTGTGAAACTATACTGTTAGGAAATTTGATCAGCCCGAAGCAAGTTCTAGGCTCCTTAATGAAAGCTGTTAAGTTAAATTATTAAGGAAAGAGAAATAGTTTTAGGTCAGCAGTTACTTATTTAATTTTAGCTTAGCCTTGGAGTTTGATTAAAATTTTAAGACGTTCTTTCCCGTATTGTTTTCTTTTTTCTTCATTTTTAATTGACAAATAATAATTGCATATATTTATGGGATACAGTGTGAGGGTTTGATCTATGTATACATTATAAAAGGAATCAATCAAGCTAGTTAATATATCCAGCATCTTTTTTTTTTTTTTTAAATAGGTAGCATCTTGCTCTGTCTCTGTCTCCAGGTTGGAGTGCCCTGATGCCCAGGCTGACGGGCAGTGGTGTGATCATTAGTTCACAGCAGCCTTACCCTCCAGGGCTCAAGGACCTCAAGGCATCCTTTTGGTTTAGCCTCCTCGGTAGCCAGGACTACAGGTGCTTGCTACCATGCTCAGCTAATTTTTTTAAACATTTGTTTTTGTTGTTGTTGTTGTTGTTGTTGTTTAGATGGGTCTCACTTTGTAGCCCAGGCTGGTATGAAATTCCTAGCTTCAAGCAATCCTATGGTCCTGGCCTCCCAGAGTGCTGGGATTACAAATGTGAGCCACTACACCTAGCAACATATCTATCATCTTACCAATTTATGATTTCTTTGTGGGAAGAATGTTAAAATACATTGTTTCGGAAGTTTTGAAATATACATTAACTGTGGTCACCATGCAGTTCTGTAGATCACAAAAGCTTATACCTCCAGTCTAACTGAAACTTTGTACCCTTTGATCAACATTTTTGCTTTCCCCATTCCTCCTTTTATCCTCACCCCCAGCCCTTGGTAACCACCCCTACTGATTTTCTTAGTTAAGTATTGCCAGCATTCTAAGAAGATTCCAAATGGCAGCAGTTGAAGTTTTCATAAGAAATTATTTCACTGTCAATATAATGAAACATAGTTAAAGGTTAGCGCAGTTGACCCTTCCTTGATAAGCAGTAATATAATGCAGAAAGATAACATTTCTCAAAAGAAAAATTCCTATAAGATCTTTATTGTCCTTAGAATTCTACAGCTGACTTTTCAGATAAGGCCCAGACGTAGTACTTAAAAATGAGTCAGTGTTAATGCATGCTTGTTATGTGCCAGGTATCATTCTACGAGTATGTATGTACACGTATGCATAAAGTATATGTGTGAACTCAGTTCTCACAACACCACCATTAGGTAGATACTGTTATTTTCTCTATGCTACTAATGAGGAAAACTCAGGCACAGAGAGGATAAGTAACTTGCTCAAAATCACACAGTTAACAAAAGAGAACATCCAGGAATAAACCCATATATCTGGTTGCAGATTCTTTACTCTCCTCCCTCCCTTCTTACTTTTAGTTTGTTTCTTCAAGTTATATATACACATTGATTAAAAAATCTGATAGTTTCATAAGGTTTATTATGAAAAATAACATTCCTTCATTTCTCTGTTTCTACAAGTAACTACTTTCAGCCGATTATTTCAGTGTTTATGTACATGTGTCTAAATAATGTACTTGTTTTACTGCCTGATTTATTACTTGTAGACATGATTTATTCTGCTATTAAAAATGACTATTTGGCTGTCCTCTCCTCTTCTTCACAACTAATTCCCAATCTACTCATAGTTATTTCATAATTTTGGTTGGATCAGTGTTTGATGTTTACATTAATATATTATGTAAACACTGTCTTCAGCTGAGCCATGTTGTAAGCTGTACTATTTTTTCTTTCCTGACACTGTATTTTCCTAAAAGGTTATAATTACCTTTTCTTTTGATGTAGTTTGTAATGCACTTATCACTAGTTTACATCTTTGCCAGTTGTCTAAAACATACATATCTTCACTCAGTTTCATGTTCTTAAATAAATCTCTTCTGGAGCCTTTTGACTAGATGAATGGCAGTCATTCTGGGATCTTTATTATTTTAGGGGATTCCTTTTGCTTGTTTCCTGTGTTGGATCTTCCATTACTTCATTTTTTATATTATCCTACCGTGGCGGAGCCAGTAATACCCTCCAGTAATTTCTTGAGAAAAGGTCATGGGCAGTAGATTTTTTTGCGACCTGGCATATATGCCCCCAAAATCTGTAAGTCCACATTGACTGCATATAAAATTTTAGGTTAGAATTTTTTCTCAGAACTTTTATTATATGTTTCATTACCTTTTAGTGTCTAGTGTTGCTATTAAAAAGTCTAAAGCAATTATGATTACTTACCTTTCGTGTATGATCTTTTATACCTTCTAAAAAGTTGTGGATTCCTGATTTTTTGGCAGAGTTTCTGCAGTTTCACAGACCCTCGCTATGGGTCTGTTCTCTCTACTAGAAAACTTTTGTTCTCTCTGCTGGAAGCATTTCTTCATTTTCTGTTCTCTTTTTGAGTCTCCTTTTTTCAGTTTTCTGAATTTCTCTGGACTCTTCTACATTTCTTATTCTTTCTCTTTTGTTTTTTATCTTTGTGCCCTTTGGCTCTATTTTCTCAACTTTATTTTCCAGTTTTCTACTGGACTTTAAAAATTTCTCCTCATATTTTAAATTTCCATGAGCTTCGTTTTTATATCTGAATTTCACTCTTTTATAGTATACTGTTATTTCATAGTTGCATTATCTTTTCTTACCTCTCTTATATTAATGATACATAGTTTAAATTTTCTTCTCTACTTGGTTTGTTTCCTTTGAGTTGCTTTTTCCCCTATTTTGTGTTTTAACTTTTAAAAAATAATAATTTATTTATTTTTGTTTTTTATTGTACTTTAAGTCCTGGGATGCGTGTGCAGAATGTGCTGGTTTGTTACATCGGTATACACGTGTAACAAATATATATAATCCTTGATTGACTGCACCTATCTAAGGATAGGGTACTGAAAGCTGATTGGAAGCTCTCAATCCATGATTAGAGGTTGTCTGTGCGATCTTTACTTGAGGTAATCAAGCTGGGCAGTTTAGGTAGTGTAGGAATTGGAATTGCCATAAGTACAACTCCCAAAATCTTCATGACTTAACATAATAAAAGTTCATTTCTCACTTATGTCAAGTCCAGCATTGGTGTTCTTGGTCATCTAGAATCTTCCGTGTTGGTATTTTATCTTCTCTCATTCTTGAGAAGGGGCCAAAGGAACTTCTACATCTAGTTAGCGTGGAAGATTTCGCAGAAATTTTTATGGCTGAGGCTTGAATAGTATGTTTTTAACAACCTGATAATCTGGGAGGAAAAAAAGCTCTGAATTATAGCATTTGCTGATTTTTATGGTATAAATACTTCACCATGATCAATTTCAGGCTATTGACATAATGTCACTGAAGGCAGAATTAGGAAGAGATACACCCAATAGGCTTTCATGCCAGCTCTGGCATACCACTGTAACTTCCAACCACATTCCACTGGCCACAACTGTGTTGTGTGGCTCCACCTAAATTCAAGAGAGGGTGGAATTGTGTGCCCTGGGAATAAGGGAACTAGATTTTAGTGAACAGCTAACAGTTTCTGCCATAGATGATATCTTCATTATCATTATCTTTAGATCTAGCTAGAGTTCCCACAGATTTATATTCTAGTCTCCTGCCTAGATGGTGAAGAAGGTCTGGCTTTAGTTATTCTGAGAACTGATTAGACAGGATCTGGTAGTATCTGCACATTTACATAATTCCCATGTTTTCAGTATGGTCCCTAAATTTATTTTATATTACTGCTGTAACAAATTATCACAGACTTAGTGGCTTAAAACAACACAAACTTACTGTATGGTTCTGTGGCTTAGAAGTCAGACGTGGGTTTTGGTATAGCTGCATCCCTTTCTGGAGGCTCTAGGGAAGAATCTGTGTTCTTTCCTTTTCTAGCTCCTAGAGGCCACCCTCATTCCTTGCTCATGGCTTCTATTCTCCATGTTCATAGCCAACTGTATGACATATCTCTGATTCATTTTCTGTAGTCACATCTCCCTCTGACCACAGCCCAGGAAAGAGTCTCAGATTTTAAACTACCATGTGATACAATTAGGCCCACCCATATAATCTGGGATAATCTCTTCATCTCAGAGTTGTTAATCACATCTACAAAGGCATTTGTCATGTTAACCACACGTACTAACAGGTTCCAGGGATTAGGATGTTGTCATTTTTTGGTGGGCCATTATTCTGCCTACCACAGTACCCCTTGCTCTCTGAAAACCCTCCCTTTGATCTATTCCTAGTAATAAAATTAAACACTTTTCTTGGAGTTGGTAATGGGAATTTAGTGATCCTTCTGCTTTTTAAACAAACTTTTAGTCCTTATTTTCCAGTTCTCTCTTCATCCTCATTTCCAGACATATGTAAATGCACCAATTCATGAGTTTTTGCCTATTTTGTGACACAAATTGAGTTAGTTTTTTGATTTCCTTCTCACCAATTTAGGACTAAATTTTCTGAGAATACTTTAACACTCATTTAAACATTTTCAAGATTTTGTTGTTCTTGCTTTCCTTTCCCATTCTCCTCATCCTGGTATGTTTATGCCTTTACAGAAAAGCCCTTTAATGTTGTCTTAGCTGGGGTTTGGGTAGGCAACAAAGGCAGATGTGTGTTTAATTTACCAACTTGATTAGAACACAGCTTGCATGTTTACCATACTGCCTTAACTTTATTGCCTCTTTTTGTGTGTGTGTGTGTGTAAGGTAACCCAGATTTTGGATAATATACATGGCTATGGACCCTGTCTTCTAGATTACAAATTTATTTATTCAGTATACTTTTATTGGCTCTACATCAGCCACTTTGGTGAGCATTTCAAATACGAAACTCAGATTGTGGTATTGTAATTCGGATTACTACAAAGGAAATTTGCGCACATTGTTATAAGTGTATAATAGGAATAGAAACAGTACCAAGGAGGCATGGAGAAAGAAGGACTAGTTTTAATTGAGAGTGAGGAAAGACTTCACAAAAGTCATAAGGTTCGAGCTATATCTTAGATAGGGTGTTGCTGGAGAATGGAATGAGGAATTTGTTCCTAGACAGAAGTGGGAAAATATGAAGAAGGTGAGTGGTAAGAAGTTCAGTGTGGCTGGAGCAGATTATTTAGGGAGAATAAAGAGATGATGAAACTTCAGGGATTGGTCTGGCTTAGATTTTGGAGAACGTTTTATGACATGGTAGGGAGTTTATATTTAGGTCATATAAATTGGATAGTGGTGGCATGATCTTGGCTCACTGAAACCTCCACCTCCCGGGCTCAAGCATTCCTCCTACCAGCTTCCTGAGTAGCTGGGGTTACAGACATGCACTACCATGCCTGGCTAATTTTTTGTAGAGATAGGGTTTTGCCATGTTGCCCACACTGGACTCAAACTCCTAGACTCAAGAGATCATCTCACCTCAGCCTCCCAGAGTGTTTGGATTACAGGCATGAGTCACTGAACCTGGCCAAAATTTTCTTTTTTTGAGATGGGGTCTCGCTATGTTGCCCAGGCTGGTCTTGAACTTCTGGGCTCAAGTGATCCCCTCCAGCCTCCAAAAGTGCTGGGATTATACGTGTGAGCCACTTTGCCCAACCAATAATCATTCATATTTAAAGGTGTGGTTTAGTTCTTTCTTCAACTTACTTTTTATAGGATTCCATTGTACAATTCCATTCCATAGTTTATCCTTCTGTGACTGGTGGACATTTGTGTCATTTTCAACTTCTCTTATTGTTAACAAACAATGCTTTTATGAGCTTTCTTCTGTGTGTCCCCGGTACACAGGTTAAGAGATTTTTTTATGTACAGTTGACCCTTGCAAGGGTCCACCTAATGCAGCTTTTTTTCAGTAAGTATGTTGGGAAATTTTGGGGGATTTTTGACAAATTGAAAAAACTTGCAAATTATGTAGCCTAGAAATATAAAAAAAAATTAAGAAAAATTTTGGAGGTATGTCATCAATGCATAAAACACAGTAGATACTAGCTTATTTTATCATTTGCTACCATAAAATATACACAAATCTATTGTAAAAAGTTAAAATGTATCAAAATTTATGCAAACACTTGGAAACTGGACATGGCGCTACTCTCAATGGAGAGGACTGTAAACAAATATAAAGATGCAGTATTATAACTGTGTAAAATTAACTGTGATTTATACTATGCTACTATAATAACTCCAACATTCTGTTGTTACTATGGTAAATTCAGATTTTTTAAGAATCTGCTTAAAATGCTGTGTGATGCTAATCATCTGGTGAGCAATTTGTCTCTCCAGTAAATTGCACATCACAGTAAAAAGTGCTTTCTCCCAATTCTTGTGTAATCTGTTATCATGTTTGTTGTGATATCATAAACGTTGAATAACACTGTGAGAGTCATATGAAGTGCTACTAGTGGTGTTGGAAGTGCTCCCAAGCTGCAGAGAAATGTAATGACATTACAAGAAAAAGTTG
This sequence comes from Cebus imitator, assembly GCF_001604975.1. Taxonomy (NCBI): domain Eukaryota; kingdom Metazoa; phylum Chordata; class Mammalia; order Primates; family Cebidae; genus Cebus; species Cebus imitator. The sequence continues at coordinate 1,298,294 of NW_016107603.1, forward strand.
AGTTGCTTGATACGTAGCTTAGATAGAGGTCTGTGGCTATGGTTGCCCGCTATTTCAAGATAAGTGAATTCAGCAAAAGGACTATTATAAAGAAAATAAAATTTGTGAGCGGGTGAGGTGGCTCTTGCCTGTAATCCCGGCACTTTGGGAGGCCAAGGTGGGCGGATCATTTGAGGTCAAGAGTTTGAGACCAGCCTGGCCAACATGACAAAACCCCGTTTCTACTACAAATACAAAAAGTATGGCTGGGCGCAGTGGCTCACGCCTGTAATTCTAGCACTTTGGGAGACTGAGGCAGGTGGATCACCTGAAGTCAAGAGTTCAAGACCAGCCTGGCCAACATGGTGAAACCTCATCTCTACTAAAAATACAAAAATTAGCTGGGCATGGTGGTGGGCCATGTAATCCCAGCTACTTGGGAGGCTGAGGCAGGAGAATTGATTGAACCCAGGAGGCGGAGGTTACAGTGAGCTGAGATCACACCATTGCACTCCAGCCTGGGCACCAGAGCAAAAACTCCATCTCAAAAAAGTAAAATAAAATAAAAATACAAATACAAAAATTAGCCAGGCACGGTGGCAGGTGCCTGTAATCCCAGCTACTCAGGAGGCTTTGGAAGACTGCCTGAACCCGGGAGGTGGAGGTTGCAGTAGCCAAGATTGTGCCACTGCACTCAAACCTGGGCAACAGAGGGAGACTCCATTTCAAGAAAAAAAGAAAAAAGAGAGAAAATTCACGAATCTGTAGCTATAGCTATGCCAATGAGTGAGAAAACTTTGCACCTTTTGCAAAATGCCTTTTTATCTCATTGAAAATGCAGCTCTCATGTGGGTGTAGGTATGCTGTAAGAAAGGCGTACCTATAGAATATGATTTGATAAAAAGTAAAGTCATTATATGATAGGATAAGGAAGGTAAAGCATCTAAAGCTGGAGAATTTAATGCCAGCAAAGGATGGTTTGATGCTTATAGAAAGAGATTTGACTTTAAAAATGTATAACAGGATAACAGAAGAAGCCAGCTGTTGCTGACCAAGAGGTAGCAGAAGAGTTTCTAGGTGCCATCAGGAAAATCATTGTGGAGAAAGCATGTCTGCCTGAAGAGGATTTTAATGCAGATGAAAGTGCCTTATTCTGAAAAAACAAACAAAAAAAATCTACCACAAAGGACATTTTTTAGAAAGGAAGAGGAACAAGTACCAGGATTTTAAGCAGGAAGGTATAGGCTAACTCTACTGTTTTGTGCAAATACATTCAGGTTAATGATGAAGACTGTCTTTATAAAGCTGCTAATCCCTGAGTCTTGAAGGGAAAAGATAAACACCAGCATCTAGTCTCTTGGTTGTATAAGAAAGAGTGGATGAGTACCCTTTTTCTGGATTGAGTCCATAGATACATTGTTCCTGAAGTTAGGAAGTACCTTGCCAGTAAGGGAAGTTTTTTTGATATTGGACAATGACCCTGGCATCCCAGAACCTCTTTGAGTTCAACACCAAAGGCATTGAAGTAGTTGACTTGTCCTCAGTCACAAAGTCTCTAATTCAGCCTAAAGATCAAGGTCATAAGGACCTTTAAGGCTCATTACACTCAGTATTTATGGAAAGGATTTTCAACACTGTGTGAGAGAATCCTGATAGAATATCATGAAAGCCTGGAAGGATTACATCATTAAAGACGTCATTGTTGTTATAGAAAAAGTTGTGAAAGCCATGAGGCCTGAAACAATGAATTCCTGCTGAAGAAAACTGTGTCTATATGTTAAGCATGACTTCAGAGGATTTATGACAGAACCAATCAGAGAAATCATGGAAGAGATTGTGAATGTGGCAAAAATGGCGAGAGAGTGAAGGGTTTTAAAATAAGGGTTTTGGAGAAGTCTGAGAGTTCATAGCACAAAACAGAGTAATTAGCAGAACACATTTGATGGAGATGAGTGCTTCTGAATCAATGCCAGATGATGAGGAAGAAGACATAGAAGCAGCACCAAAAAGCAAATTGACATTTGACAGTCTGGCAGAAGAGTTCCAATTATTCAAGACTGCTTTGACTTCTTTTATGACATGGACCCTTCTATAATATGGGTGCTAAAACTAAAGCAGTCAGTGGAAAAAGGATTGGTACTGTATAGAAACATTTTTAGAGAAATGAAAAAGCAAAACAGCAGACAGAAATTACTATGTATTTCCATAAAGTTGCATCAAGTGTACCTGCCTCTCCATCCTCCCTATCCACCACTTCCACCTTTTCTGCCTTTGCCCTCCTCTTCCTCCGCTTCTTCAGCCTACTAACATGAAGACCAAGAGGAAGCCTTTGTGATGATGTATTTCCACTCAGTGAATAGTAAATATATTTTCTCTTATGATTTTCTTAATAACATTTTCTTTTCTCTAGCTTACTTTAAGAATTAAGAGAAAAAGTGTAGCTGCGTTACATTTTTGAGGAGTCAAAAGTTATACATGGATTTCCAAATGCATGGGGTATTGGCATCCCTAACCACCACATTGTTCAAGGGTCAGCTTTCTATGTAATTGCCAATATTCAGTTGTTCCTGATCTTCAAACATTGGCTTCATATGGTTTAGAAAAGTATCTGGGAAAGTGCTGGTTAATAAAACTGTTTCCCCAGGAGATTATATGTTTACCTTCCCACTGGTGAGATGAGTGTTTCTTTGGCTCTCCATCTTTGTCAACGTTTGATACTATCATGTTTTTATATTTCTGCTAATATGATACATGTGGAGCTATCTCATTGTTATTTGAATTTTTATTTTACTTAATTACTACTGAAGTTTAGTATCTTTTCATTTCTTTGTGGACCATTGTGTTTCTTTTCCTGTGAAATTCCTGTTTTTGCTCAGATTTCTGTTGCAGTGTTTAGGGAGCAGACTCTTACTGAAATATGAATTGCCTAGTCGAGCTTAATAAATATTTATTGAGCCAAGTCTTGGCTAAAGCTTATATAAAGATGAATAAGATGGATGGACTCTTACCTCAATTTGTATTTAGTAAAGGTTAAACTTAATTTGAAGCTCCATAGTTCTATTTCTTTTCTCCATTCAAATATAGATTAGCTATATTAATTATTTATAACTTTCCCTTTCTGATTCAGTGTACTCATTTGGAAGATAATCAGCTTTGACTAGTTAATATCTAGTTTCCCTTTTACCAGTCTATGTAATTAATTTAATATTTCTTCTTGTTGGTTTTTCAAACTTAGAAATATGTTACTTTTATTATAGTGGTAAATATAAATAATTGTGTTTTTCCTTTTCATCAAAAAATGTTGGATTTTGCTTCTGTAAGGTGTAATTTAAGTCACTTCTCCAGAGACCCCTCTCTTAGATGGATTTCCCAGACAGATATTACTACCTTTGATTTTAAAAATTCTTAAAATGCTATTAAACCTATATACTCAATCCTAATATATATGAATTATTCTTCCTCAGAGTGAAGATACACAACAGCAAATCATCAGGGAGACTTTCCATTTGGTATCTAAGAGAGATGAAAATGTTTGTAATTTCCTAGAAGGAGGATTGTAAGTAAAGCATTTCATAGATGTTTCTAAGTTTTGACTATATGATTAAAATATATACTGTTTAATCAGTTTATGATGAAAGTTTCCTAATTTTGATTAATTGGATTAGGTGAATTAATTACCACCTATGTCAGCTATAAATCTAACTTAAATAATTATTTTTTAAAGATATGCAATCTTTTTTCCTCTTAAAAATTTTGGAAGGGCATTTTATATAAAGGTCATATATATGCTAAAAATTCAAACATTACAGGGAAGTATAACAGGTAAAATAACAATCTCTCAACCTTAGCCCTTCTATCCAATTTCTCGTGTATCCTTCTAGAAAATTGTTTGTATTGACTAACATTTAAAGTATGTTATATGTGTTGACTAACATACAGCCTTAAAATTTTTATTTATGAGATCACACTGTATGCTTATTTGCATGTTGCTGGTTTTCACTTACTATTTTCAAAATCTTTGCATATAAACACATCTAGGGCAAGTTTATTCTTTTTAATGACTACAGAGTGTTCCTTTGTGTGAATGTTCATAAAAATTAGATTACATTCTTTATTTTACCATTACAAGACTGAAGTCTGTTTTTCAAATGTACCTAATTCAGCTAGTCAGTTTTCTGTTTTTAAAATGAATAAGAGTTACTTATAATTAGCTTGCCAAACATTATAATTAAATACTTTTAAACTAATAACTTCCATGAAAACAGTTTGTTCTGAAACATAAGTCAGACAGAAACCTAGACTTTTCTTTATTTTAGTGTGTATGATGGATGAGAAATAGCCTGGATAACAGGGAATCCATGGTCACAAGTTACTTTTTATCATGTGGAACACTTACTTGGGTTTCCTAAAAGCTTATATCTTGCTGTCCTTAAATGTGCAATACACACTTACAAATTTGCTGTTAACTCAAGGCTTCTAATTTAATAATTGAGACAAGTATACCTGCTTCTGTTTTTGTATTTTACTTCTACTTATTTAACTTTAGTTGTCTTGGACATTACTGTCACTCCCTCTCATCCTGGCCTCTTGATTTCTTATCTCCTAGGAAACTTACTACCTGGCACAGTGTACTGCATGTAGATGTAAGAACCTGGTTAATCTAAATGGGGTGCTTTTTGAATTAGAAATTGTGGCTCGAAATTGTGATTGTTCTTTTCTAACCTTACAAAAAGTAGAAAGCAAATATTGCTTCCTAGGCTGGACACCTAGTTTTATCCTAGTTTTGTCAATAACAAGCTTATTTCCTTGGACAGGTCACTTAAATTCTTGGGCCTCAGTTTTCTCCTCTATAAAATGAGTTATTTCTCAAAGCTATGGTTTTATATGATACATTACATTCTGTATAGGAATTTTTATTAGTATTATAGCTTAAAGATAAAATTATATTTTTAAAGGCAAAATATGTACTTGCCACATTAATATTTTTGCCTGCTTTTAATAGCATTAATGGCCTTTCTGAAACTTAGATTCTTCAGAAGTTTGCATTTCTTTTAAAATAAAGCAAAAGTTTAAGGTAATCACTAAATCGCTGATTCCAAATGAAGTGAAGCCTCCTATTTGTGTTCTTTTTGCCTCTTTCAGGGAACAGTTGCAGTCATAGTCTATAAATACACTCTCAGAATCTTTAAATTGTATGTAGGTATTTTAAAATTAAATATCTTCTCTAGAAGAGTTTTTAGCATAGTTGGAATTTTTTATTCTTGTCAAAGATCATTTCTCCTTTTGCTATTAGAGGACATAGAAGTAGTATATACCTTGAGAAGTTTTCTCTGCAGAACTTATAAGTTTAGTATTACTTTTACTGAGTAAAAAATAGATGCTGGCTAGGCTCAATGGCTCACACCTGTAATCCTAGCACTTTGGGAGGCCTAGGTGTGCAGATCTCCTGAGCTCAGGAGTTTGAGATATGCCTGGGCAACATGGTGAAACCCTGTCTCTACTAAAAATACAAAAATTAGCCAGGTGTGGTGGTGCACACCTGTAATTCCAGCTACTTTGGTGGCTGAGGCAGGAGAATCACTTGAAGCCAGGAGGCAGAGGCTGCAGTGAGCTCAGATAGTGCCACTGCATTCCAGCCTGGGTGACAGAGTAAAGCTTTATCTCAAAAAAAGAGAAATAGATGCTGTTTTCCTGTATTCTGTTGAAATGGATGTTTATTTACTTTTGGTTACATATAGCCTTGATTGTAAATTATGTAAGTGTTTAGGGGTCTTTTAAGAAGGTGAATTCATTATTATAAACTTAACTGTTAAATAGCTAAACTATATTTAGAAAAATATAAGATATTTGGAATTATCTTATTTTTTTTTAAATACTCTAAATTATTATTTTTTAAATACTGAAATTCCAATCATAAATAAGAGTATTTCATGAAAGAATTTAGTACCTTAGCTCAGTTTTCCTGCATTTATATTTCAAAACAATGTAATTTTGGAAGAGATCTTGATGGTAAATCTGTCCAAAACTTAAGAAATGTCATTCTTCTTTTTTTTTCTAGTTGATAATCAGTCTTAAGCTGTGTAACTTACTGTGACGTATGGAGTTAAATCTAGTCGGCACTTAAAAATGGCCCATGATCTAATTTCTGCCTGCTTCTCTGACTTCATCATTTACTAATCTTTTCTTATCTACTGGCCTTTTTTCTCTTCCCTGAACATACATACTTTGTTCTTGATGAAATCCCTTTTAATTTCTTATTACCTTAGCTTGAAATGCTCTTCTGTAAATTTTTTCCAAGTCAACTCTTTATCATTAGATCTCAGCTTAAATGTCATCCTTGCTTAATATTCAGCCTGATGTAGTGAACCCATCAATATATCATCATTGTATTTTGATTCTCTATGTAAAACTTGCCACTATCTGATAAGATTCTGAAGTGTTTGTTTGTTGCTCCTTCCCCACTACCAGTGCCTGGCACATAGCAGTTACTCAGAGAATAAATTAATGAATGAATGAACTGAAATTAAGCACCGGTTTCTTTTACTTGACATTTCTGAAGAAAACAACCATCTTAATTTACCTAGACTCTGAATAAGTTCACTTAAATGCTATGCCATTGAATGTCACCTTTCGTTTGACAAGTGGTTTTTAAACAAATTGTCAGTTTGCTCAAGCTAATGAAAATGTTTTGCAGTTTGTTTCCAGTAACATTACAATTTTTTGTCATTTAGATTAATTGGAGGATCCGACAACAAACTGATTTATAGACATTATGCAACGTTATATTTTGTCTTCTGTGTGGATTCTTCAGAAAGTGAACTTGGCATTTTAGATCTAATTCAAGTAAGTTAACACTTGCTTCTTATTATCTTAAATAACAGTTTGGCATTTAAATTTTTTAAAACTTATATGTTCTAAATTTTCTGAAATGATGTTAGTAAGAAATAAAACGTTTCATAATAGATATTGGGTGGGTAAAAGGGGAGCAAAGGATGTAGAAACAAGCAAACATTTGATCTGATTAAAACTATCATAACTAATTTCATCATTACTTTTTATCTTATTCATGTAAGTTACAGCAAGGAGCTGAAGACTCAGGTCTCTTAATACATGTATCCAAAACTAACCCTAAAACCTACCTCTCCCTGTCTCCTGAAAATCTTTCATAATGTTCCTGGAACTCAAGGTCAGTCATCACAGATTTCTTTTTATCTTCAGCCTCTTCTATTAATGTTACTTCACATTTTGTTCTAAATTAAATCTTGCTTCCCTGATGATACTACCTGCAACCCTTTCAAGTAGAGGCCATTTTCTCCTGCTTCATTATACCTTTGAGCCTGGAAGTGTACTCTTAGCCTCACGTTGCGTTTTGCAGACCATTCTCTCTTCTCAAATACCTCTAAATTTCCTCTCATGTTATCAGACTATACCACCTTCTATCCAGTTAGTTATAGTCATCACATATTTCCATCTCGCATTCATTGGAGATTTTGTTTAGAATTGTGAAGGGTCTGAGATTTGCTCTACTTGCAAGCTAAGAAGTTAACCTGCCATAGTTTCATGGCAGAAGACAGGAGACTTTTGGGCCAGAGACAAAGGATCTTATTGCTAACAGCAAAAAACATTAGCTAGAGTGACAGCATTTGCTTGCACTAATTCTCTAATTCCCAAGGGGTGATATGAAGACAGCCAGATGATACCTGCACACACAGTGGATTAAGTGACAGATGAGGAATCCCAAGCTTAGGGAACTGGAATCTTTTATAATGGATACTAAGCATGTCTGCCCTTGTTTGGGAGGAAGAGACTGTCTCTTCTAAGAGTGTAGAGAAACCTATCCTTTGCTGTGGAAGAAGACACTGTTTTCCAGGGCTGTTTGATACACTAACATGGTTAAACGGATAGCCCAGAACAAAGACAGTCAATGCCTCCTCTCACAATATGTACAGAAACACAAGATCCCTGGAGAATTGTCTCCTAATAGATTTTGGTTCTTGGTTCACTGGCATTCGTTCCAGCACTGCTTGCTTTGTGATTTTTGGTGATTTTATTGTTCATATGTATAATTCTTCCAATATCCTGGTGTCTTCAAATCTGAAACTCCTCTCTTCCAGTAGATTTTGCCCACCACTCCATCTCACTATGTACCGTTTCTAGATTTTATCTTTGTCTAAACTGTAGCCCCTCCATAATCTCAATTTCACAGTTTTGAAGTCTTTTAGGCCCATTGGAACCCTCAGTTTTTAAAATCTATAATTTTTATACTGCCCCTGATTTTACTGATGTCTTACTTTCCTTATCCAGCTTAAATTTTATAGTTAGTCATGATAGTGATATAGCCTTGTAGGCACTTAATTCCTTGCCCATACCCATACATCGGAATATACCTAGAGGAAAAAAAAAAAGTAACCATATTTACCAGTCTCACTTTAAATTTATGATTCCTTAGCTCAGCAAGTCCTTTAGGCTACCCAAGAATCATTTGCTATTTCCCTGGTCCATTTACTCTCCCATACTTCTAGATGACTATTCGTAGTCTCCTCTCTCCTAAAACCTCCAGCACTTCTAGCACCTCACTTCCCAGTGCACAGAGAAAATTGGTTTTTGAAATTAGCAAGAAGGAGGCATGGTTTGAGCTCTAGTTGGTGTTATACAATAGACAGACATTAACCCCAGCAGACAACTTAGGTAATAAATTCTTAGCACTGTGGCTAAGGCTTTAAAAATAAAAACACTGGCCAGTTGTAGCTCACATCTGTAATCCTAGCACTTTGGGAGGCTGAGCTGGGCAGATCACTTGAGCCCAGGAGTTTGAGACCAGCCTGAGCAATATGGCAAAACCCCATCTCTACAAAAATTAGCCAGGCATGCTGTCACGCATCTGTAGTCCCAGCCACTCTGGAGGCTGAGGTGGGAGCCAGGGAGGATGGCTTGTATTAAGCCAAGATTGTGCCACTGCACTCCAGCCCAGTAACAGAGTGAGACTCTGTTAATAAAATAGAAAAGGAGATCGATGATAAATGGAGGTATTCATATGCCACATTCTCTTAAATCTGTAATTCATAAACTGGGTTTTTGGGAGGAGCTAGGTATCAGAGTTACATGAAACCACGAAGTAATCATGGCATATATTCCTGGTGTATGCTTTTTCTTTGTTTTGAAAATTGATGGCAATGAGGAAATGAAAGTAAATATGTGTATATTATGAGGTAGAAAACAAATTTTTCATAATATTTAAAGCCCTAAGTGGAGACTTGAAAGAAATTTTGAGCCTAAGGTAAAGGTACCCCAAGATCCCTTGGGTATATGTTCACTTTCCTCCTGGGGCCTACTTGAGAAACACTGCTAAGTTTTGTTTTATTTTCTAGTAAAAGGCTTTTTCTAGTAAAAGGCTATTTCTAGTAAAAGGCTTTTCTAGTAAAGAAAAAGAGACCAAATTCTACTTTTGCTTTTGATCACATTTAAGGGTTGATCAGGACTATATATTGCATTGCCTTGTAACTCCGTTTATTACTATGTTTCTTAGTTTATCACACCTAGGGGAGTAGTTAATTCATTTTATCATTATGTCAAGGGAGCATTATATTTTTACAGAAAAAACGTTAATAAAGAACTGTGCTATTTCTCTGTCAGTTACCCATGACTGAAGAGAGTGTACACATGTACACTGTGTTCCAAAACACTGTTTTTATTTACCTGAGCCTAGCCACTAGAATTATAGGAAGAAAAACAGCAGAAAGTATACCATTTCAAATTTAGTCTCTTATTGAAGAGAAATACTGCAATTAAGAAAGACCAAAATAAATGTGTCTTTCCCTAGAAGTAAATCAGAAGTATTTTACACTTCTGTCCTGAGATTAAGTTGTCACCATTGATTATTATTTTGATGCTATGGTTGATCTTATGAGAAAATAGTTCTATCTCCAAAGGAGATTAGATAGGGAGTTTTCAGAGAACAAACATGCCGTTAGTATATCATATCTGAAGTAAACTCTGTCATGTACTCATGGAAAGTGTAAACTATCTTCTGTGTTTTGAAAAATTTTTAGCCATGCTTTACACGTTGATCATTTGTTTTGGTATTAGATAAGATACAGAAGAGAGGATTTCAGGAGGACTTTGTCATTTTCTGTTACTAAAGTAGGCTAGAGCTGTTTTTAAAATACCCCTGAGTTACCACATGCTGATGTATTATGTCACAAAAAAGAAGAGTTCTGTAATTCACCTTACAGGTACTATGTCTGTTCCTACCAGGAACATGTTAGAAGTTCTGTGGTTGTGATCTTTCCCCTTCCATTACCACAGTTCATTAAATACTGAAGAGGGAGTGTACTAAGCATATGCGAGTTAGTCATTTTAAACACATTGGTTGAATAAACAAAGGTGGAAGTGAGTAGCTTACTGTTTCTGCTTCTGTTTCATCAAATAGCTATTCAGAGAGAACTGATTTTCTTAATTTGTTCATCCTCTAGTTTTGAGAAAGGCAATTTTAATGTCAAAAGTAAAAGTGAAAAATTAGAAACCAAGAGAGTTTACATCAAAACCTCTTGGTCTTGCATATTTTTTAGAGAACAGATCAAGAAAACTCAGCATGTTGTTATTAAACATACACTTATAATTTTGATATTTTAAATATTATAATGATACCATTCATATGATAACTGGAAGCATATATTTTAATGCAGAGAGTTAGTGTCTCTAAGGTATGCATATGTTGTTCCAAATATGATTTTGTATCTTGTATAAAATCTGGGAGAAGACATTATTAGTAAATTCAGTATGGAATTTACACCAATATTCCACCAGTACTGAATTTACATCAGTACTCCACAGAATTTACACTAGCTACGCAGATGAATTATCAGTTTTATGTTTTCTTTTGTTTCTTTCTAAAAATTCCTTGTAAGTTTGGAAAAAAGGGGTGGACATTTTTTGTTCTTGAATATACCATTTTAGTGTGATATTAAGTGACATATATGCCATATATGCTAGAGTTAATAGCTAGCTTTTTAAGGAGTCCTTTCTGTTGTAGCATATTGTCAGTGGAAGTGTTAAAATATTTACAGGATGAGAATAGAAGTTTATTAAATATTGATGTTGGGTTGAGTTATTTATAAGCAGTCATATTGTCCTTAATTAGTTTGTTATGCCAAGCTGATAATGGAGGCATATAAATTCACTGGGTAATTCCAAATTTCTATTACAGTTTTCTGTACCACATGTAACAGTGATCAGAGCATCAGTCTTACTCAGTTGTAGCTAGTTAAAAAAAACAACAAAATTGAGAACTAAGAGCTAAACTTTTCTTTAGGTTTAGAAAGATAAATTCTGACTGTGATATTAGAATCTGTATTTAAACTGGAACTCCATATATAACATTTCTTATTATTACAGTACTGTTAGACTAGCTTTTGTGGAATTATTTTATTTGTGGCTGCTAATGCTAATTTAGTATGATATTGAGCAAGTTATTTATTCTTTATAGAACTTAATTTTTTTATTTGTAAAGTGTGCCTTTTTCAACATGTTGCCTACAGAAATGAGGTTGTTAGAAAAATTTGTGAATTAAAGCTATCTATTATCTTGTAGGGATTAAAACCATTCAGGCTCTGCCATATTCTAGCTATGTAATTTTGGGCAAGTTATTTAACCTCGTTGACCATAATTTTCCTCATCTGCAAAATAGGGATAATGATTATGCCAACTGACAGAGTAGATATGAGCATTAAAAAAAGTATTTCATGTGAAACCCATGACTAAATGATTAACATGTCAGTGGTTTTTAGCTAACACTATCATTAATGCATATATTTATAAGAAAGGCATATAAAATATTATTTTGTTACTCCACAAACTGAATTAAATAAATAAGTTTTCTTTTTAATCTTTCTGACTTTCTCATTGTTAGAAGCATTTGTCAATCTTTTTTCCTGTGTGTTGTTTGATGGCTTAGAATGAATTTTGTATGACACATTTATGTGATAAGAAATAGTCTTCGTTGGGGAAATTTATAGGCCAAGAATACTTAAGTGAAGAAAAGTCTCTGATCTTCCCAGTGTTACATAGCAAATTAAGGTGAGGTAGTTGCTGCTGATCAACTGAACATACAGTGATGTGCTGATGAAAGCCCACCCAATTATTCTTCTCTTCTATCATGATGGTGGGCTTGAAAGCACACTTGTTGGTAGGGGTGACAGATGTACTGTGTAAGCCTTGGGCTTTGTAGGTTCGGGTACCACCTGTTTTTTAAAATTGCATGGAAAAACCACCTGTCCAGACCTTGTTAATTTTGGAAATTTGCAACTCTCTTGTTGGAGATGAACTAACTCCTGGTCCTAAAGGAAGATGAGTTTCTGGTGCAGTTCCTCCTGCTGGAGCAAGAGGGATCCCTGGTCTAGCGAGTTTATTTTCCAGGCCCTCGAGTGAATGCCCAGGATCATTTTAAGAAAATTCTGCCTCCTACATTATACTGTGTTACCAGGTTATTCAGAACTTTCTGTTTTTAATAAGATTTGTTTCTCATATATTTTTGGGCAATACCAAATTTTTTTAACAATTGCTTTAGATTGTTAGAGTCATGCAGGATTTCTAAAATTATTTTCCTGTGTTACTTTCATGCTTGAGAAGTCTAATTTCAAACAATTGCAAATATAGCTCTTAGTTATTTACATTGCTATTTATTTATGTTAAATCCCGGTATTAATTTGATGATACCTGCTTTTCTAATTTACATGTTTCACGGATGTCTTAGCGGTCCTTTTAGGAGGCATCATTTTGTCAAGTTTAGAGTTTAGAGTGTTAGAGTCAGGTAGTATGGATTTGAATCTTGGCTCTGTCACCTAACAGTTATATAACTTTAGGCAATTACTTAGCCTCATCTGTCCCCAGTTTTTTGTTTTTTTGTTTTTCTTTTTGTAAGTGCTGATATTCATACTCACCTCACCAGCATTGTTGTGAGAATTTGAGCTAATTTAGCAGAAACCCTACAAGACAGAAAAGAGTGGGGGCCAATATTCAACATCCTTAAAGAAAAGAACTTTCAACCCAGAATTTTACATCCAGCCAAACTAAGCTTCATAAGCGAAGGAAAAATAAAATCTTTTGTGAACAAGCAAGCACTCAGAGATTTCATCACCACCAGGCCTGCTTTACAAGAGCTTCTGAAAGAACCACTACAAATGGAAAGGAACAACCAGTATCAGCCTTTCTAAAAAATACCAAAAAATAAAGAACATCTACATAATTAAGAATTTGCATCAACTAATGGGCAAAACAGCCAGCTAACATTAAATGGCAGTATCAAACTCACATATGTTGTTATTAATTCTAAATTTAAATCGACTAAATCCCCCAATCCAAAGACACAGACAGGCAAAAAAAGCCAAGACCCATTGATATGCTACATCGAGATCCATCTCACATGCAAGGATACACAAAGACTCAAAACAAAGGGATGGAGAAAAATTTACCAAACAAATGGAGAGCAAAGATAAATAAATAGAAAGCAGGAGTTGCAATTTTTGCTGATAAAATAGACTTTAAAGCAACAAAGATCAAAAGAAGCAAAGAAGGATATTATTACATAATGATAAAAGGATCAATGTAACAAGAAGAGCTAAAGATCCTAAATATATATGCACCCAATACAGGAATACCCAGTTATATAAGACTTATAAAGAGACTTGGATTCCCACACAATAATAATGGGAGACTTCAACATCAATATTAGACAGATCAATGAGACAGAAAGTTAACATCGATATCCAGGACTTGAACTCAGATCTGGAACAAGTAGACTTAATTAACATTTATAGAACTCTCCACTTTAAATACATAAAATATACACTCTTATCAGTACCACATCACACCTATTTATAGGTTTAAATGAAATATTGGTTGGCTGCTTGTTAATTATTTTCTTCCCTCATTTTTTTTTTTTAATGTCTCTATTATTAAACACAATTACAGGCCTACCCATTTTTAGACTGCATTCTAGCAGGGGCAATAAAGCAACACCCCTGTTGTCTCTCCCTCTTCCTCTTCCTCTTTCTTCCTCTCCTTCGTTCTTTTTTTTTTTTTTTTTTTTTTTTTTTTTTTTTTTTTTTTTTTTTTTTTTTTTTTTTTTTTTTAAAAAAAAAAAAAAAAAAAAAAAAAAAAAAAAGAATTAGAGCTAATTTATATAAACAACCAGCAAGTGGCCTAGAATACAGTAGACACACTTTTCTTAGTTACTTCACAGTAGTGAAGTAAGTGGTTTAGAACTCAAGTGTGTAAAGTTAGAATTTTGGAGCTGTAAGTAACTTAAAAAATTATTTTCTTCCCTTCAGTGTAGGTTTAAAAGAAAAACTCAGCTTATGTTGGTCTTTTTCCTTGATTTAAGGTAAATTCATCATGTCCTAATATAGAAATGGTTCGTTTTCAGGAAGGAATTGGACGTGGTGGAGAGACTCCTCAAATTTAACATTAATTACAGTACAGTTATTAACTCAAGAAATTAACATTGATACACTATTACATAATCTGTAGGCCTTGTTTACAGTTTTCTAATTGTCCCATTAATGTTCTTTTTCTCATTCCAGATATAATTCACACATTCCATTTAGTTTTCATGCCCCCTTAATCTCCATTACTGTGTTAACAGTTCTTTTTCTTTCATTCGTGTCTTTCATGTCCTGATCTTTTTGACGAGTACTAGCCAATTATTTTGTTATTCTCCTATTTGGGTTTTTTTGATACTTCTTAATGATTTAGATTATGCATTTTTGGCAAGAATACCGCAGAAATGATGTTATGACCATAGTGCATCATATAAAGAGGTATATGATATCCCTTTGTTCATGAGTCGTGATATTTGTGCTGATCACTTGGTTAAGGTGGAGTCCGGGTTTACATGCACCATAAAGTTTCATTTTCCCATTTGTGCTAGTATTTTATGGGAAATATTTGAAACTATGTAAATACACTTTTTCTAATTATATATTTGTTCATTAATCTTAATATCTATTGATCATTCTTGCCTGAAAGAATTATTAATATTGGTGGTATTTACCAAATGGTGTTTTTTTTTTTCTATCATACCTTTAATATTTATTAGTTAAAAGTCTCCGTTGAGGAAAAGCTTTGATATATGTATGTATATACATACATGCATACATATATATACACACATATATATATATAAAATTTTTTAATACTTTAAGTTTTGGGATACATGTGCAGAACGTGCAGGTTTTTTACATAGATATACACATGCCATGGTGATTTGCTGCACCCGTCAACCCATCATCTACATTAGGTATTTCTCCTTAATGCTATCCCTCCCCTAGCCCCTACCCTATGACAGGCCCTGGTGTGTGATGTTCCCCTCCCTGTCTTCGTGTGTTCTCATTGTGCAGATCCAACTTATGAATGAGAACATGTGGTGTTTGATTTTCTGTTCCTGTGTTAATTTGCTAAGAATGATGGTTTCCAGCTTCATCTATGTTCCTGCAAAGGATGTGAACTCATCTTTTCTTATGGCTGCATAGTATTCCATGGTGCATATGTGCCGCATTTTATCCAGTCATTCATTGATGAACATTTGGATTGGTTCCAAGTCTTTGCTATTGTGAACATATGTGTGCATGTGTCTTTATAGTAGAATGATTTATAATCCTTTGGGTATATACCCTGTAATGGGATTGCTGGGTCAAATGGTATTTGTGGTTCTAGATCCTTGAGGAATCTCCACACTGTCTTTCATAATGGTTGAACTAATTTACACTCCCACTAACAGTATAAAAGTGTTCATATTTCTCCACATTCTCTCCAGCATGTCTGGTTTCCTGACTTTTTAATGATTGCCATTCTAACTAGCATGCTATCGTATCTCACTTTGTTTTGATTTGCATTTCTCTAATGACCAGTGATGATGGGCTTTTTTTCATATGTTTGTTGACTGCGTAAATGTCTCCTTTTGAGAAGTATCTGTTCATATCCTTCGCCCACTTTTTGATGGGGTTGTTTCTTTCTTTTTTTGAGATGGAGTTTCGCTCTTGTTACCCAGGCTGGAGTGCAATGGCGTGATCTCAGCTCGCTGCAACCTCCGCCTCCTGGGTTCAGGCAGCTCTCTTGCCTCAGCCTCCTGAGTAGCTGGGATTACAGGCACAGGCCATCATGGCCAGCTGATTTTTTGTATTTTTAGTAGAGATGGGGTTTCACCATGTTGACCAGGATGGTCTCGATCTCTTGACCTTGTGATCCACCTGCCTCGGCCTCCCAAATTTGTTTAAGTTCCTTGTAGATTCTAGTAGCCCTTTTATAGATAGATAGATTGCAAAAATTTTTTCCCATACGTTGGTTGCCTATTCACTCTGATGATAGTTTCTTTTGCTGTGCAGAAGATCTTTAGTTTAGTTAGATCCTGTTTGTCAATTTTGGCTTTTGTTGCCATTGCTTTTGGTGTTTTAGTCATGAAGTCTTTGCCCATTCCTATGTCCTGCATGGTATTGCCTAGGTTTTCTTTTAGGGTTTTTATGGTTTTAGGTCTTATGTTTAAGTCTTTAATCCATGTTGAGTTAATTTTTGTATAAGCTGTAAGGAAGGGGTCCAGTTTCAGTTTTCTGCATGTGGCTAGCCAGTTTTCCCAACACCATTTATTAAATAGGGAATCATTTCCCCATCGCTTGTTTTTCTCAGGTTTGTCAAAGATCAGATGGTTGTAGGTGTGTGGCATTATTTCTGAGGCCTCTGTTCTGTTCTGTTGGTGTATATCTCTGTTTTGGTACCAGTACCATGCTGTTTTGATTACTGTAGCCTTGTAGTGTAAAGTCAGGTAGCGTGATGCCTCCTACTTTGTTCATTTTGCTTAAGATTGTCTTGGCTATACAGGCTCTTTTTTGGTTCCATATGAAGTTTAAAGTAGTTTTTCTAATTCTGTGAAGAAAGTCAGTGGTAGCTTGATGGGGATAGCATTGAATTGGTAAATTACTTTGGGCAGTATGGCCATTTTCGTGGTATTGATTCTTCCAGCCATGAGCATGGAATGTTTTTCCATTTGTTTGTGTGCTCTCCTATTTCTTTGAGCAGTGGTTTGTAGTTCTCTTTGAAGAGGCCCTTCACATCCCTTGTAAGTTGTATTCCTAAGTATTTTGTTCTTTGTGGCAGTTGTGAATGGGAGTTCACTCATGATTTGGCTGTTTGTCTATTATTGGTGTATAGGAACGCTTGTGATTTTTGCACATTGATTTTGTATCCTGAGAATTTGCTAAAGTTGCTCATCAGCTTAAGGAGATTTTGGGCCGAGACTAGGATTTTCTTTTTTTTTTTTTCTGTCCCCCAGGCTGGAGTGCAGTGGCGTGATCTCAGCTCACTGCAACCTCTGCCTCCCAAGTTCAATTAATTCTCCTGCCTCAGCCTCCTGAGTAGCTGGGACTACAGGCACACACCACCACACCCAACTAATTTTTGTATTTTTAGTAGAGAGGGTTTCACCTTGTTGGACAGGATGGTCTCAAACTCCTGACCTCCTAATCCACCTGCCTCAGCCTCCCAAAGTGCTGGGATTACAGGCAACAATGGGGTTTTCTAAATATACAATTATGTCATCTGCAAACAGAGACAATTTGAATTCCTCTCTTCCTATTTAAATACCCTTTATTTCTTTCTCTTGCCTGATTGCCGTGGCCAGAACTTCTGATACTACGTTGAATAGGAATGATGAGAGAGGGCATCCATGTCTGGTGCCAATTTCAAAGGGAATGCTTCCAGCTTTTGTCCATTCCATATGATATTGGCTGTGGGTTGGTTATAAATTGCTCTGATTATTTTGAGATATGTTCCATCAGTACCTACTTTATTGAGTGTTTTTAGTATGAAGGAGTGTTTAATTTTACCAGAGGTCTTTTCTGCAGCTATTGAGATAATCATGTGGTTTTTGTCATTGGTTCTGTTTATGTGATGGATTACGTTTATTGATTTGCATATATTAAACCAGCCTTGCATCCCAGGGATGGAGCCGACTTGATCGTGGTGGATAAGCTTTTTGATGTGCTGCTGGATTTTGTTTGCCAGTACTTTATTGAAGATTTTTTCCATTGATGTTCATCAGGGTTGGCCTGAAATTTTCTTTTCTTTTTTTGTTGTGTCTCTGCAAGTTTTTCGTATCAGGATGATGCTGGCCTCAAAAAATGAGTTAAGGAGGAGTCTCTCTTTGCCTGTTGTTTGGAATAGTTTCAGAAGAAATGGTACTAGCTCTTCTTTGTATCTCTGGTAGAATTTGGCTGTTAATCCTTCTGGCCCTGGGGTTTTTTTTCGTTGGTAGGGTATTAATTACTGCCTCAATTTCAGAACTTGTTATGTATCTATTCAGGGATTCTACTTCTTCTTAGTTTAGACTTGGGAAGGTGTATGTGTCCAGGAATTTATCCATTTCTTTTAGATTTTCTAGTTTATTTGCAAAGAGGGGTTTGTAATATTCTCTGACGGTAGTTTGTATTTCTGTGGGATCAGTGGTGATATCCCCGTTATCATTTTTTATTGTGTCTATTTGATTCTTTCCCCTTTTCTTCTTTATTAGTCTGGCTAGTGGTCTATTTTGTTAGTCTTTTCAAAAAGCAGCTCCCAGATTCATTGATTTTGTTGAAGGGTTTTTTTTGTGTATGTGTTTCTGTCTCCTTCAGTTCTGCTCTGATCTTAGTTATTTCTTGTCTTCTGCTAGGTTTTGAATTGGTTTGCCCTTGCGTCTCTAGTTCTTTTAATTGTGATGTTAGGGTGTTGATTTTAGATCTTTGTCACTGTCTTCTGTGGGGATTTAGTGCTATAAATTTACCTCTAAACACTGCTTTAGTTGTGTCGTAAAGATTCTGGTACATTGTCTTTGTTCTCATTGGTTTCAAAGATCTTATTTCTGGCTTAATTTTATTATTTACCCAGTAGTTATTCAGGAGCAAGTTGTTCGGTTTCCATGTAAATGTGCAGTTTTGAGTAAATATCTTAATCCTGAGTTCTAATTTGATGGCACTGTGGTCTGAGAGACTGTTTGTCATAATTTCTGTGCTTTTGCATTTGCTGAGGAGTGTTTTACTTCCAATTATGTGGTCAATTTTAGAATAAGTGCAGTGCGGTGTTAAGAAGAATGTATATTCTGTTGATTTGGCATGGAGAGTTCTGTAGATATCTACTAGGTCTGCTTGGTTCAGAGCTGAGTTCAAGTCCTGAATATCTTTGTTAAATTTCTGTCTCATTGATCTAATATTGACAGTGTGGTGTTGAAGTCTCCCACTATTATTGTGTGGGTGTCTGAGTCTCTTTGTAGATCTCTAAGAACTTGCTTTATGAATCTTGGTGCTCCTATATTGGGTGCATATATATTTAGCATAGTTATCTCTTCTTGTTCCATTGATCCCTTTATCATTATGTAATGCCCTTCTTTGCCTTTTTTGATCTGTGTTGTTTTAAGGTCTGTTTTATCAGAGACTAGGATTGCAAGCCCTACTTTTTTTTTTTTTTTTTTTTTCNTTTTTTTTTTTTTTTTTTCTTTCCATTTGCTTGGTAAATATTCCTGCATCCCATTATTTTGAGCCTGTACATGTCTTTGCACATAAGATGGGTCTCCTGAATACAGCACACCGATGGGTCTTGACTTTTTATCCAGTTTGCCAGTCTGTGTCTTTTAATTGGAATATTTAGCCCATTTACATTTTCGAGAAACCAGTTCCTGGATTACATGAAATTGATCTTGTGTGAATCCATGTGTGAATTTGATCTTGTCTTTAGGATGCTAGCTGTTTATTTTGTTCATTGGTTGATGTGGTTTCTTCATAGTGTCAATGGTCGTTACAATTTGGTATGTTTTTGCAGTGGCTGATACTGGTTTTTCCTTTCCATGTTTAGTGCTTCCTTCAGGTTCTCTTGTAAGACAGGCCTAGTGGTGACAAAATTTCTCAGCATTTGCTTGTCTGTAAAGTATTTTACTTCTCCTTCGCTCAGGAAGCTTAGTTTGGCTGGATATGAAATTCTGGGTTGAAAATTCTTTTCTTTAAGAATGTTGAATATTGGCCCCCTCTCTCTTCTGGCTTGTAGGGTTTCTGCAGAGAGATCCACTGTTAGTCTGATGGACTTCCCTTTCTGAGTAACCCGACCCTTCTCTCTGGCTACCCTTAATATTTTTTCATTCATTTGAGCATCAGTGAATCTGACGATTATGTGGGGTTGCATTTCTCGAGTAGTATCTTTGTGGTGTTCTCTGTATTTCCTGAATTAGAATGTTGGTGTTTCTTGCCGGTTAGAGAAGTCCTCCTAGATGATATCCTGAAGACTGTTTTCCAAATTTGTTCCTCTGAGCTAGACCACTTGGCTCCCTGGCTTCAGCCCCTTTTCCCGGGGAGTGAATGGTTCAGTCTCGCTGGTATTCCAGGCTTCAGTGGGGTATGAAAAAACACTTCCAAAGCTAGCTTCATGTCTGCCCAAACAGCCTCCCAGTTTGGGCAGACACTGAACTAGCTGTGGGAGTTGAAACTCACAGCCCTAGTGGTGTAGGCACCCTGAACTAGCTGTGGGAGTTGAAACTCACAGCCCTAGTGGTGTAGGCACCCAAGGGAATTTCGTGGTCTGCAGTTTGCAAAGACCATGGGAAAAGCTTAGTATCTGGGCCGGAGTGCACCATTCCTCCTGGCAGAGTCCCTCGGGGATTCCCTTGGCTAGGGTAGGGAGTTCCCTAACCCCTTACACATACCGGGTGAAGGGATGCCCCACCCTGCTTCTGCTCACCGTCCCTGGGCTGCACCCACTGTCTAACCAGTCCCAGTGAGATGAGCCGTGTTCCTCAGTTGGAAATGCAGAAATCACCCGTTTTCTGCATAGGTCTCACTGGGAGCTGCAGACCAGAGCTGTTCATTTTCAGCCATCTTGCCAGCCAACTCTTTTGTAATATTTGTATTCATTTTAAGTCAGTGCTCAAAATATCAATTGTACCATACTCAACTATAGGTAGAAGAATGTATTTCAAGGCCGAATACCATTGTAAAAATCAGCTTTTGCTCGTGAGTTTAAAGATAGCTTTGACACTTTATGTCAATATAAGCTTTAAAAAATGTTCTCATGAGTAATTTTGTACACAGAAATAAATTATTCAGATGTTACTTTCATTTTTAGAATTAATACTTGACTTATTATAAACCTTACAAATTCAGAAAGCCAGTTCTTTTTCAGACTTCTAAATTCAACATACAAATCAAATTAAGTCACTTAAATGGAGGAACTGAAACGTAATTAAATTTCTTCTAGTACAAGCTTTGCAGAATGCCATGGTAATGGTAACTCATGTTTGTAGGAACCATGTTATCACTTTGCATGGTTCAGTCATTGCCGAGATCTGTTAGCATGGTATCATAAAACACAAGGAGTACCTTTATTTTAAACTGAATTTACACATTTAATATATTTTATTTTTATGCTCATATTTTGGCAAACTTTCTCAAATTCTTAAATATCTGATAAATTAATTTTTAAAAGTTCAAGTATTATCATGACTATTACGTTATCTTAAATATTCTAATGCATTAATCAGTGTAGGCAAATTTTCCTTTATCTTTCAGCTTAAAAAGGGCAGATCATGAGGTTAGGAGTTCGAGACAAGCCTGGCCAACATGGTAAAACCCTTTCTCTACTTTTTTTTTTTTTTGAGATGGAGTTTTTCTTTTATTGGCCAGGCTGGAGTGCAATTGCGTAATCTTGGCTCACTGCAACCTCCACCCCCTGGATTCAACTGATTCTCCTGCCTCAGCCTCCCAAGTAGCCAGGATTACTACCAGGCATATGCTACCACACCTGGCTAATTTTGTATTTTTAGTAGAAACAGGATTTCTCCATGTTGATCAGGCTGGTCTCGAACTCCTGACCTCAGATGATCTGTCCACCTTGGCCTCCCAAAGTGCTGGGATTACAGACATGAGCCACCACACCCGGCCCATCTCTACTAAAGATAAAAAAAATTAGCCGGGTATGGTGGCACATGCCTGTAATCCCAGCTACTCAGGAGGCTGAGGCAGGTGAATCGCTGGAACCTGGGAGGCAAGATCATGCCATTTCACTCCATCCTGGGTGAGAGGGTGAGACTCTGTCTCAAAAAAAAAATCCCATTCCAATTGGATGTTCAGGTATACATTGAAATTTAGATTTATAAAAGTCTGGCCTGTTAAGTATTCTTATGATACCACATTTTTTAAAGGCTTAAGTATTTAAATATCAACTATATAATTTCTAAACTGAACATAAAAATGTTAAATTATAGATTCACATTGTAATTTTTGTTGCTTTAAATTTTTCTGGGTTAAAAATCACTTAACTAGTAAGGCAGTCATTTTTTTTCCTCTAGTTTCTGAGGTTATATGTCAACATGAAAGACCCTGGCCTCATCCCGAGATTGATTCTTTGCCAATGCACTGATAGAAACACTGATACAGATATTCTATCACATAGAAAAATGGTTAATCTCAAAGTTCTTCCTAGGCTGAAATCATAGCCATGTGACTTAATAATATTACTTCAGTAATATCACTTCCTTTTACTTCTATAAGTCTGCACTAACATTATGGCCAACATCATTTACCACTTTAGTTGTATTTCCATTTCTTCTGCTTTCTTGAGCTATTTCAGTGTCTTCCTCCTGCTTCCAAAGACACATTAATGACTTTACATTTCTATTAGTCAGTGTTCTCCAGAGCGACTGAACTAATAGAATATATGTGTATATACAAGAGAGTTTATTAGAGAGAATTGGCTCACACAATCACAAGGCAAAGTCCCACAATAGGTTTCTGCAAGCTGGGGAAGAAAGAAGCTAGTAGTGGCTCAGTTCGAGTCCCAAAGCCTCAAAAACAGGGAAGCCAACAGTGCAGCCTTCAGTCTGTGGCCATAGGCCCGAGAGTCCCCTGGCAAACCACTGGTGTAAATCCAAGAGTCCAGAGGCCGAAGAACCTGAAGTCCGATGTTTAAGGGCAGGAGGAACGGATGGAAGCAAGCAGCATGGGAGAAAGATAAAAGCCAGAAGACTCAGCAAGCAAGGTTATTTCACCTTCTTTTGCCTGCTTTGTTCTAGCCACGCTGGCATCCAGTTGGATGGTGCCCACTCACGTTGAGGACGGGTCTTCCTCTCCCATTCCAGTGATTCAAATGTCAATCCCCTCTGGCAGCACCCTCACAGACACACCCAGAAACAATACTTTACCAGCTTTCTAGGTATCCTTCAATCCAATCAAGTTGACACCTAATATTAACCATCACAGTGTTGAGTCCCTTTATTAATTTCTTTTATTCTCCTTCAATTTTATCATTTGATTTAGGTGGATGAAATACTTTAAAGAATGTTATGAAAAGCCTGTGTTTTTAGTTAGTTCTTTTTCTATTTCTTCACTTAAAGGAAGTTATGAATGGGATTTTAACTCTTAACAGTAGATTTTTTGGGGTGCTGGAAGTTTGAACAGTTCAGATTTTTGCTTCATACTTTTCTGTATTTTTCAAATTTTCTAAATAATCACTTCTTACTACGTTAGAAATAATATATTATTTGTTGTTGATGTGGCTTCTGGAATTGAACTTTTTGGATTTTAATCAGGACTGTACCATTAAGTGTTAGTAGTTAACTTTTAGCTTTAGATTACCCTTTTGTAAATGGTTGATGATAAAAGTACTTGCCTTATGGGATTACTGCAAAGACTCAAGTAAAATAACCTACTTAAAGCACTCAAAACAGTGGTAATCCCACAGTAGTATGTAGAGTTGACTCTTGAACAACACAGGTTTGAACTGTGTGGGTCAACTTGTATACAGTTTTTTAAAAATAAAGGTTACATTGAGTGTACCTGCCTTTTAGGCCTCCCATTCCACCTCATCCACTTCTTCCACCTCTGCCACCTGAGACAGCAAAACCAACCTGTCTTCCTTCATTTACTCAATGTGAAGACAAAGATAAAGAACTTTATGATGATCCAATGATCCATTTGCACTAAATGAATAGTAAATATATATTCTCTTCCTTATGATTTTCTTAATAACATTTTTTTCTCCAGCTTGTTTTATTGTAAGGTTACAGTATATAATACATATAACAAAAAGTGTCTACGAATCTACTGTTCATGTTATTGGTAAGGCTTCTGGTCAACCACAGGCCATTAGTAGTTAGGATTTTAGTAAGTCAGAAGTCATACACAGATTTTCAACTGTGTGGAGAGTCAGCATCCCAACCCCCTTGTTGTTCGAAGATCAGCTGTACCAAGTAAATGCTGTTTTATCATTAACTTTCTATAAAGCACAGAAAAAGAATCATTAATGTAAACTCTTTCAGAATTATTATGACATGGTATAGAAGATGGATGGTCGTTTCTTCAACTCTTAATTTCTCTATGTTGACGTTAAGAGTTCATTATGTATTAAGTGCATGGTACATAGTAAATACACAATAAGTGACTGTTTTTGCTAACATTGTCATTGGCACGTGAATGTCCAGGTGAGGTTTAGTAGAAATCCAGTCCAGAGTCCAGTCATATGTTGAGTCAAGTGCTATTTACATATCTTAAACACCATATTTTAAAGATTCTTAATAGTACATGCAGTAGTACATATTGGAGAGTGTACCTAAGCTACATTCATAATTGTTCTTCAAAGGTAATTGATCTGATTTTAAGTTCAGTTTGCCTTCCGTAGCTCTGTTGGTACATTCAATATTTATAATGATATTTTTTAGTTATTGGCTTGAGTTAAACCAACATGTTTCTCTCTAGAATATCTTGCTGGTGACAAAAAAATTTCTTTTTTGTTTTGGCATATTAATATCCTTAAATTTATGCCTCCTATTGTTGCACTAAAGACTTTTCTTGTCTTATGTCAGTGTAACACTTTTTTCATCTATTATTGTAGATTCAAAACAGCAGGATCTGTTCCTCCTGAATTTTAGCAGAAGTTTCCAAACCCAGAAAGAATTTTTTTTTTTTAACTTAGAAACTCGAAAGGGGGTCTGCCAAATAAGTTGTATTGTTAAAGGGTAATTTGTGGTATTTTTATAGTATCTTGTGCACATTTTTATTTCTCCGTGTGTTTGGTATTATAATACTAACTTATGTGTATTGAGTGTTTTATTTTGTGAAACGTTGTTCTAAGCCCTTTATATTGAATCATTTAACCACTAAAACAGCTCTGTGATACAGGTACCATTATTATGCTCAGATAAGAAACTGAGGCTTAGAGTTAAATAACTTGCCCTGGATCTCAGAGTTAGAGGCAAAGCTAGAATTTGAGTATACACATGCTAAAGTTTGTGCTCTTGAGTACTAGGTACTAAGCTGCCGTATAATAGATTCCTGTTACTCTTTGTGACCTGGATGTATATATAGGCTACTCTTTGTGTCTTGGATGTAAAGATAAAGAAAACACAAGAATGTTTTATAAATAGAATAGCATAGGAAAGGAGGACTCTTTATATTTGGAAGAGGCATTTTTTGGAATCTATTTTTTAAATTTATTTTTTGACTGCTAGGTAATTAAAATGTAGAGCAATTTAAAATATGATTATTTTGTAAATTAGAACTAAGTTTTCTTCTCACCAGCTTTTGAATTACTTGAGGCCAGAGTTTAGGTCTTTGGTTTTATATCACCTGAGTAGCTACTGAGTAGTAGCTAGATAGCTGTTATATTGAAATTGGCTTTAAACTTTATATCATTTTAAAATTAAAGCACAAGAGGGTGCTATCTACCATGTCACTTCTAGGTCTTAGCTCCTTTTATCCTTCTCCTTGTGAAATAATGCAACAGCAATTTTTTTCTATTGTTTTGTTTTGGTTAGAACCGTCAAGATGCTAATTTTTACCCCTTAGTTTCTTCATTTCAGTTTGTAGATTATTTGTTTTGTGTTCCCTTGTCCATGTAACAGATAATCGGTGTGTATGGACCTTAGGGATCTAGATTTGTAATTGTACTAAATAGTTTTTGCTAAATCAAAAGAAAATTAATGGAAAGTCTTTTGAAGAAGTCTTTGATTTTTTTTTTTAACTGAACATAGTATCTGAGTGATTTTAAGAATTTGTTTTTTTCCTAAATTAAGAACATGCAGTTATAATGACATTTTGCTGCAGGGTACTTTTTTTTTTTGTAGTATCCACATATTTTACACATGGTATTGTTCTGGATTAAATGTGGACAGCATTTTTCCTCTCTAAGTTAACAAATCACAATGTCTTGGTAGTTGCAGCATGTTGTTATCTTCCTTTTATATCAGTATTTATCAGTAAAATTATAAATTTCTATTTCTGTTTCAATTCTATATTTCAATTTTTTATTATCACATATTTTGAACAACCAGATAAATAATTCTGGCTGCCATTTGTTAGATGGGTTTTGGGAACTGTGCTGGACACTCTAATTTGTTTAACCCAATTAAAAATTGATAATCCAGAAAAGTAGGTAATTTTATCTCTATCTTATATTTGTGAGATTTAAAGAAGTTAAATGATACCTAAGGCCACGGAGCAGGGATTTGAAGCCATGTATGTCTTCCTGGTTTCAAAGCACGTGTCCTCAACACAGTACTGTACTGTCTCAATAGGCAACCCATATTTTTTACCACTCCATAGTTCACCAGAGGCACACTTAATCCTATCATGATTTTTTTTTTTTTTACCCAATATAATCTGCACATGTAGTAGGTTCTGCTGAGCTTTATAAATACATGTAAGTGAAGGGGAACTCTATTTAGACAGCATTTGTACCAGGATGGTCTTCTAATGTTTAAAAAAGGATGACTGTAGTATATAGGTAATCAAAGCAGTGGAACTAGAAAAATTAAGAAAGAAAAAATAAAGGC
Organism: Cebus imitator; assembly: GCF_001604975.1. Lineage (NCBI taxonomy): Eukaryota > Metazoa > Chordata > Mammalia > Primates > Cebidae > Cebus > Cebus imitator. The sequence continues at coordinate 1,325,106 of NW_016107603.1, forward strand.
ATACTGGAAATTTTATTCTGATTAGTAAGTCTAACAATGATTTAAAATCAAGGAAGGCCACTCCACACCATACACAAAAATCAATTGCAGATAAATTTGGTTCAAACATAAAAAGTAAAATGTAAAGCTTTGTTTTCTTCTGAGTGAATGTATTTTCTGACCTTGCTGTAGGCAAAGATTCCTTAAAGTGGACATAAAGCAATGTTAACTGTAAAGGAAAAAAACTGAGAAATTGTATTTTGGAATGGAAAATTTCTGTTCTTCCAAGGACACTGTTAGGAGAATGAAAAGGAAAGCCACAGAACTGGAAAAGATAGTTGTAATACATATGACAAAAGACTGTAGCTAGAATATATAAATAATTCTTATACATCAATAAGAAAATATAGACTGCTGTAATCCCAGCTACTCGGGTGTCTGAGGTGGAGGGATTACTTGAGCCTAGGAGTTTAAGACCAGCCTTGGTAGTATAGTGAGACCTTGTCTTAAAAAAAATAATAATAATAAGACAGACCCAATAGAAAATGAGCAGAAATTTTGAACAGACATTATGAAAATAGATATCTAAATGGGTAATACAGATGAAATGGTATACAGTCTTATATCTGAGAAGAACAGATTAAATCACCATATACCACCACACACTCTTGGTATGGTTAAAGTTAAAAGGTGGGTAATATATGGTGGTGACAAGGATACAGAACTACAGAAACTCTCATACACTGCTATTTATTTTATTTTATTTTTTAAAGGGCAGAGGTTTTAGGGAGCGAACTTCTAATGTTGTCTGTCACTTTGTGACTTAGAGGTAGAAGTGGATCCAACAGAGGAAGCTCTAAGGTCACAACTGAAAGTAACATCTCCATTCTCTACACTTTACACTTTACTTGTTCCTCTTGGAGCCTTTTACTACATTTATCCCTAAGGTATAGCTAGTTTTACATGTTTTTTTTTGTTGTTGTTGTTGTTGTTGTTGTTTTTGATTTTTAATTTATTATACTTTAGATTCTGGGTACATGTGCAGATCATGCATTGTTGCATAGGTATATTCATGGCAAGGTGGATTGTTGCCACCATCCCCCCATCACCTGTACCTGACATTTCTCCCACATTATCCCTCCCCCACCCTCCCTCCCACCGTCCTTCCCATAGCTCCCCCCCCATGGACCCCAGTGGGTTATACTCCCCTTTTTGTGTCCAAGTGCTCTCATTGTTCAACACCTGCCTATGAGTAAGAGCATGTGGTGTTTGATTTTCTGTTCTTGTGTCAGTTTGCTGAAAATGATGGTTTCCAGGTTCATCCATGTCCCTACAAAGGACACAAACTCATCACTTTTTATGGCTGCATAGTATTCCATGGTGTATATGTGCCACATTTTCTTTGTCCAGTCTTACCACTGATGGACATTTGGGTTGGTTCCAGGTCTTTGCTATTGTAAACAGTCCTGCAATGAACATGCGTGTGCATGTGTCTTTATAATAGAACGATTTATAGTCCTTTGGGCATATACTCAGTAATGTGATTGCTGGGTCAAATGGAATTTCTATTTCTAGGCCCTTGAGGAATCACCACACTGTCTTCCACAATGGTTGAACTAATTTACACTGCCACCAACAGTGTAAAAGTGATCCCACTTCTCCACATCCTCTACAGCATCTGTTGTCTCCAGATTTTTTAATGATCACCATTCTAACTGGCATGAGAGGGTATCTCAATGTGGTTTTGATTTGCATTTCTTTAATGACCAGTGATGATGAGCATTTTTTCCTATGTTTGTTGGCTTCATATATGTCTTCTTTTGAAAAGTGTTCGTTCATATCCTTCGCCTACTTTTGGATGGGTTTGTTTGCTTTTTTCTTGTAAATCTGTTTTAGTTCTTTGTAGATTCTGGGTATTAACCCTTTGTCAGATGGGTAGATTGCAAAAATTTTTTTCCTCTTTTGTTGGTTGCCGGTTCTCTCTAGTGATTGATTCTTTGGCTGTACAGAAGCTCTGGAGTTTAATTAGATCCCATTTGTCTATTTTGGCTTTTGTTGCCATTGCTTTTGGTATTTTAGTTATGAAGTCCTTCCCTATGCCTATGTCCTGAATGGTTTTGCCTAGGTTTTCTTCTAGGGTTTTTATGGTGTTAGGTCTTATGTTTAAGTCCTTAATCCATCTGGAGTTAATTTTAGTGTAAGGTGTCAGAAAAGGATCCAGTTTTCTGCTTTCTGCACATTGCTAGCCAGTTTTCCCAACACCATTTATTAAACGGGATCCTTTCCCCATTGCTTGTTTTTGTGAGGTTTGTCAAAGATCAGATGGTTGTAGATGTGTGATGTTGCTCCAGAGGCCTCTGTTCTGTTCCATTTGTCTATGTCTCTGTTTTGATACCAGTACCATGCTGTTTTGATTACTCTTGCCTTATAGTATAGCTTGAAGTCCGGCAGCGTGATGCCGCCAGCCTTGTTACTTTTGCTTAGGATTGTTTTGGCTCTTTTTTGGTTCCATATGAAGTTTAAAGTGGTTTTTTCCAGTTCTGTGAAGAAGGTCATTGGTAGTTTGATGGGGATAGCATTAAATCTATAAATTACTTTGGGCAGTATGGCGATTTTCACAATATTGATTCTTCCTAACCATGAGCGTGGAATGTTTCTCCATTTGTTTGTTTCTCCTCTTATTTCCCTGAGCATTGGTTTGTAGTTCTCCTTGAAGAGGTACTTTACCTCTTTTGTTAATTATATTCCTAAGTATTTTATTCTTCTTGTAGCAATTATGAATGGGAGTTCGCTCTTCATTTGGTTCTCTGTTTGTCTGTTATTGGTATATAGGAATGCTTGTGATTTCTGCACATAGATTTTGTATCCTGAGACTTTGCTCAAGTTGCTTATCACCTTAAGGAGAGTTTGGGCTGAGACGATGGGGTCTTCTAAATATACAGTCATGTCGTCTGTAAATAGAGACAGTTTGACTTCCTCCTTTCCTAATTGAATACCCTTTATTTATTTTTCTTGCCTGACTGCTCTGGCTAGAACTTCCAATACTATACTGAGTAAGAGTGGAGAGAGCAGGCATCCTTGTCTAGTGTCAGATTTCAAAGGAAATGCTTCTAGTTTTTACCCATTCAGTATGATATTGGCAGTGGATTTGTAAATAGCTTTTATTATTTTGTGCTAGGTTCCATCGATACCTAGTTTATTGAGAGTTTTTAGCATAAAGGACTGTTGAATTTTGTCAAAGACCTTCTCTGCATCTATTGAGATAATCGTGTGTTTTTTGTCTTTGGTTCTAATTATGTGGTGGATTATATTTATGGACTTGCATATGTTGAACCAGCCTTGCATCCCTGGAATGAAGCCTACTTGATTATGATGGATAAGCTTTATGATGTCCTGTTGCCATCAGTTTGCAAGAATTTTATTGAAGATTTTTGCATCTGTGTTCATCATGGATATTGGCTGGAAGTTTTCTTTTTTTGTTGAATCTCTGCCAGGTTTTGGTATCAGGATGATTTTGGTCTCATAATATGAGTTGGGGAGGATTCCCTTTTTTTGTGTTGTTTGGAATAGTTTCAGAATGATTGGTACCAGCTCCTCTTTGTATGTCTGGTAAAATTCGGCTGTGAACCTGTCTGGACCTGGACTTTTTTTGGTTGGTTGGCTTGTTAATTGCTGCCTCAACTTCATTGGTCTATTCACGGTTTCAACTTCTTCCTGGTTTAGTTTTGGTAGGTTGCAAGTGTCCATTAATTTATCCATTTCTTCAAGATTTACTGGTTTATGTGCATTGAGTTGTTTGTGGTAATCTCTGATGGTTGTTTGTATTTCTGTAGGATCAGTGGTGATATCCCCTTTATCGTTTTTTATTGCATCTATTTGATTCTTCTCTCTTTTCTTTTTTATTAATTGGGCTAGCAGTCTACCTATTTTGTTGATCTTTTTAAAAAGCCAGCTCCTGGATTTATTAATTTTTTTGCAGGGTTTTTTGGTGTTTCTATCTCCTTCAGTTTGGCTCTGATCTTACTTATTTCTTGTCTTCTGCTACCTTTTGAGTTTTTTTTATCTTGCTCTGCTAGCTCTTTCAATTTTGATGATAGGATGTCAATTTTAGATCTTTCCTTGCTTCTCATGTGCATTTATTGCTATAAATTTCCCTCTAGACACTGCTTTAAATGTGTCCCAGATTCTGGTACATTGTGTCCTCATTCTCATTGGTTTTGAAGAACATCTTTATTTCTGCCTTCATTTCATTGTTTATCTAGTCAACATTCAGGAGCCGGTTGTTCAGTTTCTATGAAGTTGTGCGGTTTTGAGTTAGTTTCTTAATCCTGAGATCTAAGTTGACTGCAGTGTAGTCTGAGAGACTGTTTGTTATGATTCCTTTTTTTTTTGCATTTGCTGAGGAGTGATTTTACTTCCAATTATGTGATCAATTTTAGAGTAAGTGCGATGTGGTGCTGAGAAGAATGTATATTCTTTGGCTTTGGGGTGGGGAGTTCTGTAGATGTCTATTAGGCCTGCTTATTCCAGTTCTGCGTTCAAGTCCTGTATATTCTTGTTGATTTTCTGTCTTGTTGATCTGTCTAATGTTGACAGTGGAGTGTTAAAGTCTCCCACTATTATTGTGTGGGAGTCTAAGTCTCTTTTTAGGTCATTTAGAACTTGCTTTATGTATCAAGGCATTCCTGTATTGGGTGCATATATATTTAGGATAGTTAGCTCTTCTTGTTGTGTTGATCCTTTCACCATTATGTAGTGTCCTTCTTTGTCTCTTCTGATCTTTGTTGGTTTAAAGTCGATTTTATCTGAGACTAAAATTGCAACCCCTGCTTTTTTTCCTCTCCATTTGCTTGGTAGATCTTCCTCCATCCCTTTGTTTTGAGTGTATGTGTGTCTTTGCATGTGAGAATGGTCTCTTGAATACAGCACACCAATGGGTTTTGACTTTTTACCCAGTTTGCCAGTCTGTGTCCTTTGATTGTGGCATTCGGGCCATTTACATTTAACGTTAATATTGTTATGTGTGAATTTGATCCTGCCATTTTGTTACTGGTCGTTTGTTTTGCCTTTTGATCGACACAGTTTCCTCATTGTGACATTGGTCTTTACCATTTGGTTCGTTTTTGCAGTGGCTGGTACTGGATGTTTTTTTCTGTGTTTAGTGCTTCCTTCAGGATCTCTTGTAGGGCAGGTCTGATGGTGACGAAATCTCTCAGTAATTGCTTGTCCATAAAGGATTTTATTTCTCCTTCACTTATGCAGCTTAGTTTGGCTGGACATGAGAGATTCTGCATTGAAAATTCTTTTCTTTAAAGATGTTGAATATTTGTCCCCACTCTCTGGCTTGTAGGGTTTCTGCCAAGAGATCCACTGTGAGTCTGATGGGCTTTCCTTTGTGGGTGACTCGAAGTTTCTCTCTGGCTTCCCTTAGCATTTTTTCCTTCATTTCAACCCTGACGAATCTGATGATTATGTGCTATTCTTGAGGAGTATCTCTGTGGTGTTTTTTGTATTTCTTGTATTTGAACGTTGGCCTGCTTCGCTAGGTTGGGTAAGCTCTCCTGGATAATATTTTGAACAGTGTTTTCCAGCTTGGATTCATTTTCCCTGTCCTCTTCAGTTACACCGATCACGCGTAGATTAGGTCTTTTCACATAATCTCACATTTCTTGGAGGCTTTGTTCATTTCTTTTCAGTCCTTCTCTTTTTATTTTGTTGAGTTGACTTCAATCTCTGATATCCTTTCTTCTGCTTGATCAATTTGGCTATTGAAACTTGTGTATGCTTCATGAAGTTCTCATGCTGTGCTTTTCAGCTCTATCAAGTCATTTATGTTCTTCTCTAGGCTTGCAAGCGTTCTCAGTGTTAGTCCAAATCTCCGCCCTAGTCTGCACTAACAAGGCACCAGTCTGGCCGGGGCCGCTTGCCTGGGCTGTAGCCCGGGTCTGTGACTCCCGGTGTTTCTCAGCAAGGCAGCGTTTCCCTGGTCTGTGTGCTGCCAAAGTCTTGGAGTCATGCACTGCTATTTAGTGTCTAAGTGTGTATAATCGTTTTGAAAGTCAGTTTGGCATTATATACTAAAGCTTAACATATGCTACTCTTTGACTTAGCAGTTGTATTCTGAGTATACAATCAGTAGATATGTGTATATATGTTCACTAAAAGATGTGTAAGAAATATTCTTAACAGTACTAATTGTAATGGCCCCCACACTGGAAACAACCCAAATTTATATCACCAGTAGAATGGACACACTGTGATATTCCAATTCAATGGCATACTGTACAACTAAGAATGATTAGCTGTTGTATTATGTAATAACCTGAATAAACCTCACAAAAATAACAGTGAATTAAAGAAGCCACTCACAATAGAGCATATATTGTATATGGTTCAGACATAGATAAAATGTATTCATATTGTTACAAAGGAGGGTATTGGGTACTGTGATGGTTGATAGTGACTGATAGACTATAAGAAGGCTTCTATAATGCTGGTAATGTTAAAACATGATTTGAGTGTTGATTGTACAGAAAATGTGTCATGTTATATATTATGGTTGTTGTACTTTTCTGTGTGTATGTTACACTTAAGTAAAAATTTACTAAGCTTTGTCTTCCATAACTTTAAACTATGATTTTTATAAATAAATATTCAAATGATTTTTAAGTTAAAGACTGTTTTCAATGTAAGTATTTTCTTCTTTCCCAATGGAAATGTCACCAGTAACTTGAGTTGTTTCCCCAGCTCTGGTATTATCTCAGGCTAGTTTCTTTAAGCAGCTATACCTATTAAAAAGGGTCTAAAGCAAAACAGTGAGAAAAAGAACTTTCCCAGCTATTTCATCAGGGCTGCCCTGGTAAAAGGAAGACTTTTCCTCTTTTCACTCCTATTATTACTCACTCCAAAAAGTTAATATTGGTTAATTGCTTGCTCCGTGTTATAGCAGCATTACGCCCATCCAGTCCTCATAACAAAAGTCCGTTGTATGAAAGAAGAAAAATGTATCTGAATTAGAAATCAAATGAGTACAGTCATTTTGGGCACCATGTCACCAGGGCCTTGAAGAAAAATAGATAAAGCTGGGAGTTTGGTTGGGTACTAAATGATACTTATTTTTCACCTACCAAAAAATTAAACTAAAATCTCACTTGTAGATGACCTGTTGTGAAAGGAAAATACAAGACTTTTTTTTTTTTTTGCTTCTACTCCGCAGTCACTTAGTACAATACATCTGACACCAGATGTGTGGTAGTTTGTGCCCCACACACCAAGGAATTCTCCAGCTGAGTGTCTTGTAATTCAATGCTGATGCTATCTACATGGGGATAGTATCAGATCCCATGACACAGTCCCACAAGACTGTCCCCACTTCAGACGCCAGTTGCAAGTGGTAGGTTGTGACCTATACTTCTGATTGAGTGATGGTAAATTGGGATTCTTGTGACCTCCCCCTTCAGTTCAATTAATTTGCCAGAGCAGTTTACACAAATCAGGGAAACATGTTTACCCACCTATTATAAAGAATATTACAAAGGATACAGATGGGCAGCCAGACAGAAGAGATACATAGGGCAAGATAATTTGGGAAAGGGTGTGGAGCTCCAATGTCCTCTCCAGGCATACCTGTCTTCCAAGCACCTTCATATGTTCAGCTCTCCAGAAGTTCAACCCAGACATTTTGGGTTGTTATGAAAGCTTCATTATGTAGTTATGATTGATTAAATCATTAACCATTGGAGATTGACTTAACACTTCAATTTCACTCCCCTACCTGGAAATTGGGGGGATGGGGCTGAAAGTTCAGACCCTGTAATCACATGATTGGTTCCCCCTTGGCAACCAGCCCACATCCTGAGACTACACAGGAGACCTCAGCCATCAGTTATCTCATTAGCATACAAAAAGAGGCATTACCTTGGTAACTCCAATGGTCTTAGGAGCCCTGTGACAGGAAACAGAATGAAAACCAAATATATATTTAACAGCATCACCCTTATGTATACCCTGCTTTGATCAACTTAATAATTTGCCCTCTTCTCACAAATGAAATTATGAATAAAACTGTATATGTTCTTGGTTACTACAGACCTATTATTTCTCCCAGTAACTGGTCTAACTGAAGAAATCAACAAACTATAGCCTGCAGTTCAAATCCCGCCTGCTGCCTGTTTTTGTAAAAAAGCTTTTACTGGAACAGAACCATGTTCATTTGTTTATGTAATGTCTGTGGCTGTTTTGTGTTAGACTCTATGGCCTATAAAGCCTAAAATATTTACTGTCTGACCCTTTGTTGAGAAAGTTTGCCAACCACTGGTCTAAGAAAGTGGTGGTTATAGTCATATACAATTGACCCTTGAACAACCTGGGTTTGAACTGCACGGGTTCACTTACATGTGAATTTTTTCAATAAATATATTGGATAATTTTTTGGAGGTTTGTGACAATTTTAAAAGATTCCTAGATGAATTGCGTAGCCTAGAAATAAGGAAAAATTTTAGAAACAGGTATGTTATAAATGTACAAAATATATGTAGATATGGTATGGTTTGGCTGTGCTCTCACCCAAATCTCAACTTCAATTCCCGTGTGTTGTGGGAGGGCCCTAGTGGGAGGTAATTGAATCGTAGGGGCAGGACTTTCCCTTGCTGTTCTCGTGGTGATAGTGAATAAGTCTCACGAGATCTGTTGGTTTTTTAAAAAAAGGAATTTCCCAGCACAAGCTCACTTCTTTTGTCTGCTGCCATATGAGACATGTCTTTCACCTTCCACCATTATTGTGAGGCTGCCCTCACTATGTGGAACTGTAAGAAGTCCAATAAACCTCTTTATTGTGTAAATTGCCCAATCTAGGGTGTCTTTATCAGCAGCGTGAAAACAGACTATTATAGTAAATTGGTGCCAATACAGTAAATTGGTACTGGGGGTAAGGTGCTGCTGAAAACATACTGAAAATGTGGAAGCGACTTTGGAAATGGGTAACAGGCAAAGACTGGAACAGTTTGGAGGGCTAAAAAGAAGACAGGAAAATATAGGAAAGCGTAGAACTCTCTAGGTCTTATTGAATGGCTTTTACCAAAACACTGATAATGTTATGGACAATGAAATCCAGACTGAGGTGGTCTCTGATGAACATGAGGAGCTTGCTGGGAACTGGAGCAAAGGTGACTCATGTTATTTGTTAGCAAAGAGATTGGCAGCATTTTGCCCCTGCCCAAGAGATTTGTGGAACTTTGACCTTGAGAGAGATGATCTAGGATATCTGGCAGAAGAAAATTTCTAAGCAGCAAAGCATTCAAGAGGTGACTTGTGTGCTGCTGGAAGCATTCGGTTTTGAAAGGGTAGCAGCATAAAAGTTTGGAAAATTTGCAGCCTGACAATGCAATAGAAATGAAAATCCCATTTTATAAGGAGAAATTGAAGCTGGCTGCAGAAATTTGCATTTGTAACAAGAAAATGTTAATACCCAAGACCATGAGGAAAATGTCTCCAGGGCATGTCAGAGGTCTTCATGGCAGTTCCTTGCATCACAGGCATAGAGACCTACAAGGAAAGGATGGTTTCATGGGCTGGGCCAAGGACCCCCTCCACTATGTGCAGCCTTGGTACTGGTACCCTATATCCCAGCTGCTCTTGCCATGGCTAAAAGGGGCCAGGTATAGCTAGGGCGATCATTTCAGAGGGTGAAAGCCCCAAACCTTGGTAGTTTCCATGTTGTGTTGAGCCTGCGGGTACGCAGAAGTCAAGAATTGAGGTTTGGTGTGGTGACTCATGCCTGTAATCCCAGCACTTTGGGAAGCCGAGGCAGGCAGATCACTTGAGGCCAGGAGTTCAAGACCAGCCTGAATAATGTGGCGAAACCTCATCTCTACTAAAAATATAAAAAAATTAGCTGGGTATGATGGTGTGCACTTATAGTCCCAGCTACTTGGGAGGCTGAGGCACAAGAATCACTGGAATCTGGGAGGTGGAGGTTGCAGTGAACTGAGATCACACCACTGCAGTCCAGCCTGGGAGACAGAGCAAGACTCTGTCTCCAAAAAAAAAAAGTCAAGAATTAAGGTTTGGGAACCTCCGTCTCGGTGTCAGAGGATGTGTGGAGATCCCTCGATGTCCAGGCAGAAGTTTGCTGCAGGAGTGGGGCCCTCATGGAGAACTTCTTCTAGGGCAGTGAGGAAGGGAAATGTGGGATTGGTGCCCCCACACAGAGCCATTACTGGGGCACTGCCCCTTGGAGCTGTGAAAAGAGGGCCATCTTCCCCAGACCCTAAAATGATAGATGCACTGACAGCTTGCGCTCTGCACCTGGAAAAGCCACAGACACTCAACACCACCCCATGAAAGCATCCAGAAGGAAGGGTGTACCCTGCAAAGCCACAGTATTGGAGCTGCCCACAGCCATGGGAGCACACCTCTTGCAGTAGCGTGACCTAGATGTGAGACATGGAGTCAAAAGATATCATTCTGGAGCTTTAAGACTTGATTACCACACTGGATTTCAGACTGGCATGGGCCCTGTAACCCCTTTGTTTTGGCCAGTTTCTCCCCTTTGGAATTGCTGTGTTTACCCAATATCTGTACTGCCTTTGTATATGGGAAGTAACTAACTTGCTTTTGATTTTACAGTCTCATAGGCGGAAGGGATATGCCTTGTCTCAGATGAGACTTGGGACTGCAAACTTTTGAGTTAAGGCTGAAATGAGTTTAGACGTCGGGGGACTGTTTGGAAGGCATGATTGGTTTTGAAATGTGAGGACATGAAATTTGGGTGGGGCCAGGGGCAGAATGATATGATTTGGATGTGTCCCCACCCAAATCTCATCCTCAATTCCCAGGTGTTGTGGGAGGGACCTGGTGGGATATAATTGAATCATGGGTGCAGATTTTTCCTGTGCTGTTCTCATGATAGTGAATAAGTCTTATGAGATCTGGTGGTTTTGAAAGTGAAGTTTCCCTGCACAAGTTCTCTTCTCTTGTCTGCCGCCATGTAAAATGTGCCTTTCACCTTCTGCCATGATTGTAAGCCCTCCCCAGCCATGTGGAACTGTAAGTCCAATAAACCTCTTTCTTTTGTAAATTGCCCAATCTAGGATATGTCTTCATCAGCAGCATGAAAATGGACTGCTACATAGATACTACTTTATTTTGTCATTTACTACCATAAAATTTACACAACTCTCTATTATAAACCATTAAAATTTATGAAAAATTATGCAGGACCAGAGAAATAAAGTCACTTAATCCAAATCATATAGCTGATTAAAAATTGCAGAGCTAGTATTATAACTCAGGTTTCCTGAATTTCAGTCCAGTTCTTCTTCCATTGAAACGGGAGAGTTCCCTGACTACCCCCTTGCAGGATATGTGACAGGGGTGTGGCTTGTCTCTTTGTCTGCTATGCACAATGAAACCCCTTATAGGACACTGCCCCACAGCAGCTTCCAGAGGTGAAAACCTTCAACTCCCAAAGTCTAATTGGGTGTGTGTTACAGTGTGCTCCTTTAGCCTTGCCATTCACGGACAGCTTAAGTGCTTACCACTTCAGTGCCCTCTTGGTACCTAAGTTCTTGTCTGGCATCCAGGAAGAATCAGTGGCCAATCTCCTCTTTGACTGTCCCTAGCTGAACTCCTCTCAGTGTTCAGATGCTCCTTTCTTTCTTTCTGCTGTGCCGTTCTGCCATTCTTCTGCTCTTCTGTTCATCTTTTTATTTCTACCTGGAGTCATGGGTTTGAGGTTTATATGGATACACGATAGGGGGGCATGGAGAGCAAAAAGGCAACTTTGGGACACAAAAACAGGAACGCCTGTTCACATTTAAGGCCATGAGTTTCCAGGCTTGAGGGTGGGGCCTTTGCTGGGGAACTGCCCTCTTCTACCCAGTATTTCCCTGTCTCCTGTCTGTATCACCGTTATATTGCATCACATTCTCCCCCGCCACCTCCTGAAATAATTCCAACTCCCAGGCCTCCCTACATTCCTGTTGTTAAGGCTGTTATTACATTATAATAATATTGTATACTATTATATAATTTATTATTAATTGATATTTCTTTTTACTTTTAATACTGCCTCATTTAGGATGATAAATTATATGGTCACTTTATCTGAAGTTTCTACTGAAAGGGGTGGTGAGAATAGAAATGGGAATAGAATAGTGAGAACTATGCAAGGTAGAATTTAAGAGATTAATTTTTGAAGGTTTGCATTGGGGTCATCAAGATCATCTCAATGATTTACTAGGATGCACTGGATTCAAGTTGTTATACTCATGCTATGGTTTATTATTATTAAAGTGAAAGGATACAGAGTAAAATCAGCAAAGGCACATGGAATGTAGCCTGGAAGACTCCAGTTGCAAGCTGTCAGGCCTCCCTTTCTATTGGAGTTACACAGGACATGCTTAATTTCTCCCAAAATATGTGATAATGTGTACAGAGTATTCCCAATCAGGGACGTTTACCCTGGGGGTTAGTCACATAGGTTTGTCATGTCTGCATGACTGACCTTGGCTACTTAAGCTTCAAATCCTCAGAGAAAAAGCAGGTGTTCACTATAAATCACATTATTAACATAAACTACCTGTTCAAACTGCTACAGCATGGCCCGAGACCTCCAGCATAGAAAAGCACTGTAATCAGACAACTTTCTGAAAGGTTGGAGCTTAGTTCTCAGGAGCTGGCCAGGGGATAGTCCTGAAAACAGTTCATTTATGGGAATGTATAGAGTTTGAACAACCCAAGCCTGCTGAGGCGACTGTTTTCCACACAACGTCATACAAGTTATTCAATTTAGAGTTTGAATCCATGTAAACCTGATTCTAAGGTCTGTGCTTTTTCCATAAGTAATTTTTAGCAGTGTTTTATGCTGATTTGATAATTAAAAATTACTGGCTACATTAGGTATAGTAGGGACTTGGACTGTGCCTCACCTTTCTTGATAGATATTTCCTAATGAGCTTTTTTCCCCCTCACATCAAAATAAGGAAGCTTAGTTGAGTATTTTTAAGTGCTTTTGTAAGCACTTAATGGTATTAAGACTCTCTAGTTGTAGTCATTTTCAAAAAAAGTTTATTTTGTTTCCTATACTTACATATTGAAAAGTAACTTATCTGTAGTTAAACTTGGTAGTTTTAGGACTCTGTTTTTTTACTTTTTTTTTTTTGCATTTAATACAATTTTTAGTTTGAAAAGATAAACATATAATACAAAATTTTAGTTCACAATAGAATTGCCTTCCTTATAGATAATATGTTTGAATAAATTTAAACAGTCCTTTAAACCTTTTTTCTTTTTCCATAGGTGTTTGTGGAAACATTAGACAAATGTTTTGAAAATGTCTGTGAACTGGATTTGATTTTCCATGTAGACAAGGTACTATTTCTATTGTCACATCTTCTAAGCTTTTTAAGAAAAATATTAACTTATAATTGTCATAGCGAAATGGTTTTAATAAATAATTCTGTTTTTATTCTTTTACTTATTATTCAATCATAAATTATTTTTACTATGAGCCAGGATTTGAACTTGGTGGAAAAGATTCAGATCCTGCCTTAGAGGAATTCATGTCTAAGGGCGGAAACAATGGCATTAACAAATAATAATAGTATGTACAGCATGTTAATGGGAACACAACTGAACCACTTACCTCTGCCTAGGAGACTGTGAATGAAGGAAATTACATTTAAATTAGATTTTAAGGGATTAGTAGATGTTTCACACATAGAAAAGGAGAGGATGGCCCTACTGGCAGAGATATAAAATATAGGCCTTTTTATATCAGGAGGGACTGATATTGATCAACAGGCCTAATTTAAAAGAACCATTAATGCCATGACTTTGAACTTTATTGTGAGACAATTTAATGTTTTTAAACAAGTTTTTACTGACATTATTGTTGCTTTATTTTTTTTTCGTATTTTTTTGGCAGGATGATTTGTGTGTGTGTGTGTGTGTGTGTGTGTGTGTGTGTGTGTGTGTGTTATGGACATTGAATTGGTAGGCTGGGAAAATAAACACAGGGAAATCAATTAAGAGTTTATTGCAGTAGTCCCAAAAGAAATGATTAAGACACTAGGATGAGATGATGTTTGGAAGAAGGTAGAACTGATAGGACTTGATGGCTTGTTGAAAGCTGAAGGTGAGAGAAAGGAAGAATGACAGATTTCTACCAGTATTGGTAGATTATTTGTGATATGAAACTTAGGAGGAAAAGATTCCACTTTCACTATGTGCAGATTTTTTTCTGTATTAAGTTTGTATAATCTAAGAGATTGTTTATGAGTGCTTCAACCACTGAATAAGATAGTCTGAAAATTTTAGCAAAAAAAAATCCATTGTGATTTTTAAAAATTGGTTTTATTGAGGCATAATTTACAGGCATTAAAAGTCAACAGTTTTAAGCTTACAAAACTTAAGTTTTGACAAGTGTGTATAGTACATGTCACCAGCATCACAGTCAAAATACAAGGAATGCATTTCATTATTTGTGAATGTCAAAAAAAATTACTTTTCTCATTAGTCAATATTCTAGATCATATGTCTCATTTACTAAGTGATTTCATATTATAAATTCACTTTGGACAGAGTAATTAAACATGATATTTTTAGGAGTCTGTTTTTAGTGTTCTACTGTTTTTCTCTAATAACTATGTCTAATGCCTATTCACACTTTCAAAGACTCTTGTTATTTTTAGTCGTTAGGGTTCACAGTATTCAAAATTATGTTTAGAAGACCAGGTGCAGGTGCTCATGTCTGTAATGCCAGCACTTTGGGAGTCTGAGGCCAGAGGATTGCTTGAGCCCAGGAGTTTGAGGCCATCATGGGCAACATGGTGAAACTTGGTCTCTACAAAAAATACAAAAATTAGCCAGGTGTAGTGGTATGCGTCTGTACTCCTAGCTGCTAGGGAGGCTGAGGTGGGAGGATCACCTGAGCCCGGGGAGGTTGAGGCTTCATGATTGTGCCACTGAACTTCAGCCTGCGTGATAGAGTGAGACCCTTTCTCAAAAAAAAAAAATTATGTTTTGGTACATGATTAAAATTTTTAGAAAGCTGTGTTTTAAAATGACTGCTGAGAGGTCATCAGTTTATAGAAATACATTTACCATCTTTTAAGAAAATTGAGGACTCTTGTGAAATGTTGTGGTAAGAGTAAGGTTCATATATATATATATATATATATATATAACTAGAGAAAGAGAATAAAAGTTTTTAAGGAAATTAAGCTCTACTCATCTACAAGTTCCATACATGACAAAAAATATTTTTAAAACTTCTATTTCACATTAGTATGCATTCATTTTAGAAAAATCAGAAAATACAGATGAGAAAAATATGTGAAAATCATCCCTATTCCAGAGATTGCCTACTGTTAACATTTTAGAATATGTATAGTTCTTGATTTTTTGCTACAAATATATACAGAAACAAATACATCTTTTAAAACAATAAAGATGGGATCATACAACATGTATTTTGTGTAGCCTGTTTATTTTACACAACACCATATTACTATTTTAGAAGCTGCCAAAATTGCTGTCTCTCTTTACTCTGGGCTAAGATGTTGTTTTAGTTGTTCAAGACAATGAGACAAAAGTTTTAGGACACAAAGAGTCAGAGATCAAATAGGTATTTCCTTTCTATTATCCAAAATGCTAACTTTGCTTTCAGCCCTTTGATGAGAGTAGGATTATTTTCAACTTTAAAAAATACACATATTTTTAAAAATTTCAACTTTTAAGCAGCTCTGGACCTTCCAGCAGTAGGGATCTTCTGACTGGCTCAGTTCATACTTTCTTAAAGGCAGACACAGAGAGGTTTGCACACAACCCTCAGACTCCTGGGCCACAATTGAGTAGATGAAGAAAAAGTGTAGAGAATACCCCTTTTGTTATCAGTCAGGATGTAATGTATGTAAAGCTAGTTTATGCTGCAGTAGCAAATATGAAAACATTAGCCTCCTAGAACAAAAAAGTGTTATTTCCCATTCACACAGTATGTTTTTCATATTCCACATGCTGTCATTTTGGGATCCATGGTGACAAAGCTGCCACCATCCAGAACATTGTTAGTTTCTATGTCAGAGAGAAAAAAAAAAGGTTTCATTGGGTAAATTTATCTGCTTTTCAAGGTATCACAGATGATAGTTTTACCAAATATTTTGCTACTGCAAACATGGATCACTAACTTTCTATCTAATATAACAGTTTCCATGTGGCCAACTGCCCAACCTGTAAACCACTGTCAAATCGTTATTGTGGTTGCTACCAGTTTCTTTTTATAAATCGTTACATGCTAATAGCTGTATCAATCACATAGGCTAGTGTAGTCACCTTGAAGTAGTGGGACAGACCCTCCCCTGCTCACAGTTGGTTTGGATGTAGAGACTAACAATGCCACAGGTGCCCCAAGAGGACAGGAAAATGTTTATTACACATATAATGAGGCTTTCTGGAGAAAGCAGAGAACAGCACCTGGCTTGTGTTTTATGGTAGTTAGGTGGTGCGGATGGGGTAAGAATTTCTGCATGTGGGCCAGGTGTTAGGTTATCTAAACTTTCCACTATTGTAAAGGGAGAAGCACCCAGACTTTCTTAACAGCTTGCCCAGATGTGGGGCAGTAGAGGAAGGAGGACTAGTAGGACTTGAAGTCTGTGAGCAGACAAGCATTAAAAATGGAGTCAGACCCTTTATCGCCTACAGATGTTATGCTGTAGTTATTACCCCTAAAATCCTAAAATATGAATAATTCAGTTCATTTCTTACTTAGCTACATGTTTATTGTGAGTTTGTTGGGAGGAGCTGCTGAGTTATCTGCCCATTTCCTGTATAGTGTGGCTCTGATTGTGCGGCCCCATGTTGTTGCCCCTATTGGAAAAAAGCATCAAAATCCAGGGCAAAATGAGAAAGCTAAAGATTCTCTGCAGGGCTTAGTTGGAGGATGTATGACTTTGATAATTACAGCTATTAATATACTCTGTTCTTCTCTCTGCATCCCACCACTTGCCTTCACAAGTGATTAGGATAGAGATCTGATTGGAGGTCTAAGTGCCTTTCCTACCCCTGAGGCTGGGAGAATGAAGACTTAAGAGCAGAGTGGTTTCCTCCAACTTGGTCCCTCTTGTGGATATTGACAGCCTGGTCTTAAATCACAGGCACAGAATGAGACTCCTTTTACTTTAACCAAATGAAAGAGTCTAGCCATTAATAACATCTTGAAACCCAGACCTGAGCACAGTTAGCCAATAGAAAAAAAGCACTGCCATCTGAGCAAGAGAGATGAGGAGCAGATTGAACAATCAGAATATATGTTCCACGAAAAAGAACTATTGGAGAAGATAGAGTAACACCGAAAATTTTATATTTTTAAAATTTAGGAAATTTTATACTTTTTAAATTAATTTATTTATTTGGTATGGGTGGGGTCTTGCTTTGTTGCCCAGGCTGGTCTTGAACTTCTGGCCTCAAGTGATCCTCTTCCTGCCTTGGCCTCCCAAAGCATTGGGATTATAGGTGTGAGCCACCACCTGGCTTCATTTGAAATTTTAAAATGATTTTAAAAATACTTAAGATTTGGAAAAGTCTTCTTGGGCTTGAAAAATATTTGTCAGACTGAAAAGTTTTATAAAGAAAGTGGTCGTAATTGAGGCTTAAATTAAAGGTAGAAGATCAAATGCAGGAAATAATCTCAAAGCATAAGAATGAAAGGTAGATGTGGGAGAAGGGAAGATGGCCGACTAGGAACAGCTCAGGATTGCAGCCCCCAGTGAAAGTGCAGAGGGTGAGTGGACCCGCATTTCCAGGTGGATTTTTATTGCCCACAGACCAAGAGATTCCCAGGCGGAGGAGCCCCAAGGGTCGCCAGCGCAGCTGTTTTGGCCGGCGCCCTGGCGCAGCAGTTCTCCATACAAAATACACTGGTCCGGGTGCCCTTTCAGCTGGCAGTTGGAGCCCCAGGAAGGCAGATCACCCATTCATCTGATTTAAAAAGGAACTGAAACAGGGAGCCAGGCCAGGAGATTCCTGGGCAAAAAAGACGCCACGAATCTCAGCGCCGCTGTTTCAGCCAGCGCAGTGAGTCGCCACAGGAGAAATCACACAGATCCCGGCGTCTTTTCAACAGGCAACTGGAACACCTGGAAGAGAGTCGACTGTTCAACTGAAAAAAAAAACAGACTCTGAGTCACGGAGTCAGGTGATCAGGCTCGGCTGGACCCACCCCACACACACAAAAAAAGAAACAGCAATTGAAAATGCTCTGGGTTGAGAGTTTCACAGCAAGCACAGCTGAACCCAGGACAGCCCAGCTCTGTGGGGGAGGGGTGTCCACCATTACTGAGACACTCCACCACTACGAAGGTAGTCCGCCATCGCCGAGGCAGCCGACCGTTGCCAAGGCAACCTGCCATTACAAAGACAGTCTGCCATTACAGAGGTGGGCCACCATTGCCGAGGCAGTTCTAACTACACCCATATAAACAGACTGCAGGGAAGATCACATGGCAGCTGGGCGGAGCCCACAGCAGCTCAGCAAAGC
>NW_016107603.1:1345627-1381269 GCF_001604975.1 Cebus imitator
AAAAAAAAAGCAGGAGTTGCAATTCTCATCTCTGATAAAATAGACTTAAAGCAACAAAGATCAAAAGAGACAAAGAAGGACACTACATAATGGTAAAAGGATCAATGCAACAAGAAGAGCTAATGATCCTAAATATATATGCACCCAATACAGGAACACCCAGAAAAATAAGGCAAGTTCTTAATGACTTACAAAGACACTTAGACTCCCACACAATAATAGTGGGAGACTTTAACACCCCATTGTCAATATTAGAGAGAACAACAAGACAGAAAATTAACAAGGATATCCAGGACTTGAACTCAGACCTGGAACAAGCAAACCTAATAGACATTTACAGAACGCTTCACCCCAAATCCACAGAATATATATTCTTCTCAGCACCACATCACACCTACTCTAAAATTGACCACGTAATTGGAAGCAAATCACTCCTCAGCAAATGCAAAAGAATGGAAATCATAACAAACAGTCTCTCAGACCACAGTGCAATCAAGTTAGAACTCAGAATGCAGAAACTAATTCAGAACCACACAGCTTCATGGAAACTGAACTACTGGCTCTTGAATGTTAACTGGATAAACAATGAAATGAAGGCAGAAATAAAGATGTTCTTTGAAACCAACGAGAACGAAGACACAACATACCAGAATCTCTGGGACACATTTAAAGCAGTCTCTAGAGGAAAATATATAGCAATAAGTGCCCACATGAGAAGCAAAGAGAGACCGAAAATTGACACCCTATCATCAAAATTGAAAGAGCTAGAGGAGCAAGAAAAAAAAAACTCAAAACCTAGCAGAAGACAAGAAATAACTAACATCAGAGTAGAACTGAAGGAGATAGACACACAAAAAAAGATTCAAAAAATCAGTAAATCCAGGAGCTCGTTTTTCGAAAAGAATAACAAAATAGACAGACCACTAGCCAGATTAATAAAAAAGAAAAGAGAGAATAACCAAATAGATGCAATAAAAAGCGATAAAGGGGATATCCCCACAGATTCCACAGAAATTCAAACCATCATCAGAAATTATTGCAAACAACTCTATGCACGTAAACTAGTAAACCTGAAAGAAATGGATAAATTCCTGGACTCTTGCCTCCTCCCAGGCCTAAACCAGGAAGAAGTCGAAACCCTGAATAGACCAATAACAAGGTCTGAAGTTGAGGCAGCAATTAAGAGCCTACCACCCAAAAAAAGCCCAGGTCCAGATGGGTTCACAGCCGAATTCTACCAGCCATTCAAAGAAGGGCTGGTACTATTCCTTCTGAAACTATTCCAAATAACCCAAAAAGAGGGAATCCTTCCCAAATCATTTTATGAGACCAACATCATCCTGATACCAAAACCCGGCAGAGATTCAACAAGAAAAGAAAACTTCAGGCCAATATCCGTGATGAACATAGATGCAAAAATCTTCAATAAAATACTGGCAAACCGATTGCAACAGCACATCAAAAAGCGTATACACCATGATGAAGTAGGCTTCATCCCAGGGATGCAAGGCTGGTTCAACATACGCAAGTCTATAAACATAATTCACCACATAGACAGAACCAAAGACAAAAAACACATGATTATCTCAATTGATGCAGAGAAGGCCTTTGACAAAATTCAACAGCGCTTTATGCTAAAAACCCTCAATAAACTATGTATTGACGGAACGTATCTCTAAATAATAAAACCTATTTACCACAAACCAATAGCCAATATCATACTGAAGGGGCAAAAACTGGAAGCATTCCCTTTGCAATCTGGCTCTAGACAAGGATGCCCTCTCTCACCACTCCTATTCAATATAGTACTAGAAGTTCAAGCCAGAGCAATCAGGCAAAAAAACGAAAAAAGGGTATTCAAATAGGAAAGGAGGAAGTCAAATTGTCTCTATTTGCAGACGACATGATTGTATATCTAGAAGACCCCATTGTCTCAGCCCAAAATCTCCTGAAACTGATAAGCAACTTCAGCAAAGTCTCAGGATACAAAATCAATGTGCAAAAATCACAAGCATTCCTATATACCAATAACAGACTTAAAGAGAGCCAACTCAAGAATGAACTGCCATTCACAATTGCTACAAAGAGAATAAAATACCTAGGAATACAACTAACAAGGAACGTAAAGGACTTCTTCAAGGAGAACTACAAATCACTGCTCAACGAAATAAGAGAGGACACAAACAGATGGAGAAAGATTCCATGTTCATGGTTAGGAAGAATCAATATCGTGAAAACGGCCATACTGCCCAAAGTAATTTACAGATTCAACGCTATCCCCATCAAGCTACCAATGAACTTCTTCACAGAACTGGAAAAAAACACCTTAAACCTTATATGAAACCAAAAGAGAGCCCGCATAGCCAAGTCAATTCTAAGCAAAAAGAACAAAGCGGGAGACATCACACTACCGGACTTCAAACTATACTACAAGGCTACAGTAATCAAAACAGCATGGCACTGTTACCAAAACAGAGATGTAGACCAATGGAACAGAACAGAGGCCTTGGAGGCAACACAGCATATCTACAACCATCCGATATTTGACAAACCTGACAAAAACAAGCAATGTGGAAAGGATTCCCTGTTTAATAAATGGTATTGGGAAAACTGGCTAGCCATGTGCAGAAAGCAGAAACTGGATTCCTTCCTGACACCCTACACTAAAATTAACTCCAGATGGATTAAAGACTTAAACATAAGACCTAACACCATAAAAACCCTGGAAGAAAATCTAGGCAAAACCATTCAGGACATAGGCGTAGGCAAGGACTTCATGACCAAAACACCAAAAGCATTGGCAACAAAAGCCAAAATAGACAAATGGGACCTAATCAAACTCCACAGCTTCTGCATGGCAAAAGAAACAGTCATTAGAGTGAATTGGCAACCAACAGAATGGGAAAAAATTTTTGCAGTCAACCCATCTGACAAAAGGCTGATAGCCAGAATTTACAAAGAACTAAAACAGATTTACAAGAAAAAAACAAATAAGCCCATTCAAAAGTGGGCAAAGGATATGAACAGACACTTTAGAAAAGAAGACATACATGAGGCCAACAAACATATGAAAAAATGCTCATCATCACTGGTCATTAGAGAAATGCAAATCAAAACTACATTGAGATACCATCTCACGCCAGTTAGAATGGCAATCATTAAAAAAATCTGGAAACAGGTGCTGGAGAGGATGTGGAGAAATAGGAACACTTTTACACTGTTGGTGGGAGTGTAAATTAGTTCAACATTGTGGAAGACAGTGTGGCAATTCCTCAAGGATCTAGAAATAGAAATTCCATTTGACCCAGCAATCCCATTTCTGGGTATATATCCAAAGGATTATAAATTGTTCTGCTATGAGGACACATGCACACAAATGTTAATTGCAGCACTGTTTACAATAGCAAAGACCTGGAACCAATCCAAATGCCCGTTGATGACAGGCTGGATAGGGAAAATGTGGCACATATACACCATGGAATATTATGCAGCCATAAAAAAACGATGAATTTGTGTCCTTTGTCGGGACATGGATGAACCTGGAAACCATCATTCTCAGCAAACTGACACAAGAGCAGAAAATCAAACACTGCATGTTCTCACTCATAGGCGGGTGTTGAACAATGAGAACACATGGACACAGGGAGGGGAGCACTACACACTGGGGTCTGCTGGGGGGACATAGGGGAGGGACTGTTGGGGGTGGGGAGTTGGGGAGAGAGAGCATGGGAAGAAATGCCAGATATAGGTGTTGGGGAGGAAGGCAGCAAATCACACTGCCATATGTTTACCTATGGCAACTATCTTGCATGTTCTTCAAATGTACCCCAAAACCTAAAATGCAATAAAAAATAAATAAATAAAAAATAAATTAAAAAAAAAAAAGAATGAAAGGTAGAAAACATGAAAAAGAAAAGAGACCATGAAGGATACGTTTAACATGTATTATACGAGTATTTGAAGGGTCTTATCCAGTTGAGAATAAAAAAGAATGAAGAATAATTAAAGCATTTTAGTAGGAAAACAAGGTCTCTCAGTGGTCTAGAAAGGCTTGATATTTGTTTTATAAATAATAATGTCATTTAAGAGGGAGAGGTATTAATGGGAAGTAAAAGCACAGTAGAGTCTCATATTTAAAAGGAAGAGAATAGTGTAATAAAATTAGATCAAAGTAACAAATATTGGGAGAAAAGAGAAAGTATAATTAAAAGTAGAAATAATATTCAGTACACTAAGAGTAAATTGAATTAAATAATTCATTGAAGATAGAGATGGGTTTAAATAAAAGGCACAGTTTATATAGGAATGGCTGGATAAATTCTAGAGTAATTTTCTTTATATTTACCAATTTTCATAACTGGTTGCTTTTCTAATATCCACCAAAAAAGATCATTTAAGTTTTTTAGTATCCTATGACATAAAAATTTTAGTATATTTGATTTGTTTTAATTGCAGATATTATTTTCTTTTCTGTTCAAGTTGCCCATCTTTGGCCAGTAGGAACTCCTTCAGGTTGTCTTTTCTAAGTTCATTTGACCTGACCTACCCCCTGTCATAGACTTTGGTAGCTGTCTTGTGTTGTGGTCAAGCTAGATGTTCCAAACTCATATTATTCATTTCCTGTTACAAACATGTTGGCAGCCATTCTTTTCTAGGAGTCCAGATTCCTTTTTGTTGGAGATAGTATATAGTAACCACAGTCTAAAGGTGCTCATAATTATGAAGCTGCTCATTGTTTCTTGGCCTTCAGTGAAGAGCATTATATATATTTTCTGCACCAGCCTTCAAGTCAGCCATTTCTCCAAGGAACCCTGGCTTCCTTTAGTGGTGAATGATATTTAGAAATGATGATTTGGGCACTGTGTTTGCTCATTGTTACCGGGGTGACATGGCTCCTGGTTCTTAGTGAACTGAGCTGGGAAATAGATGTATATGAACACAGCTGTTTCTAGATCTTGATATGTATGTTAAAAATCATTGACCACTTCTTAATACCTCATTGTCTAATACAATACTGGCTTTCTTGTTTTTAGAATTTATTCTGGCTTTCTTTTTCATATTTGCAACTTGCTTTTCTGACAGAGCTCAGTGAGAGTTCCCATTATAAAAATATGTGTCTAATAATAATGTCAATTCACTGTTTTAAATTTTTGTAATTTTGTTTGTTTGCTCTTACCAACAGTTTCATTTATCATTGTCATATGTATATTAGGCACCAGTGTCTTTTGTAATTTTCCTAACTTAATTTCTCATTCCTTCCTGCCTCTAATTCTTTATTTTCTTGCAGAACTGTGAAAATTAATTTATATAATAAGTTCTCATTTGTGTAAATTAGATGTGCATATACACACATGCAACAAGTGTGTGCACAGCAAGTATTCTAGGATACCTAAGTAAGATACAGCTAACTGACTAGCTTTGGATAAAGGGACCTAATAACAGATGCAGAGTGTGTTAGAGACTATTACTCATACATAAGTTTCTCTATGAGCTTTTAGTCATTTGCCTATGTTGTGTTTTTTTAAAATATATAAATTTTTCTTCAAAATTTGTGCATGAGGTATCCATGTTTCCAAAATGAAAAATAGTAAATAATGATTTTTTTTTTTTTTTGAGACAGGATCTCACTCTATTACCTAGGCTGGGGTGCAGTGGTGTGATTTTGGCTCACTGCAACCTCCACTTCGTGGGCTCAGGTAGTCCTCCTGCATCAGCCTCCCAAGTAGCTGGAAGTACAGGCATGAGGCAGTATGCCTGGCTAATTTTCTGCATTTTTTTAGAGACAGGGTTTTGCAGTATTGCCCAGCCTGGTCTTGAACTCCTAAGCTCAAAGTGATCTGTCCAACTCAGCCCCCCAAAGTGTTGGGATTACAGGTGTGAGCCATCATACCATCGGCCTCCAAGGATATTTTTTAAATTATGAATAAATTTGCATGAAATCTTATAAGAAATTTAAATTGAATAATGTATATTTGACTTCTAAAAAGACTTTGTTGAAAAAAATTAATTACCTTATAATATTTAGTGGTTCTAAGGTAAGCACTTACATGAATTATTTGTTTAATTCTTATGGTAATCCTATGAGGTGCCTATATTATTTCTGTCTCTGTTTCATAAATAAGGTAACAGACTCAAAGAGCTTGAGGTAACTGAAGGGCTACAACTAATAAATGATAGAGTCAGTATTCATACTTATCTAATTTTAGGGTCTCCATTTCTAACCTTACCACATTATTTTAAAAAAATTATAGCAGAATACATTCTTCTGTGAAATGTAATTCAGCTCTGAATTGTTGATTTTTTGATCCAATAATAACTTATGAAAAGACATGAAGTTATATTTTTACTCCCCAACAGAAGATATCATTTTTTGTCATTATAAGATATATTTATGAGAAGAAACCGGAGTATTACATGTGCAGAGGATTTGGGGATAAAAGCACTATTAAAGTACCCACAGTTTTTTAAAAATTTACTTTTTTTCCAATCTAGACCCTGTCAGAAGTACCATACTACATTGCTTCATTAATTACCATGAGCATAAAATAACAACCTAATAATTGTTGGCTAAGAATCTGACATAAAAGGCCCGTGTAGATTATATCTTAGTATTAAACTTGACATATTAACAGTAATGGTAGTTAAATTTCCTAGTCATTTATTTTGTTTTGAATACTGCATTGGATTACCTTGTTTATTCCTTTCAACAGTTCTGTGAAGGTGGTACTATTATTTTTGTTTTATAGCTCATTAAGCTCAGGCTTAAGGAGGTTATATAACTGCCTACAGCTTCACAGTAGTGATGAAAGTAGATTATGAGCCCATACTCCAAGTTGTTTTTACCACTCATACTTTTAAAATAGACAAAGTGGTATTTGAAACAAAAAGTGAAATCATAAAACATTTTTTAGTGAATTTTCTTTGAGCATATATTCTTTTTTCCCTTTAGGTTCACAATATTCTTGCAGAAATGGTGATGGGGGGAATGGTATTGGAGACAAACATGAATGAGATTGTTACACAAATTGATGCACAAAATAAGCTGGAAAAATCTGAGGTAAGAATGGAAAATGCTATAATTAAGGAAGGTTCTCAGCATGATGACAACTTACGCATGATTTGTAGCTTTCACTGTTTGTCCTTCAGTATCACCCTTTAGGTTCAACCGTTACACTTATTCAGGTTTTAAAAAAAATGGAATATGCACACATTAGTATGCTAAATATTCTGTGACTATTATCTACCAAACAGCTTTCTGTATTCTTTTTTTTAGCCACAATCATATAGCTGCCTTGGGTAATAAGCACAATTCCAAATCTTATTGCTTAAAAGAATTATCTGAATAATGGAATCTAACATTTGCTTTGTAAAACTTTAGTAATTATCAAGGAAATCTTAGAGCTGATATTTTAAAGATATATAAATTTTGTGTTACAAATCTTCTGAAAAAAGGACAGGAAATGGGATTCTTAAAAGGAAGTAATGTTTCAAGTTATAAATAAATGCCTAGCATGTCTGAGTTCACATTCAAAAAAGAAATTCAGTACCTTAATATTTTAATTCTAGATCTTTCCCTAAGATCACTGACAAGTTAGTTAAGTCACATATTTTAGACATTGATACCTCTATATTCATGGTTTTTATTGCATTCTGTAAGATCGGTTTGTTATACTTGGCTTTCTGCTGTTAGATTCAACCTTAGATTGGATAAATAAGGAACAACCAGCACTTTAGCATTGTATAAAACCCTGCTTCAGAATTTTAGTGACTCTTTGCTTAAGCACTAGGCTGAATATCAGTAGCAGGTGCTGTAGCTGAGCCACCCAGGTTCACATTATTTTGGTTGTTTATTACCCTAACAGAGGTTTAGAAAGATCAGTAGTTTTATCACTTAAGGTCAGGAGTTTGAGACTAGCCTGGCCAACATGGTGAAACCCTGTCTTAAAATAAAAAGAAAAAAACCAATTATCCAGGCCTATGGGGCGCACCTGTAATCTCAGCGACTCAGGAGGCTGAGGCAAGAGAATTGCTTGAACCCTGGAGGCACAGGTTGCAGTGAGCCAAGATCATGCACTCCAGCCTGGGCAACAGGGTAAAACTTCATTTCAAAAAAAAAAAAAAAGAAAGATCAATAGTTTTGATACCTCATTCACCACTCAGCTTGTTTGAGGATACTCTTACATTTGGTTTCTACAGCCATAACTCAGATTGGAAAAAACACATTTTATTTATAATTATTAGTGTTAAGCTCAGATATTTAGTTGATTTAAAGTAAATATTACTATGAAAGCATCAAGGTATTAAAAATACACTGGCATTAATATACAACAGGTGAGTTCTGAAAAATTTATCTTGTTGGCATTTTAAAGGATTAGCTAACTCAATTCTATGCCCATTTGAATTGAAGGAAACGCAGGATGAAGAATAAATCTGAAATCTAGAAACAGTTGAAGCTTTCTTATAAAAACATTTGCCAGTGTTCTCTTTTAAATTTAAAATAGTTTTGCATTTTTCTTTATCTCAATTTGCCATTCCTGTTGGTTTCCCAAAGGAGAAGTTTATAATGGTTATGTAAGCTAAGACTCTCCTAAGTAACTGTATATATTTTGTTTGTCCTATAGCCAGTATTTAAAATATTGGCTTTTGAAAGTGGAAAATATAAATTAGGTTAATAGAGAAAATTTTGTTTTAGGACAAGGAAAAAGACTCATAATTTTATTTAATATAACTGACTTGCAATGTATTATTTAGTATAGAAAAGATTACAATAAACCCTGAGCTATTGCTTTTAAAGTTTTAAAATGTGTGTCATTTGTTAAACATTGCTTTACAAAACTGTATGGTTATAGATTTTAAATGCCAAGGGACAAACAGTGATGCAATCCTTTAATAACTGGTATAATGAATAGAGTATCTAGTGATTTGTGAACTCTGTATAATCATCTATAAAAAATATTGACCACTTGTCTGGAATTTTCACCTTTCCAGGTACTTAACTCCTTTTCATTGCTGGTGGTCCTTCTTTTTATTTTGCTACTTAACATATTTATGCCTGGTGTTCCATTATTGGAACACTGAGCTTGTAGGTGTTATTTATATCCTACCACTCAAGTTCATCGCCAAGGTCTGATTTTTCACCAAAAATTTGCAACCTCTGGCATAAATGGATTAATGTGCTATATTGACAAAAAGGATTGCATAATGGATATTTGCTTTCTGATTGTCAAAACTTCGTTAATGAGACAATTTTTCTTCTCTATAAAGAGCAGTAAAATGTAGAATTTACATTTCAATGAAAATAGTTATAAGAATACTGTAACTTAAAATCCATTCACAGAAATAATGCTATTTAAAATGGTTTAGAATGCTGGTGATTACTTTCTATTATTCATTCCCTGATCATCTTGCATCATACATAATTAGTTGTTATCTGGTACCAAATCAGTTTTTCTTTTTTTGTCTTTTACAAGAAAGTATGTTTTAAATCTGATTGGGGATAAACCACAGAATTACACATTTTTTCTACGTGTAACATCTGCTAATATTTTTGTTATGGAATCATATTTCAAGTCAAAGTGAGGCCATTTAGTCCTGATGATCTTTTTAAAACAGTACTGAAAATTATGTTGACTAATTTTTCAGTAACTTTCATATATTTAAAGATGTTTGAAAGGCTTCTAGCTTTATTCCAGACACATTGAAATGTCAAAAGCTTTCACATGTTTCATCTCCATGTTACTTTAATTGGTTAAATTTATCAGAGAGTCTGCAGAATAATCCAAAATTACTTAAAAGCAAAGTATAAACTTTTACTAATCTTCTTACTAAATTTCAGCTAAAATGTACTATATAAGCACAAACTTAAAGAAAAACTTGTTTGGCTGGGCGCAGTGGTTCATGCCTGTTATCCCAGCACTTTGGGAGGCCGAAGCAGGCAGATCACCCAAGGTCAGAATTCAAGACCAGCCTGGCAAACATGGTGAAACCCTGTCTCTACTAAAAATACAAAAAAATTAGCCAGGCGTGGTGGCACTCGCCTGTAATCTTAGTTACCCTGGAGGCTGAGGCAGGAGAATTGCCTGAGGTGGAGGCTGCGGTGATCTGAGATTGTGCCACCACACTGTAGCCTGGGTGACAGAGCGAGACTCCGTCTCAAAAAAAACACACAAAAAAAGACTTGTTTAAAATCAAGAATGTCATGATTGATGAAATAACTGATTATCAATATTTTTAAAAATCATATAAGAAATATTTTAGGAACATCATTTATCTTTGAAATCAGTTAAGACATAGCTTTTTAAATATAACATGCATTTGTCTAGGAGCCTTTGTCAGAAATCAAAGCTTTTATTATGTTGATCTAAAGTTAGTACATTTCTGGTAATAGAAAAAAGTGAACCAGTTTAATTCCCAATAACTAGACAGGTAGAAGCAAAGCTCTCTCAGATCCTTAAAGAGAGAAGCAAAGATATGCTCTGAATATATTTTCATCTATTTTGTTTTGATAGAAAAATGGTTTACTATAACATTGGAATATTGGGAGAGGAGGGTTTAAGCTGGGAGGTTGATGGGATTGGGGGGGAAGTGTAAGAGGTACTCAGGAACCTGCCTAAGAATAAAAGGACTCCCTGGGGGTGGAGGTAGAGGGGTGGGGTTGGGGAGATTTGTTAGCTTTTATGTACTTCATGTTATTCTTAAGATGGATAAATGGGTCTGAATTTAGTCACTACTTTTTGAAAGTCAGTCCTCTTTTTTTTCCCCGAACATCCTGATCTTTCTAGCTCTTTCCATTCTTCTCTCTTACAGACCTTTATCTTTCAGTCTCCCAGACAGGACAGGTAGACAAGGTATTGCTGACTTTGAGAAAAATGTACTATAACAAAGGGAAAGCAAAATGATGTCAAAGGCAATTAATTATTTAGGCCAGACTCAAAAATTCTTTGTGTTAATAAACCCATATAGTCCCTGTAGCCTATTTTCCATTCTAGTTTCTCCTTGTAGTTTCTTCATCTTTTATTGGACTTAGTGTATTTTACTAGTATTATCATTGATGTCATGTTTGTTCTGTTTTGTCTGCCTGCATTGTAAAAGGAAAGTTTACATTTATTTTAAACATTGTCATCTAAGTGACAAATTGCATTTATAGAAATGACAATTTTCTTTGTATATAAAAACGTAAAATTTATTTTGAGCATCATATAGCAGAACCAATCTTAATTTAACTCTCCAGATTTGTTTTTCTCCATCTCTAAATTAGGATTCTAACATAAAATTGCCTGCTGGGTTTTGGAAGCTGTGAATTTAAAAACCAAAAGCTGAACCTTTAGAGTTTTGCATACAAAATGGGAAGCAGCAAAGGCTTAGAATAGTGACTGTTAAATAGTACTTTTTCCCCTCAAATGGTTTTCAGTTCCAAAGTCTTAACAATTACTTTTACAGTTTTGACCTGCAGGTGCATATTAACAGTAGCCAACAGAAAATAAGTTTAGAAATCTTGTAAAACTTGACTTAAATGCTTGAAAAACTGAATTAAATATATTGACCAAAATACAGTGGGTTTTCATTATAGCAAAGCTTCTAATGTCCAAACATGTTATAATTAAAATCAATAAAAATGTTAATGTTTTAGTTAGTATTGAGCAAAAACCCTGAATATTTTTGCAAAACGTACTGGCAAATATTGGGAATGTTTTTAATAGACCTCTAGTTTTACAAAACTAATTTTTCTTCTGATATTTGCTGTACATTTTTTCGCACCATAAATTAACTGTGTAAATTGCTTTTCTAAAAGTTCCATGTGGGTAGTGATAAGCAACTCTTTTGTATAAAACCATGTCAAGAAAAGAAATGTTTATATCTCTGATCGAAAATTTCAAAATAAGAGTAATTTATTGAGAGAAAAAAATGTATAAACTTACTAATTAGAAAAACATCACTAAAAATTGATTATTGTCATAATATCACAAAGCATTGCCTTTTAGCCACTAAATTTTAACTCTATTCTCTGCATGTGTTTGAGAAGTAGCAACATATTAGTGGCTTTATAGTATCTTCTTTTGAGATTGTGGGCAATATCACAAAACTGGGGTACCATTTTTGGTCTCTCTACTTATGTTATTTTGTCCCTTATATAGAGAATACATAGTAGTCTCATTCTCAGCATTGGTCAAAATTATTGCCAGTTTCTATGTTACTGGCAATATAACTTATGTTAAACTGCTATTTTCCAGCAGAGAACCACTAATCACTTATGTCTGTTAACTTTTATTACTAGAACTGGTAATTGGCCTTTTAAAAAAAATCAGATTTCTATTTCCAAAGAGTAGAGAATAATAAAAGTGGCTTTAAAATGCAGATGTTGGAAGGTCAGCTCATGAGTTGGTTCTGCCTCTCTACATTGATATACACATTTGTTTTGTACTTCTACAAAATTATGGTGAGAATCCTTGAGGTCACTTGTAACGGTCAAAACTAGTAATAATAAATCCATGAAAGTCATTGGTCTGCTCTTTTTATTCATGCAGGCAAATCCCGTATTTGAAATTAAAGCTATAATTGAAAATAATCTGTACAAAATGACTATTAATTTTGAAGGTTTTTGAATGTTTGAACATTCTAATTTTGTTAAAACTGTAAAATGCCATAGCTCTTCCTCATCAGAGAATTGTTATGAGCATATCTAAATCTGTTTATAATTGCAGTATTAAAGCACTGCCATTAAAGCAAAGAACAAGCTTATTATATAGCCCCAGATTAAAAGTTATTCTGCCTCATACTGAGAAATTTTTAAAACTGTTGACATTTTCTTTTTTGCTCAAAAACATGCTTTCAAAATCTGCCATTATTTTGTTAATGATTTTGAGTCTGAAACCATTTAATATTGTGTTTATTAATGTTGGTGTTCTTTCACTTTGCTGTTAGGTCAAAATTATGAATGTGCATATAGCAACTTCCAGCAGGAAGGGTGGGTAAAGGTTTTAATATGTAAAAATTGTTCCAACTACCATCTTATTATGCTGTATTTTAAACTTGAAAAAAATATATTTTAAGATGGTAGGATGGTATTTTATGTCTTAGATGAAATAAGTAACAAGATTACTACTTTCCTTTTCCCTCAAGAAAGTTGATCGTTTATTGCATGAGGAAAAGGGAGCTATCAGGGTCTTTGAAATATATTCTAGTAATGCTGCTTTTTCAGTTTTGCTTGCACACATTTTGTTTATTTTTGGGTCTGGCAATTTAAAAACAAAATCAAAAACAAATCATATCCATCCATTACTATCTTTGTGATTCTTCAAGTGCTTGAAATTTCCAGGAGTATGTCTGTATAAGTCTTCTATCTGTTTGGCCTCATTTTGGTATACCTGCAGACTTCATTTTGTTTTCTTTCTCTTAATTCTGTTAATTTATTTAATCTCATGGGAGAGAAAACATGATCATTCTTTTATATACTGTACTTCATTCTTTCATCCAATTCATACTCTTAACAGCTTTGGATTCATATATTTGTTTTTATTGGTGTAGTCGCTGCAGTTTACCTGCCATGGTGGTGCTCAAGTATAACATAGATGGAAACAAGTTATTTCTCCAGTAGAATTTCATTCTTTTTTATTTCTGCTATGTATCAACTACATAATCTTAAATCTTTAAGAACTATGTTGTTCTGTCAGAAATATCTTATTTTTACATTTAAAAATATACTTACAGTAATCCCTCTATCTGTGGGGGATACATTCTAAAACCCCCAGTGGATGCCTGAAACTGTAGATACTACTGAACCTTATATATGCTGTTTTTTCCTATACACATATACATACAATAAAATTTAATTTATAAAATAGGTACAGTAAGAGTTTAACAACTAATAATAAAAGAGAACAGTTATAACAGTATAATGTAAACAGGTTGTGTGAGGCCAGGTATGCTGGCTCACACCTCTAATCCCAATACCTTAAGGGGCCAAGACAGGAGAATCACTTGAGGCCAGGAGTTTGAGCCAGTCTGGGCAACACAGTGAGACCCCATCTCTACAAAAAGATATGATATTTTTTACATTGGCTGGGCCTAGTGGGACACACTTGTAGTTCCAGCTATTCAGGAGACAGGTGAGAAGATCACTTGAGCCTAGGAGTTCAAGGGTGCAGTGAGCCATGGTCACATCATTCACTCCAGCCTCAGGGACAGAGTGAGACCCTGTCTCTTAAAAAAAAAAAAAAAAAAAAAACAGTTATGTGGATGTGGCCTCTCTCTATCACAATACTGTACTGTACCCACCTATTTTCAGACCACATTTCACATTTGACCATGGGTAAATGAAATCATGGAAAGTAAAACTACAGATAAGGGGGACTACTGTACTGCTAACAAGTCAGGTAGACTTAATTTCTATAAGTTTTAGCATTGAAAAGTTAAGTGTTAGTAAAAGTTATTTTGTTGCTTTGAGTGTATCTTACTGGAAAAAAGAAATCTTAACCAAGATGAAAATTGCTTCATACCTCTGTGTCAGCAAAATAATTTTCTAATGAAAATTTACTTTACATTTTATGTTTTAATAAAAAATGTTTCAGACATTGCTTTCATGCAAGTCTGAAAATGAAATTTGTTTTATAGCCATTCTGGTGTTGACTGAGTGACATAAAGTCTTTTTTTAGCCCTAAATTTTCATATATAAACATTGCTAGCTAGTTTAAGCATCTACTTCTTGATCAATAGTCCTTATCATATTTTCTACACATTTTATATTTTGCATAATATAATTTCTTTTTTAAATGTTAGTTTAATTAAAACTTAAAGTACATATTACAGTTTTAAATTTTCCTACCATTTAAATTATGGCATACTACACAAAAGTATTGAACATGCTTGAGAAATAATTTGATTCTCCTAATTCATTTGCGTGTTCTGAATAGTTCCCATCCTTTGCATGTCTATGGCTTGCTGCTTATGTTTAGAAGAATTGTAGTTTGTTGAGCTTAGAAACTTCTTTTAATTTTACATACTAAGCACAAATATGCTATTTAAATCAACTGCTATATTGATTTTATGTATTCTCGTTAGCAGCCAACAGTCGACACCAAAGATACAACTCAGTCTAATGAAAGTTAACAGGAAAAGTTTTTTAATCTTTTTTTTTTTTTTTTTTTTTTTGCTTTAGTTTAGCTGTTCATGGTACAGGATATTATGGAAAAGAGAGCTTTATTAACATTTGATACTAAAAAATTATGTTTACTAAATACAAGTGTAAACCATAGTGTCCAATAAATACTCAGATACACACATACACACACACACACACACACACACACACAGTTTCTCTTACAATAATAAAATCATTTAATAATTCGTGCCTTTTAAAATATTTATACTCAAATATTTGGTCAATACTTTTCTATAGTCAATTCATCATTTGTCTTTTTTATAGAAATTTTGAAGTAAAGATAGTGGCAAATTGGTCTTTTAACTAGAAAAATTACAAAATCCCCCAATCTAAAAAATGATACTACCTCCAGAACGTCTGCAATTTTGTAAATTTTTCTTCCTTAGCAGATAACATACTTCCAGGTAAAAGAAAGCCAAAAGATGGTAAATCTCTTTGAATTGGATTCTTCTTTGATCCTAACATGTCCTAAATTTTGGTAGCTAGACTTTTAACTTGAAATGATCAAATTAACGACCCTTTTGAATATAATACATGCTACCTTAATTATTATTTAGTTGCATCTCCAACATCTTTTGGAGTAGCAGCAGGGATGGGGGCATAAAAACTTCATTGCTTCAGGTAGGTATAAGTATAGAGGTCAATCACGTTTTTAGTTGTACATCAAGAATGACTAACATCCATTAAATTATAAAAATTAAATTCTCCAGCCCTATTTAGTATTAATTGGGTAGGGAGTTATTCATTTGTATTACCCTTATCGTTGCCTGTGTAGAATATACTATTAATACGATTCTACTAATTTTTCTATTATTTCCAATTCTGAATTGATAATCCATGGCTTTTATTTCATTGCTTAACAATGTTTGTATCCTTTATTTAGCAAATAGTTTACACTGGCCTATTTTGTATCAGTCAAGATTTTTCTCAGGTAACAGCTTTATTATTATTTTTATTTTAATTAACAAAGGTAGGATTACATAAGAAAACTAAAATTATGAAAAGGGACCTTAAAGCTAGTGTTTCTAATTTTATGGACATTGCCATATATAATCTAATCAAAGTGAAAGATTTGTTTTTGTTGCTTGTCCGTTTTTATACAAAATGATGCCCCTAAACTCAATGTCTTTGTTGGCTTTGTTTTATTATATAGCCTAAATAAAAATTAATGAAAAAATTAATTGGTATATAAATTAAACCTTAAATATGAAGGCTGTTAATGTAGGTGAGAAAAATGATATATATGCATTTTTCTTTTATTTTTAAGCATATTTTCTTTTAAAATTATTTCACAAATTATAAATGTTCCTACTAACAAGAAAGCCAAATATTATGTACTAGTGGTACTTACTGGAAATTTTAGAATTCATTTATTTATATTTACTACCTCTTGCATTTATGCTTTTCTTTCTCTAAATTTGTGCACTGTAAGCTGAGTATATGTTGCTGAATCTATGCTATACGACAAAACATTTTTAATCATTATATTTTTATTAATGCATCAAAGGGTTGGAATGATCCTCTTTGTGTAGTTTCATCTTTAGGCATAACTGTCTTTGGATTGAGGCTTTACTTAAAAGCCTATTTTTTGAATGTTCTAGAACTTCCTTAGAAAAGTTTAAAAGAGCCCTCACAATTTTAAAAACTAATTTTATTGTTTTAAATTGTTTTAAGGGTTTATCCCTAAGTAAAGAAATTAAACAAGCATGATCTATTACTTGCAATTTTTATTTCACAGCACATATTGATAATAAATGCCATTTTAAAAGCAAAAGAACTATCATGATCATTGCAAGAGATCTTTATTAAGGAAACTAATGTAAATCATGCTTCATGCTATATGTCAGTTAAATCAAGACATAGGTGAAGACTTAGGGTTTATCATGTGAATATTGTGTGGTAGTGCACATTAATTTGTATTTAAATCTTTACGTTGTTACCATTGCATGTGTTCACTGTATTTTCTAATGTGTCACTGTTTTCTCTTTATAAATTAGTATTTCAAAGTAACCATTCCATACCAATTCAAACTACCATCTGGTCTCTAAGCTTGTTATATGAAAATCTTTTATCATTGTCTTCCATTGTAAGTGTTTTATGATGAGCTACACCTGAGTTGTACATTTTCTTTTTCTTTTATTTGCTTCTGTATACAGGCTGGCTTAGCGGGAGCTCCAGCCCGTGCTGTATCAGCTGTAAAGAATATGAATCTTCCTGAGATACCAAGAAATATTAACATTGGTGACATCAGTATAAAAGTGCCAAACCTGCCCTCTTTTAAATAAAAATTTTTAAAGGCTACTCCCAGGTAAAATCCAGGGGGAAAAGTCATCTAAGTTTACCATGCAGTTGTTTACCAAAAATAGAGGAGGAGAGTCTTAACTTTTGCTCTTGGATTTAAGTCAAGGTACTGTACAGAAGTTGTGTAAAATCATTATGAAAGTTCAATGTTGCTTTTCTTGCTCAGTGATTTTAAAGAAATTGAGTAGTTCCTATGTGATTTTTTTTTCTTTTCTAAACTGCATTCCTGTGTCCACCTACGGCATGCCTCTGTGTATTGGCTACTACAGTGTTTTAAAAAGTGTTTCAGATATTTCTTTAATTATGTACAACCTAAAATGTTGGTGTTTTGTATGGATCACAAGTGCAGCATTCCTTAATTCCTTCTGCCATTTGTCATACAATTGTTATTTAAAGAACCAAGTATGTATTGCATGAAAACATTATGACTGTTTTCTCTTAGTTTAAATAAACTCCAAGGTAACTGGACTTCTAAAGCACCTTTCTGTTTGCCTGATATCTACTTTAGCAATAATTTTTTTTTACAACCCTCTGACTCAACAAAGTAAATAAAAGTATATTTTATCACTGTTAAGCAGCTGTTAATGTTGATTTATTTTATGCTCATGTTTTTAATATTCAGAAACTCAGTAAATTATTCTAAAACTCAGTTATTTGACAAATGAAGAGCAGTCTATCTCATAGCATATTGTGCAAGATGAGATCTGGAGTAGGAGGTGACAATCTTTCTAAAATGTATATTGAGGCCAGGCGTGGTGGCTCACACCTGTAATCCCAGCACTTTGGGAGGACAAGGTGGGCAGATCACCTAAGGTCAGGAGTTTGAGACCAGCCTGACCAACATGGAGAAACGTCGTCTCTACTAAAAACACAAAATTAGCCAGGCGTGGTAGTGCATGCCTATATTCCCAGCTACTCAAGAGGCTGAGGCAGGAGAATCGTTTGAACCCAGGAGGCGGAGGTCGCGATCAGCTGAGATCATGCCATTGTGCTCCAGCCTGGGCAACAAGAGTGAAACTCCATCTCAAAAAAAAAAAAAAAAAGTATATTGAGAAAATGTAAAATCTTTTTTATACAAATAGCGTTAAGCCTTGCCTCCTGTTCTTTCTTGCCCAGATGGTGAAAAATAATTTCAGCAAATACCTAATTGATTTTGAATAGAAAAGTGCTTGGGGCTCTACTTGTCTGTTTTATAAAGCAGAGTTAAACTAATGTTTTCTCAAGTCCTAACACTCACATGTTCTGGTTTCTCATAATTAGTCCATATTTTATTTGGCCTTCCAGTGAGTGAGGTTACTTTTTCAGGTAGACTAAGGTTTTCCTTACAGTTCTAGTTCTCCTTCCTCAAATGTTCTCTTTGAATCACTTCCATAGATTTGCAGCATGTATGAATTTTACCTCAAGAACCCTGAGATGTAAGAAAAGTTATTTTATTTTTTCTAAATAAAATTAATCTGTCTCTAAGCTCCCCATTGTGTTAAGGTAACAGGAAATTTAATCTGTGATTATTGGGATTTCCATCAGCTCAAGGATATGCAAAAGTCCTAGAGAAAGGTTATGCAAAGTAGAACATTTTAGGAGGTCCCTGGTCTTTAGTCATTTGACAAATGTTTATTAAGTGCCTACTGTGCCCCCTAATTAGCCCCTGTCTTCATGGAATGATATACAGTAAGACAGAGTGCCTAGCAGCATCCCCACCGTGTCCCCCACCAGCCCACCCTTTTTCTTTTTGCTTTGTTTTTGGGGAAACACATTATGGGAAGGTTAAGTGGTTAGTATATGCCAAAATGAGGGAAACCTCTGGGCCAGACCTATTTTAACCTCAAGAAACAGTCAAAAGTGTTTTATCTCTCATTATATTCTGTCACATACCATGCCCAAACAACCTACCATCTTTCCTCCCCTCCATTCTCTCATCTCCCACCCCCACTTTCTTTCCTGCAGCAAATACTTACTGAGCATTAGCTATGTGCCAGGCATTGTTCTAGGTACTAGGATAGAGCAGGGAACAAACTAGATTCTGTTGAAACATAAATTCATGTGGGGCGAAACAATAAATGTATGATATGTCAGAAGGTGATAGTGCTATGGAGAAAAGTAAAGCTGAGTAAAAGAGACAGGGAGTAGTAAGGTTGGGGGAGAGGAGTTGGGCTGTTGCTGTGATACATAGAATGGGTAGGAGGCATCTCTGATGAAATAACCTTTGAACAAAAACCTGAAGGAGGTAAAGAAGGCGTCATGGGAATTTGTGGAGCAAAAGTAAATCCACATAGCAGGTAGCAGATGGCAGGGCCCAGAGGCAGGGACATCCTTGGGATGTTTGAGAAACAGCAAGAAGCCAGTAGCAAAATGGTCAAGAGGGACAGTGAGTTCTTTAATGTCTCTATTGTCTATCTCTCAGAATGTTTATTCATGGATAATACACAATAAGGGATATTAGCTTTTAAACTTTTGGATATTTTGTAAAGCAATAAAGCAGAAACTTCTGGTTAAACTTACGTTATTAAACACTTATTCATATTTGTCCTCTTTCAAAGCACAGTGAACTGACAGGAAAGAATTTGTGTTAAATGGACAAATAGAATCAAACAGGTGATAATAGCTACAAAATGTTTGAAGCTGGAAAGCTTGTGAATGAGCAGTATATGACTGAGCAAACCTGAGAAAGCTGAGATTTAAGTCAGCAGTGGAATAATGATGAAAGCATGTGGATTTGCATCTCAGAACCTGGAAAGACTTTAGGAAGTAGAGGTACTAATGGAACTATGAAGAGAATTATCAATTATCAAATTGTCTTATATATCAAAGCAGATGGACTCTCAAATCCCCTTCACCATATCACAAACCTTAACAATTGTCTCTCATTCATCCCTGAACTAAGAGCCTCAACTAGCCAGATCCCCTTCACCATATCATAAACCTTAGCAATTGTCTCTCATTCACACACTGAACTAAGAGAAATTACCCTAAGTACTTTCTTGGTGGGACCTCAGTCTACTTTCTCTCTCAGCTCCTAGACTGTTAGTAGCCAGGCTTATACTCTACCCTGTCAAAAGCAGGAGACTGTAGCATATTCTTGCCTAGGGATATTAGCCAAGAGAGAAGACCTACAGTTAATGATATTTTAAGCTTGCCCATTGATGTGGACCATCCATATCTTCCTCCACTAAAGCCCCTCATTGAATAGCTTCCTCCCATGCATGCAGAGCTT
Source organism: Cebus imitator (assembly GCF_001604975.1). NCBI lineage: Eukaryota > Metazoa > Chordata > Mammalia > Primates > Cebidae > Cebus > Cebus imitator. The sequence goes on from NW_016107603.1 coordinate 1,366,297, forward strand.
CCAGTCAGATGTTTAGGGCCTTACACATGAGCAGAAAGCCAAAAATCACCAAACATTTGAAGAGAGCTTCTAGTATGAAAGGTAGAGGCCAAAACAAACAACATAAACTAATAGGAAAAACATTTTAAAATTAAAAGTTATCATCACTTGTCATCTGCTATATTAGACAGCTCTTATCTTCCAAATGTTCCTGGCCCACCACTTCAGCCACTGTATAGTAACTAATTCTCCGTAGTCTTGACCAGCTTTGCTCAACTGCGACTGGATATTGCCTTGTTTTTGGCCCAAGATATAACCTGCTTCCTGCCTTGAACCTTCTCTTCATCCCAGCTGAAATGTAGGAATCCTTTTGGTACTTAGGTATGTACAATTTGGAGATGAGGGAAATTTAATACCATTCTGACTCCTGTGAGTGCAATAAATACTTCTGTTTTATACCTTGGCAGACAGTGGAGAGTATTTCAAAAGTATTTCTCAGAAAGTTCCATGGGATTGAAAGCCAGTTGCCCGGAGCAGTAACCAACTCCCTAATACATCATTTTTAAAATCTTTCCTCGCCTTTTCTGTTTAGTTCATATCCTGTACACATTCCTGGGAGTGCATTTCCCAAAAATTCTCTGTTCATAAACCTTTGTCAGAGGCTCTACTTTCAGGAAACCCAGGCTAAGTGACACCCAGGGAAATAAAAGATCAAGAATCAGAACAAAAAAAGAACATATGGGGAACCAAATGAAGTTCTTGGATATAATATAAAATATTATAAAATTGAATATTTAATGGGAAGATTGGAAGATAAAGTTGAGAGGATTTCCAAAAAGTAGAACAAAAAGGCAAATGGATGGAAAATAAAAGGTAAAATTAAAGAATCACTTCAGGTAATTCCATATCTGACCATTAGAAATTAGGGGGATGGGTGGGGAAACAAAAAATACAGGGAAGAAAATTTCCTCCTGAAAAAGGTTTTTAAAGATTGCTTAGCATAAAAACGTGAGTTTTCAGATTGAAGGGCCCACTAGGCTGCCTAGCAATGAATGAAACAAAGACCCATACCAAGTGTCTAGCAGTCCATTCTGGCTGCTGTAACAAAATACCATAAACTGGGTAACTTATAAACAACAGAAATTTATTTGTCACAGTTCTGGAGGGTGGAAATTCAAGATCAAGGCACCAGCAGTGCCTGGTGAGGCCCATTTCTCATAGAAGACACCTTATTGCTGTGTCTTCACAAGGGAAAGGGACAAATGAACTCCCTCTGGCTTCTTTTATAAGGGCAATAATCTAATTCATGAGGGCTCCAACATTATGACCTAATGACATCCTAAAGGCTGCATTTCTTAGCACTGTTGTATTGGAGATTAGGATTCAGCACACAGATTTTGAGAGACACACACGTTCAGACCATAGCACCAAGGAACATCACTGTGATTCTAAAATATGCTAAAACCTGTAAAGAGGGAGGGATAAAAGCAAGTCACAGAGGGTCAGGAATCAACATTTGAAGCCAAAAGGCAAGAGAAATAACTTCAAAATTCTGAGGAGAAATCATTTTAAACCAATTTTAAAAATTCTATGTCAGACAAATTTTCAGTTATATATTTAGTTATAATAAGTATGTTTTCATACTTGCAAAGTCCCAAAAAATGCATTTCTCTTGCCTTTTTCTCAGAAAGGCACTGAAAGATTGGTACCACCAAAGTAAAGGAATAAATTATTTTTAAAAATCAGGAGATCCAGTAACCAATTGATATAGCACAGGAGAAAGATGAATGAAAGTCACAGAACGTTGGGGAATCTTAGAAGCATAGCTTTATGGCAGACCAAAAGGACAATTATCCCTGATTGAAACAGGAAAATGAAGAGTTCAAGGAAAGATGGCTCTTTAAAAAAGAACATGGCTGGGTGCGGTGGCTCACGCTTGTAATTTCAGCACTTTGGGAGTCTGAGGCGGGCAGATCGCTTGAGATCGGGAGTTTGAGATAAGCCTGGGCAATGTGGTGAAACCCCGCCTCTAGCAAAAATATAAAAAATTAGTCAAGTGTGGTGGCGCGCACCTGTAATCCTAACTACAGAGAGGCTGAGGGAGGAGAATCGCATGAATCCAGGAGGCGGAGGTTGCAGTAAGCTGAGATCGTGCTACTATACTCCAGCCTGGGTGACTGAGCAAGACTGTCTTAAAAAATAAGTTAATTAAAATTAAAGTTTAAAAAATTAAAATTTAGTAAATTTGAGAAATATAATGTAGGTTTACATTATTTATCTTGATTATTTTGTAAGTTTATTGATAGTTGACCTTTGAACAACATGGGAATTAGGGGCACTGACCCCCTACACAATCTAAAATTTGCATATAATTTTGACTCCTCAAAAATAACTAATGGCCTACTGGACCAGAGACTTACCAATAACATAAACAACAGATTAACACATATTTGGTATGTTAAATGTACTGTATACTCAATTCTTACAATAAAACAATTTAGGGAAAAGACGACGTTAAGAAAATCATAAGAAAAACAAAATACATTATTATTACTGTTTGTTAAGTGGAGGTGGATCATCATAAAGGCCTTCATCCTCATTGTCTTTATATTGAAGAGGAGGAGGAGTGAAGTCTTGCTGTCTCAGGGGTGGCAGAAGTGGAAGAAAACCCACGTATAAGTGCATCTTGCAATTCAAACCCTTGTTCAAGGGGCAACTGTAATTTCAATCTTTATATTAGTGGAAATAGCTTTTTACTTGAAAATAACTAATGTTTGATATAATAAAATTGAGGTGAGAGGGAGGCTCTTCCTTTCAGAAATTCGTATTTTAAGATGGCTAAGCTTATAGAATGTCAGGATAGATATGAACCAGATATTGTAGCTTTTAGAAGTTCACTTCACAGTCTTTTAAGCATATGTAGAATGCCCAAAAAGAGGAAGCTTTATCTTGCCATAGTATATAGCAAGTTTTAAGATGTTTTTTGTGGCCCCACATACTAATTAGTATAATTTGAAAAGGAAGGTTGATATTTCTGATAGACCATGAGCTCACAAATTGGAAAAAGACAATCCACTAATATGCTAAGGGTAGAAATGATAAGTCATAGAAAACTAAATCTCAGTGGGTAATAAATATATAAAGATACTTAACCTCACTAGTAGCCAAGGAATGCAAATGAACAATTAGATTTTATTTTCACCTATCATATTGACAAAAACTAGAAGAGGAGGGGACAACATCCAATACTAGAGAAAATGTGGGATAATGTAAACTCTCATATTTTAATAGTGGGAATGTGATGTGCTATTACTTTTTTAAAAGCCAAGTTCTGTGAAAATTTAAAACATTAAAAATACACATATCACACATACCCCATGACCTTATTTGGAAACTCTGTATATAACTCTTCTGGGTTTATTTGTGTAGAAAGTTATTTATTATATCAAGTTTTTTTGTCAAGTAAAAAAATAACTTGGAGATATATTAAATGCCTACCAGTAAGGAAATGGTTGAATAAATTGTAGTAACTACCACACTAGCTGCAATAGCAAACAACTGGAATGACTTACATGTTTGTCAGAAGGAGACTGATGAAAAAGCTAGGTTACATCCATATTATGGAGTCCCTATGGAGACACCAAAAGGAATGAGAAATATCTCTTATATTGCTACAAAGTGATTCCTAAAATATAGTGTTAGGTTAAAAAAAAAAAGCAAAGAGGAAGGGTAGTACATATGGAATGCATATTAGGGCTCTCCAGAGAAGAGGTATATAGAGAAATATATATACTTATTTATAGATTATACACTCACACACATGCACACACACACATATATAATCGTGTGTGTATATATATTTGTAATTATAAATTATATATGTGTGTGTGTGTGTATATATATATATATATATATATGTATTTGTAATTTATAAATACAAGATATTGGGTCACATGATTAAGTAGGTTGACATGTCCCAAGATATGATGTTGAGTCAGCAAGCTGAAGACCTGGAATCACTGATGATGCATTTCTAGTCAAAGGCCAGCAGGCTTGAAACTCAGGAAAAGCCATATTTTAGTTCATGTCCAAGCCAGGAAAATGTCGGTGCCCCAGGTCAAAGGCAGTGAGGAAAGAAGAATTATCTCTTACTCTGGGAAGGGTCAGGAAGGTCAGCCCTTTTGGTCTAGTCAGGCCTTCAACTGATTGGGTGAGTCCCACCTACACTAGGGAGGGGAATCAGCTTTACTCAGTCCACTAATTTAAATTTTAATCTCATCCAAAAACACCCTCAACAGAAACACCCAGAATAATGTTTGACCAAATATCTGGATGCCCTATGACTCATTCAAGTTAACACATGAAATTAACTATCACAGTATGCTATAAATTATCAAAGAAAAAGGGAGAATGAACATGTATGTTGTTTATATTTTTTAAATGGAAAGATAAATTATACTTTTTTGTGGGGGAGGGGGACAGGTTCTCACTCTGTCACTCAGGCTGGAGGGCATTAGCGTGATCTCAGCACACTGCAGCCTCTACCTCCCAGGCTCAAGCAATTCTTCCACCTCAGCCTCCTGAGTAGCTGGGACTACAGGCACATGCCACCATGCCCAGCTAATTTTTGTATTTTTTGCAGAGATGGGATTTAGCCTTGTTGCCCAGACTGATCTCGAATTCCTAAGCTTAAAGCAATCCACCCACCTCAGCCTCCTAAAGTGCGGGGACTGTAGGCATGAGCCACCACGCCTGGCCAACTGTACTTTTTTTAAAAATGTATGAGAGAGAAGAAACAGGACAGAAGGTTGGGGATAGAATCTAGACTTGTCTGAATGTACCTTGTTTTGGAAACATGTAAATATTTTACATACTTAGTAAAATATAATTTAAATTTTGAAAATGTATCCTCTAAAAATTGAAAGCAGAGCAAATGTATTGAACTATGTAATGAGTTGTGGCGTAATGATCCAGAGGGAAACTATTTCACATAACTCTAAAACACTTGACAATACACCACTAAAGACCTGCCCTGTACACCCCTGAAAATTAAGTTGTTTTCAGTAATCATAGTGTTGGTGATATTTTTTCTTCTGAGGCTGGGTATGTGGAATGTGCAGTAAGCTAAGGAGAAAGTATGTTGGCACCTGTAGTGGATGCTCTGATGCACATCTGCCAAGACTGAAGCACTCATTTCTTCAGCTGCTCGTAGTGAGCACTCAGCTGAGTTGCTCTCCTAGAACTGCCACCAGCTGGAGAGAACTGCTTCACCCGAAGCCATGGCTCCTTACCAAGGACGTCCTGCATCCAAGTGCTAAAGTTCGACCCCTCTGGCTAAGGCAGAACAGCTCTGAAAGGCCATTCCAGCAGCTCCAGTGCTACCCATGGGATCAGCTAAGGCCATTGTTGTGACTACACTGTAATTTAATTCCACCTCCGCCCTGTCCTACTTTCTTGAGACTCACAGCTTTGATCCCGTGGCATACTATAGTAAATGAGCATACAAATCCACCTCAATTCTGTTTTTCGGGGAAACTCATCAAAGCAGTTATTGCCAAGAATGGTCTGAAGAAGCAGATTCTAAAATGACATTTTGGAGCTGGATCGGCATTGGCAGGCTGGCAATGGAGGACTGTGTTACTGGTGGCAGTAAAACCATTTGCATGCTATAGCAATGTAACTGTGGAAGGTTTCACTGGTGAAGAACCGGGATGGGATAATGGGAATGCTCTGATAGGAACAGTGTTGCAGAATTTGAGAAGTCCAAGGGAAGTTGTAATTATATAAAGAGTGTGGGATTGGATGCTACTCTGGGCAATCACTGTATAGAGAAATGCTGATGGTAACTAATCACCAATTAAGGCTATGTATGAAGGCTACAGGGGCTCCTTGGCAGCATATGAAAACTCTAATCTCATGCAGCTGGAAGATAGGAAAGGCTGAGGAGCAGGCCCAGGGCTTAAGTTTGGCTGCAGAACTTTGCCAAAACAAACCTGGAGGAGCTGAAAGAGTATATGTGGGCCTGGATCCTGAGGGTTCTGGGTCAAGGGGGAAGGAACATAAAGTTGGATGAGAGATTATTTGTATTTAGTACTTTCCAATGACAAAAGATGTAACACTCTGGGAAGACAGTGCTAACCTGTGGCTAGGGTAATTTTGGGAAGCTTGGGGAAAGCCTGAGCCACTTAGCTTGGCCCAGCTAAGTGAAGTATAATTAGAACTACCAAGGCAGCCAAGGAATCAAAAGGCTCAGAGTATGTGTGCTAGAGTGAATATACTGTGTAAGGCAGCAGGGCTCAGAGGTGACTGTGTTTACCAAAGCAATAAAAAATATGCTGTTTAAAGGGGCATCAGCATCATTCGACTCAGAAGTGGCTGTCCTCTGAAGGCCAGGTCTGAGGGTAGGAAGTGTTACAGAACTGGGTGCCTTGATAATAATAGGGATGATGGGGTCCTGAAATAACAGAGGTCAGATTGTGCTCTTCACTGCCAGGAGCAAAGTGGGTAAGTTATCTTAATGAATTGCAGGGTCACGGTGTCAGCCAAGGGCTATGGTCTGCAGTTTGCTATACAGATGTTTAATGAAACATGGCTTCAGTAGACGTAAGATAGATGGGCAGCCAGTAAGGGCACTGCCTAATCTGTGCAACCAAAAGAAATCAAGAACGGATCATCAGGAGGCTGAGAGCAGCTGCTGCAATAAAAACTCATGAACCCTTGTCCGGTTTCTGGTTCTGAGCCAGTTCTCAGATCCAGAACTCACTGATTGACAGAAACTCTGGATCTCCAGGAGGAAGGACCCTGTAATACCACTAAATGCATAAGCTAATTATTTTCCCAGTGCTTCCCCCAAAGGAACTTACTTGGTAATTGTGCGCTGGGAAATGGAAAACCCAATTGTAATGATTACATGATCTACTGCATATAGAGTGCTTAGCACAGTGCCAAACACAAAGCAGTTCAGCATTTCATGAAATGGTAGCTTTTTTTTTTTAACTTACCATGCCTTTGCTTCACAGGAAGACCATACAAATACAGAAGGAGCAAGTCACTGGTTAGTAAATAGTTTTTCACTTTCAAGTGTTTGTTCCTTGGAATGTGCTCATCTGGAACCTTCTCTTTCTGACATTGTTCTTAACTATTCAAGCTCCCAAATTTTGGTGTGCTAAGACCTTTCCTCACCACCACTCCAGTCTCCCTTAGGGTTGGGAAGAGACTGCATATTGCAACACAGAAATTAAGATCAGAGTATTTTCCACAGTAAAGCTATTTTAGTTTGAAGGGGCAGAGGTTCTAATTATCATGTTTAAAACTCCCTTTGTAGTTTATCTTCCACTTCCTGGAGTTTATTTTTATAGGTTCTTTCATGTTCCAATGAAACTAGAAGAGATACTATACACAAACCTAAAAACCTTTATTCTGGAATTATTAACAATACATGTTACATTTGTTTTTCAAAGACTTCTCTCCCCAATATGGAGGCTAACCTAGATTATTTTCATATTTCATCCTTTGACACTAGCCACCCAACCCCACCCCAATGAGCTGGCCCTGTGAATGTGGCCTGGGCCTCCCAGAGAAAGTTGTCTCATGTTGGCTTTAATTAGATATCATTTCCCAAACGTGGTATATTTTATGCTAGTTATTTGTAGAAGAAACAGAAGCTGGTTACTGACTGTTCCTTCTACCTTTAAGCTGCTTTCTAGTGTCCTACAATGGACCATATAGAGACACTGGTAAAATTATTTTTTGAGTGAAAAAAGCACCTAAATAGCTTTGTAATGTAGAAATCATTATATTTTCAGTTTTCACTGGATCGGTACTACCTGTGCCCTGTTCAAATGATCTTTAATTGTGCTTTAAATATGATTGAAGTAAAATCTACTAACCTAAAGTGGATTTTTGAATGACAGAAGTTAGCTACGCTGCAATTCTGGAGATTTGAAACAATTTGCAGATGTGGTTGTTTATTTGACTGACAGTGGCAACCTAGAATAGGCCACTGTGTGCCAAGATGATCTTTTGCACCTATCCATAATCACCACTTTAAGATTCAGTATATAATAAACTTTTTTTTTAATGCAGGCATCACTTATCACAATCCTAATTCATAAGAGCTTGTGATGTTTTATACCAGGTAGGAGAGGCATAGTTTTGGAGCACAGGGAGGACACAGCTGAGGAAGGATTTCAGAAGAGATTGAACTACTGCTGGACACAGCTGACTGAGAGAAGATCGAGCCAGAGAAGGATCTCCCACCTCTGCACTGCTGACATTTTGGGCTGGATAATTCATCGTTGTGGGGGTTCTCCTGTGCATTGCAGGGTGATTAGCAGCAGCATCCCTGGTTTCTACTCACTATATGCCAATAACAGACCCCCACAAGTTGTAACAGCAAAAATATCTCCAGACACTGCCCAACATCCTCTGGGCTGCAAAGCCACCCTCAGTTGAGAACTTCTGAAAGAGAGAATTAAGAGTTCTAGAGAAACACTTGGTATATAGTCTGTACTTTGTTAGGGCCCTAATGGCAGGGGCACCAACTTTGAGCTTCTAAGAGGCATTTATCATATGATGTCAAGAGGAGGACATTTAAAGCCCCTTACAGTTGGATCCCAGTCTACACTTCTCAGGGTCTACTATCTTCCTTGAATGCTAGTGTTAGATACTCATTCAGGGATTATGAAATCTATTTAGTGGGTCCTAACCAACATTTTTTAAAAAATGAAATAATGGAATAGAATAAAATAATACAGAAAATATCCATACATTTTGTGGAATAATACTGATTTGCAAAACTTTTTAGCCTGTGTGTGTGCACAACTATATGTTTATTCATATTGTTACCAGAAAGGGGTCCCAATCCAGACAACAAGAGAGGGTTCTTGGATCTCGTGCAAGAATGAATTCAGGGCAAGTCCATAGTACAAAGTGAAAACGAGTTTATTAAGAAGTAAAGGAATAATAGAGTGGCTACTCCATAGACAGAGCAGCCCCAAGGGCTGCTGGTTGCCCATTTTATGGTTATTAGGGGTGGATTATTCATGCCTCCCCTTTTTAGACCATATAGGGTAACTTCCTGATGTTGCCATGGCATTTGTAAACTGTCATGGTGCTGCTGGGAGTATAGCAATGAGGACAACCAGAGGTCACTCTCATTGCCGTTTTGGTTTTGGTGGGTGTTGGTCAGCTCCTTTACTGCAACCTGTTTCATCAGTAAGGTCTCTATGACCTGTATTTGTGATGACCTCCTATCTCATCCTATGACTTAGAATGCCTTAACCATCTGGGAATGCAGTCCAGTAGGTTTCAGCCTCATTTACCCAGCTTCTATTTAAGGTGGAGTTGCTCTGGTTCATATGCCTCTGACAATAGTGGATATCGACGTAAAATATATTCCTGAAAAGTTGCAGTCAAAAAAGTTTGAGAATCCCTGTTCTATTTTAATATATCCCCTGGACATACACGTCTCTCCTAATGCCTAATGTATCAGTGTCCTATTGCTGTAACATATTACAGTTTAGCAGCTTGAAACCAAACAAGTTTATTTTCTTGCAGGAGGTCAGAAATCTAAAATCAGTTTCACTGCACTAAAGACAAAATGAAGGGCTGATTCCTGGAGGCTCCAGTGGAGAATGCTTTCCTTGTCTTTTCCAGTTACTAGAGCTGTATTCCTTACATTCCCTGGCTTATGGCCCCTTTCTCCATCTTCTAAGCCAGGAGTATAGCATCTTCAAATCTCTCTCTGCTTCTCTTTATATTACCTTCTTTTTCTCTGATCTTCTGCCTCCCTCTTACAGGGACCCTTGTGATTACATAAAACCCCCCAGGGTAACCCAGGGTAATCCCCCCATCCGAATATCCTTAGCTGAATCACTTTTGCCAAGTACCTTTTAGCATTAAGGAACACTTACAAGTTCCAAGAATTAAGACATGGACATCTTGACACCTAATATGTGCTCTACTTGTGTAAGAAGCCCATTGTTCTATGTACCTACTCATACCAATCCCTCAATTAAACATTCATCTCACTTTCCAGAATTGGACGTGTTGAGTTAGAAAGGTCCTTATGTTTCTAACCTGTAGGATGAGGCTAGGCTAAATCATTGGTGTTCAAGCTTCTTTCCTGAAGCTCTTGAAAATGTTGTTCACAAACAATTTTACTTGGTATGACAATATGTGAATAAGATGAAAGATGAACAGAGTGGAGCCATCCCACTTGTATCTGTAGCTGTTAGAGCTAGGGACACCTGAGAAACTTTCACATTAAACTCCTACCTTTGCTGTGCAGAAAGTGAGGCCTAGGGAAGTGAAATAACTTGTGGTATTGGCTCTGCTGTTAATTGGTGGTGTCATTGTCATCAGATTGCATATGCTCTCTGAGCCTCAATTTTGTTAGCTGTGAAAATGAGCATTGAAAGGCTTTGTAAACAAGTGGCATGCAAGAGAGATTTTAAGACGCGCTTAAATTGGAAGGAAGGAATAGGGTATTATGATACGTAGGATTTTTAAGATAGTCCCCCACATTCCTGCATCCTGGTGTACAAACCCTGAATAATCCCATCCCCTTTGTGTGGGCAAGATGTGGGAATATGATGCAACTTTACTTCTGTGACTAGATTACATTATGTGGCAAAGTTAAAGTTTTTTTCGTAGATGTAATTAAAGTTCCTACTCAGCTGACTTTGAATTAACAAAGAGGAATATTTTCCTGGGTGGATCTAGTCTAATCATGCAATTTTTTGAAAAGAGGATATGGTCCAGGCATTTGTGGCAGGGAGAAATTTGAAGCAATAGAGACAAACTTATGCTAACCTCAGAGAAGCAAATATCTATGTTGTAGCATGGGCCTCATGGCAGGAAACAGCAGCCTGAGATAGCTGAGGAGCTGAGAGAGATGCTCAGCCGACAGCCAGCAAGAAAACAGAGACTTTGGTCCTATAGCTGCAAGGAACTGAATTCTGCCAACAACCAGTGAGCTCAGAAGAGGGTCATGAGCCTCAGATGAGATTGCAGCCCTGGCCAACGCTGGTTGCAACTTGGTGAGACCTTGAACAGAGGATGGATTCCAGACCCGTGGAAACTTTGAGGTAATAATGGGAATTGTTTTAAGCCCCTAAGTTCATGGCAATTTGTTATACAGCAATAAAAAAGCTAATATCAGCATTCAAGGGATTCACCAGAGCCAAATCTAAACTATGCAGATATCGTATATGAATATGAACATTAAGTGATTTTATCCAGCAACATGGAGGAATCTCAAATGCATTTTTCCTAACTGAAATAAACCAGACCCCAAAGGCTGCATACTGTATGAGTCCTTTTAGATGACATTCTGGGGAAGACAAAACTATAGGGATGAAGAACAGGGGTTATCAAAGGTTGGAAAGAGGGGAAGGAGTTTACTACAAAGGGCAGCAGGCACAAACTAAGGTAAGTGACCTGTTCTGTGTTATGACTGTATGTTCTGTATTATAATCGCATACAGGCTTATTAGAAATGACATGCTGCTGTGACCAGTGTCACGGCTGCATATGGGGATCAGGAACATCCATGTAGCATGCATGCAAGTTCAGACTGACTGTGTTCCACTGATGGCCAAGGAGTCACTGGCATCACACACAGTTATCCAGTGTTCCTTAAGATAATATGACCCAATAGGGTAAATAAACAGGAAAAATGGCGTTAGTCATTCCTAACAGCTTAGTCGGTTATTCTTTTAAGAAGAGAAGAGTAAAGTATGGCATCTGAAATCTGTGAGCCAAGGTCAAGTTTATACAATGCTTAGCCACAAGGCTTATCTTTGAATGGCCTGTAAAGCAATAGTGCTTACTCTCCAAGAGTAAATGCCATGCCTGTAACCTAGCACTTGCATGCTTGCTTTTATTCACCCCAAGTAAAAAATTCCAAAGAATTCCATCTTCTGTTAAAATTAAATTTAAAAATGTATTCTCCAAACCTTAAAATGTTCTCCTAAAGCTTATCTGCTTTGTGGATCCCTCCATTACTTTTTAGTACCACTAAATATAGTAGAACAAAGTTCTTAATGTGAAACTTCAAAGCTTGTTTATGCCATGATGATACAAGTGCTTCCTACTAAGACATTTCCTTTTTATTCAATAAACTTCTGACTTATAGGATTTATTGCTCAATAAAGATCACATTACCAAATAAAAATGAAATGATTTATTGTATTCTGTGGGCTGCACCTACAAAGATGAAAGTATCCTCAAAAGAGGATTTATTAATTTATGAAGAATGTAGACTATCCATGAGAGTTCCCTGTACATTAACAGTCAGCCAGGAATATTAAAAATCCAGGGATTTAATTTCCATTTGCAGAGTTGGGAGGATGCTGCTCTTCCTATCTCTGGTTTGATGATCATCAAAGTTTTCAGTGCAGGAATTCCAGAGTTTGCAGCCAAATAGAAACAATTTCGTGGTAACCTTTACAATAGGCTTTTCCCCTAATTTAATCCACTTTCATCAAGTGAATATAAAAAATAACTGAAAAGCTAAATCACCATACTTGTTTTGGTTCTGGTCATATATTAGATCATCTGGCATTAGGTGAGCAAGAGTACAGGAGCTGGAATGAATTGGCTTATATAAGGAAGTAAAAATCAGGCTTTCAGGAGTGGAAGGCTGTAGAGAGGGAGTGGTGGGTGTGTTGTTTGAAAAGCAAACTAGACCTTGAAAATCAGACTGAGGAGTTGTGATAGTCCCTGAAAGCTTTTAAGCACATTGACAATTTTTTGATAAATGCACATTCAACCACTGTTTGAAATATCTAGCTTCATCAATTTGGAAAGGAAATACTTAAGAAATAATTATGTGTTATTTATTGAATAAGGTTCAATAAATATTGTTGAATAAGGATTTTTAGTACAGTATTCTCAAGACTCACTCAAAAATCTAACAATCATGGGAGAGAAACAAAAAGATCCTCCCACCCCTGTAAACAAAAAACAAAACAAAAAAACTCTCTATCTTCAGTAAAAGAAAAGGTCTTAAGTCCAGGCCACAAACTTAAAGCATACTTGAAATATTGTGAAAGCAAAGTGAAGGAGAAAAGTGAAAATGAAACCTACCTTCTAAGATCTTTACCTAGAAACATTTTGCTGCAAGGAAATGTTATATTGTAGAAAGGTTTATCTAAAAAAAGATCTCTTAATGTGTTCATACCTAAGGAGGTAGATGGCCCAGGGGAGAAGCAGGGAGTGTCCTTTGAGACACAGGATGCCAGTCCATGGGGCTGAAGGAGAGCTGTGCTGGTGTGCCATCCTCACCCACATCAGGCCTCCTTGTCTGGGGAGATCACATTAATCCACATTTGAAGACCTCCTCTTCAGACACCAGCACACAGAGCCTGGGACTTAAAGCTTGGGGTGCCACATTGCCTCTGGAATACTGACGACTAAAAATTTTAAAAAGACATGCTTCCAAAGGAAATAAGAGAAGTGATTATTGAAATAATCTGAAATGAAGAAGACAGCCGCCCTAGTTCACTCTCTCACCCCGCATCACACTGCTTTTTTGACCCCAGTTGACAGCATAAGTAGTGATTTTAAATCAATAACATGGTACATATACCTAAATATCACCATCAAAGGGAGTGAGAGAGAAAAAGAGCAAAACGCACTCAAAGACATAGGAATTAACTAAGTAAGTCCTGTAGAGTTTCAAAGAAATGTTAGATAGCATGATTTCTCTAAAAAGAGAACTCAAAGAACAGACATGAGGATTTAAAGAACATAAGAGAAGGAAATGAGACCTGGAATACTCAAAAAGAAATAAAAGAAAATTATACTTTAGAAGAGATGCAGGAAGGGAGGGAGGAATGGAAGAAAGAAAGATTCGTGAAAAATTTAGTTTAAAAAACATCATACAATGAGACAGAAAAAACAAAGGACATAAAAATTGATTCTAGAGAATGCAATAGTTATGGAAGATAGATAAAGGAACTTCAACAGTCACACGATTCGTATTTCTAAAGAACTGAATAAATATAACCCCAAACATATTTAAGAATATGATTTTTTTTATCTTTGAAATGTTTTTTTATTTTTTTTGTTATTATACTTTAAGTTCTGGGGTACATGTGTAGAACATGCAGATTCGTTATATAGGTATACATATGACATGGTGATTGGCTGCATCTATCACCCCGTCATCTACATGAGGTTTTTCTCCTAATGCTGTCTGTCCCCTATGCCCCCACCCACTACTATCTCTCCCCTAGCCCCCACCCCACAACAGGCCCCAGTGTGTGATGTTCCCCTCCCTGTGTCCATGTGTTCTCTCTGTTCAACTCCCAGTTATGAGTGAGAACATGCGGTGTTTGGGTTTCTCTTCTTGTGTTAGTTTGCTAAGAATAATGGTTTCCAGCTTCATTCATGTCCCTGCAAAGGACATGAACTCATCCTTTTTTATGGCTGTATGGCTGCATAGTATTCCATGGTGTATATGTGCCACATTTTCTTTATCCAGTCTATCATTGAGGGGCATTTGGGTTGGTTCCAAGTATTTGCTATTGTGAACAGTGCTGCAATAAACATACGTGTGCATGTGTCTTTATAATAGAGTGATTTATAATCCTTTGGGTATATATCCAGTAATGGGATTGCTGGGTCAAATGATATTTCTAGTTCTAGATCCTTGAGGAATCGCAACACTGTCTTCCACAATGGTTGAACTAATTTACACTCCCACCAATAGTGTAAAAGTGTTCCTATTTCTCCACATCCTCTCCAGCATCTGTGGTTTCCTGATTTCCTGGCTGTTTCATGATTGCCATTCTAACTGGTATGAGATAGTATCTCATTGTGGTTTTCATTTGCATTTCTCTAATGAGCAGTGATGATGAGCTTTTTTTCCTATGTTGGCTAGCTGCATAAATGTCTTCTTTTGAGAAGTGTCTGTTCATATCCTTTGCCCATTTTTTAAATTTATTTTTTTATTGCCTTTTAGGTTTTGGGGTACATGTGAAGAACA
>NW_016107603.1:1382259-1423202 GCF_001604975.1 Cebus imitator
TTTTGGCTTTTGTTGCCATTACTTTTGTGTTTTAGTCATGAAGTGACCATTTCTATCTCCTGAATGGCATTGCCTAGGTTTTCTTCTAGGGATTTTATGATCTTACATTTAAATCTTTAATCTACCTTGAGTTAATTTTTGTTTAAGGTGTAAGGAAGGGCTTCAGTTTCAGCTTTCTGCATATGGCTAGCCAGTTTTCCCAACACCATTCATTAAATAGGGAATCTCTTCCCCATTGCTTGTTGTTGTCAGGTTTGTCAAAGGTCAGATGGTTGTAGGTGTATGGTGTTATTTCTGAGGCCTTTGTTCTGTCCCATTGGTGTATATATCTGTTTTGGTACCAGTACCATGCTGTTTGGATTACTGTAGCCTTGTAGTATAGTTTGAAGTCAGGTAGTGTGATGCCTCCAGCTTGGTTTTTTGGGGGTTTTTTTTGTTTGTTTTTTTCTTAAAATTGTCTTGGCTATGCAGCTCCTTTTTGATTTCATATGAAATTTAAAGTGGTTTTTTTCCAATTCTGTGAAGAAAGTCAGTGGTAGCTTGATGGGGATAGCATTGAATCTGTAGATTACTTTGGGCAATATGGCCATTTCCATGATATTGATTCTTCCTAATCGTGAACATAGAATGTTTTTCCATTTGTTTGTGTCCTCCCTTATTTCCTTGAGCAGTAGTTTGTAGTTCTTCTTGAAGAGGTCCATCACATCCCTTGTAAGTTGAATTCAGAGGTATTTAATTCTCTTTGTAGCAATTGTGAATGGGAGTTTGCTCATGATTTGACTCTGTTTGTCTGTTATTGGTGTATAGGAATGTTTGCAGGTTTTGCACATTATTTTGTAGCCTGAGACTTTGCTGAAGCTGCTTATCAGCTTACAGAGATTTTGGGCTGAGATAACGGGGTCTTCTAAATACACAATCATGTCATCTGAAAATACAGACAATTTGACTTCCTCTTTTCCTATTTGAATACCCTTTATTTCTTTATTTTGCCTGATTCCCCTGGCCAGAACTTTCAATACTGTGTTGAATAGAAGTGATGAGAGAGGGCATCCTTGTCTTGTGCCAGTTTTCAAAGGGAATGCTTCCAGTTTTTGCCCATTCAGTATTAAGTTGGCTGTGGGTTTGTCATAAATAGCTCTTATTATTTTGATATACATTTCATCAATACCTAGTTTATTGAGAGTTTTAGCATAAAGGGCTTTTAGTCGAAGGCTTTCTCTGCATCTGTTGAGATGATGATGTGATTTTTGTCATTGGTTCTGTTTATATGATGGAGTATGTTTATTGATTTGCATATGTTGAACCAGTCTTGCAACCCAAGGATGAAGCTGACTTGATTGTGATGGGTATGCTTTTTGATATGCTGTTGTATTCGGTTTGCCAGTATTTTCTGAGGATTTTCACATCAGTGTTTATCAGGGATATTGGCCTGAAATTTTCTCTTTTGGTTGTGTCTCTGCCAGGTTTTGGTATCATGATGATGTTGGCCTCATAAAATGAGTTAGGAACGATTCCCTTTTCTTGTATTGTTTGGAATAGTTTCAGAAGGAATGGTACCAGCTCCTCCTGTACCTCTGGTAGAATTTGGTTGTGAAACCACCTGGTCCTGGCTTTTTTTTTTTTTTTTTGATGGGTAGCCTATTAATTACTGCCTCAATTTCAGAACTTATTATTGGTCTATTCAGGAATTTGACTTCTTCATGTTTAGTCTTGGGAGGGTGTAAATGTCCAGGAATTTATCCATTTCTTCTAGATTTTCTGGTTTATTTTCATAGAGGTGATTATAATATTCTCTGATGGTAGTTTGTATTTCTGTGGGGTTGGTGGTGATAACACCTTTATCATTTTTTATTGCATCTATTTGATTCTTCTCCTCTCTTTCCTTATTAGTCTAACAAGTGATTTATCTATTTTGTTGATCTTTTCAAAAAACCAGCTCCTGAATTCATTGATTTTTTTAAAGGGTTTTTCATGTTTCTATCTCCTTCAGCTCTGCTCTAATTTTGTCATTTCTTGTCTTCTGCTGACTTTTGAATTTGTTCTTGCTTCTCTATTTTTTTTAATTGTGATTTTAGGGTGTCAATTTTAGATCTTTCCTGCTTTCTCTTGTGATCATTGAGTGCTATAAATTTCCCTGTACACACTGCTTTAAATGTGTCCCAGAGATTCTGGTATGTTGTGTCTTCATTCTCATTGGTTTCAAAGATCATCTTTATTTCTGCCTTCATTTTGTTATTTATCTAGTAGTCATTCAGGAGCAAGTTGTTCAGTTTCCATTAAGTTGTGTGGTTTTGAGTAAATTTCTTAATTCTAAGTTCTAATTTGATGGCACTGTGGTCTGAGAAACTGTTTGTTATGATTTCTGTTCTTTTACATTTGCTGAGGAGTGTTTTACTTCAAATTATGTGGTCAATTTTAGAATAAGTGCTATGTGGTGCTAAGAATGTATATTCTGTGGATTTGGGGTGGAAAGTTCTGTAGATGTCTCCTAGGTCTGCTTGGTCCAGAGCTGAGTTCAAGTCCTGGATATCCTTGTTAATTTTCTGCTCCATTGATCTGTCTAATATTGACAGTGGAGTGTTATAGTTTCCCACTATTATGTGTGGGAGTCTAAGTCTCTTTGTAGGTCTCTAAGAACTTGCTTTATGTATTTGGGTGCTCCTGTGTTGGGTGCATATATATTTAGGATAGTTAGCTCTTCTTGTTCCATTGATCTGTTTACCATTATGTACAGTCCTTCTTTGTCTTTTTTGATCTTTGTTGGTTTAAAGTCTGTTTTATAAGAGACTAGGATTGCAGATTGCAAACCCTATTTCTTTTTTTTTTTTTCTTGGTAAATCTTCCTCCATTCCTTTATTTTGAGCCGATGTGTGTCTTTGCACGTGAGATGAGTCTCCTGAATACAGCACACCAATGGGACTTGACTCTATCCAGTTTGCCAGTCTGTGTCTTTTAATTGGGGTATTTAGCCCATTTACATTTAAGGTTGACATTGTTATATGTGAATTTGATCCTGCCCTTATGATGCTAGCTGCTGTTTTGCCCGTTAGTTGATGTAGTTTCTTCATAGTGTTGATGGTCTTTACAATTTGGTATGTTTCTGCAGTGGCTGGTACCAGTTTTTCCTTTCCATGTTTAGTACTTCCTTTAGGAGCTCTTGTAAGGCAGGCATCATGGTGACAACATCTCTCAGCATTTGCTTGTCCATAAAAGATTTTATCTCTCCTTTGCTTATGAAGCTTAGTTTGGCTGGATGAAATTCTGGATTGAAAATTCTTTTCTTTAAGAATGTTGAATATTGGCCCCACTCTCTTCTGGCTTGTAGGGTTTCTGCCAGAAGATCCACTGTTAGTCTACTAGGATCTTTGTGAGTAACCTGACCTTTTTCTCTGGCTACCCTTAGCATTTTTTCTTTCCTTTCAACCTTGGTGAATCTGACAATTATTTATCTTAGGGTTTCTCTTCTCAAGGAATATCTTTGTGGTGTTCTCTCTATTTCCTGAATTTGAATGTTGGCCTGCCTTGCTAGGTTAGGGAAGTTCTCCTGGATAATATCTTGAAGAGTGTTTTCCAACTTGGTTTTATTCTCCTCATCACTTTCAGGTACACCAATCAAACATAGATTGGGTCTTTTCCCATAATCCTATATTTCTTGAGGGCTTTGTTCATTTCTTTTCACTCTTTTTTCTCTAATATTGTCTTCCCACTTTATTTCATTGAGTTGATCTTCAATATCTTATATCTTTTCTTCCACTTGATCGATTCAGCTATTGAAACTCATGTATGCTTTATGAAGTTCTTGTGCCATGTTTTTCAGCTCCATCAGGTCATTTATGTTTTTCTCTAAACTGGTTACTCTAGTTAGCCTTTCATTTTTCCAAGGTTCATAGCTTCCTTGCATTGGGTTAGAACATGCTCCTTTAGCTTGGATAAGTTTGTTATTACCCAATTCCTGAAGCCTACTTCTGTCAATTCGTCAAACTCATTCTCCATCCAGTTTTGTTCCCTTGCTAGTGAGGAGTTGTGTTGAGGAGAAGAGGCATTCTGGTTTTTGTAATTTTCAGCCTTTTTGCACTGGTTTCTTCCCTTCTTCATGGATTTATCTACCTTTGGTCTTTGAAATTGGTGACATTTGGATGGAGTCTCTGAGTGGATGTCCTTTTTGTTGATGTTGTAACTATTTCTTTCTGTTTGTTAGTTTTCCTTCTAACAGGCCCCTCTGCTGCAGATTTGCTGGAGTTTGCTGGAGGTCCACTCCAGACACTGCTTTCTAGAGAATCACCAGTGGAGGCTTCAGAGCAGCAAAGATTGCTGCCTGTTCCTTCCTCTGGTAGCTTCGTCCCAGAGGGGTACCCACAGATGCCAGCCAGAGCTCTCCTGTATAAGAAAGTGTCTGTCTGCCCCTACTGAGAGGTGTCTCCCAGTCAGGATACACACGGGTTAGGAAGCCACTTGAGGAGGCAGTCTGTCCCTTATCAGAGCTCAAACACTGTGCTGGGAGATCCACTGCTCTCTTCAGAGATGCCAAGCAGGGACGTTTAGGTCTGCTGAAGCTATACCCACAACCACCCCTTTTCCCAGGCGCTTTGTCCCAGGACGGTGGGACCTTTATTTATGACCTGATGGGCTGCTGCCTTTTTTCAGAGATGCCCTGCCCAGCAAGGAGGGCATCTAGTGAGACATTCTGCCTGCAGATGCTAAGCTGTGGTGGGCTCCACCCAGTTCAAACTTCCTGGCAGCTTTGCTTACACTGTGAGGTTGAAACTACCTATTGGAGCCTCGGCAATGGTGGATGCCCCTCCCCCCACCAAGCTCAAAGTCCCAGGTCAAGCTCAGACTGCTGTGCTGGCTGCAAGAGTTTCAAGCTGGTGGATCTTAGCTTGCTGTCATGGGGGTGGGATGCACCAAGCCAGATCATTTGGCTCCCTGGCTTTAGCCCCCTTTCCAGGGGAGTGAACATTTCTGTCTTGCTGGCATCCCAGGTACCATTAGGGTATATGAAGAAAAAAAACTCCTGCAGCTAGCTTGGTATCTGCTCAAACAGCTGCCCAGTTTTCTGTTAGAAACCCAGGGCCCTGGTGGTTGAATAGGTACTGGAGGACATCTCCTGGTTTGTGGGTTGTGAAGACTGTGGGGAAAATGCAGTATCTGGGCTGGAGTGCAGAGAACCGTTCCTAATGGCTTCCCTTGGCTAGAAGAGGGAGTTCCCCAGCCCCTTGTGCTTACTGGGTGAGGCGACATACCACCTGCTTTGGCTCACCCTCCTTGAGCTGCTCCCACTGTCCAACCAGTCCCAATGAGATGAACCATGTACCTCAGTTGGAAATGTGGAAATCACCCACCTTCTGCATTGATCTTGCTGGGAGCTGCGTACCAGAGCTGTTCCTATTTGGCCATCTTGCCAGCGTCCCAAGAATATGATTTTTAAAATAAACTTTGGAGATGTAAACAAAGTCTTGAATCTGCAGGCTGAAAGGGCACATGAGATGCTTGAAAAAAATATATATTTCCATATTTACGCAAATTCACTCCAATATATGGCTGGTGGAGTTGCTAAATTTCAAAGATAGGAAAATTGATAGGAAAAGTCAGTTATGTAGAAAAGGGGAAAATCAGGTTTTCTTTATACTTCTCCATAGTTGCATCTACAAAATATGTGGTAATGGATTAGGATTGGAGACATCTGTGTGAACTCATGTTTAGCTGAATTTAGATGCAGCTAGATACATATAAAAACCCTTATACATATGCTTATTGTGATACTTTATAATATATATCATATATTATGTGTGCATATATATATAATCATCATACATATATGAAATAGTCTTTTGTCCACAGTTCCTGGCTTATAACTCCTATAGCCTTTGTTACACTTGTTATAGTCACTTGTTATAATCTTGGGGCACTTCAGGCCTCAGGAGCAAGCCTCAGGAAACAGAATCTCTCTCTCTCTGACCTCCTGTCCTCCTCTTGCCTGCACAAGGCGGGACCCTACTCTGATTGTGGATCAAGAGATCCTCGTTCCAGAGAGGCGCCTGCCCTATACTCTGGAGGAAGGAATGCTGCACAGAGAGGCTAGGAAGAATCTGTACAAGGTCAGGCCTCCCTGGCTTTTCCCGTCCAGGTATGAGCTCACATATGAGATCATATCCTTTTTGTTGAATCAACTTTCTACATGGTTGTTAATCTTGCCTATAATGAAGGCTCCATAGAAACCCTAAAGGATAGGGTTTGGGGAGCTTCCAGAGAATCTGAACCCTTGGAGGCCAATAGAAAAGTGAAGAACTCATCCACATGGTGGGAGGGTGGTGCACCCCAACTCCACAGGTACAAAACCTCCTGCATTCAGGGCCCTTCCAGACCTCGCTCTATGTATCTCTTCCTCTAGCTGTTTATTTGTATCCTTATAATATCCTTTGTAATAAACCAGTAAACCTACATGTTTCCCTGAGTTCTGTGAGCCAGCCTAGCAAATTAGTCAAACCTAGAAGGGGTCATGGGAACCCTAACTTGAATCCAGTTGGTCGGATGTTCTAGGGGCCTCAGACTTGCACCTCAAAGGGAAGGACAGGGTGGTATTGGGACTGAGCCCTCAACCTGTGGAATCTGATGTTATCTCTGTGTAGATGGTGTCAGAACTGAATTGCAGGATACTCAGCTGGTGTCCACTGCTTGGTGTGTGAGGGAAACCCCCACACATTTGTTCACAGACATTGTCTTCTCTATTGATGATTGTTGTGGTAATGTGAGAACAGAGGAAGAAGATGGTTTGAGAATTTTCCCTATACATGTATATACACTGTTTAGTATACACTCGTTTCTTTGCTTTGCCACTGAGTGAGTCTAGAAGAGCCAAAACAAAAAAAAGTGCTAACCCATAGGGCAGTGAAGACACCCACCACACAGATCTTATATTTAAATACCATTCAACAGTAAAGGGAAACAGGGCTCCCTGGAGAAATGGCTGATACTAGAATGAGGCAGGGCTGAGTCTGCAGCATCCTGTGGTGCCAGAAAGTAAGGAAAGTAAGGAGATGGTCAAAGAACAAAACAATGGATATATGTCACCTGAACTCAGAAGCCAACAAAAGGAGCTCCCCATGGCCAAAGCTGAAACAATTTCAGCAACAAAATAAATAACATTATTGGATTATAACCGCAAGAATAAAATACATCCTTGAGTCCATAGTGGCAAAAATAAATATATTGAGTGAATAAATAAATACATAAATAAGAATAGGCAAATCTGAACAAAAGAATTTCGAGTAATGTATGCACTGTCCCCCTCACGTAGGTAAAGCATAATAACATCCTGCCCATTATGTACAGGCTGCACACAGTGACTTCCATCCAACGAGTACAACATAGAATGGGGGGACAAAGAATGGAGAAACCTGACAAACACTGCCTCGGCTCTGTGATCAAGCCCAGCATTGGTGGTAAGTTGTGTTCATGTCATGTACCCTTGATATAATGTGATGAGAATGACGCTTTACTTCTGTTCTCTTCCTCGCATGAACCCATAACCTCAATGTAATTATAAGAATAACATCAGACAAATTGAGGGCCAGCCTACAAAGTACTCTGACTTGTACTCCTCAAAACTGTCAAGGTCATCAAACACAGGGAAAGTCTGAGAAACCACAGCCCAGAGAAGTCCAAGGAGGCACGATGCTTCATATGCTGTGGTATCCTGGACAGAATCCTGGATCAGAAAAAGAAGGGCAGGTGAAAAGAAATTCAAATAAAGTGTGGACTTTAGTTAATTACAGTATATCAATATTTATTCATTAGTTTTAACTGACAGATACACGAATGTGACACATTAACAACAGGAGAAACTGTGAGGTTCCCTTATGCCCTTGGTACTATCTCTGTAAATTTTCTGTAAATGTAAAACTATTTAAAAATTAGAAAATATTTTAAAACAAAATTTTTTCAACCCAGAACACATAGATGGCATGAGTTTCTTTCCTTCCTTCTTTTCTTTTTTTTCTATCCATTCATACTTCCATCTACCTCTTCTTCCATCCATTCTTCTCTCTGTATACATGGAGAAATGTCTGTAACAGCATCCACCACATTTAAGGACCGCTGCACCTAAATGGCGGATTTTGTAGTGGTTTTCTGAACTGTTTGATTTATTTTTTAAGATCATGCTACTTCTATTAAAGTATTAATGTCACTATACTTTTTAAATGAAGAAGCTGGAGCGAGAGATGTTAATCATTAAGAATTTATTTTTCCTAATAATATGCTAGTTGTAACAGAAATCAACACTATTTCATTTTAAAAAGATAGGCAGGATATTTGGTCTAAGACAAGGTTAGCTGAATGATCATAATTCATCAGTACATTTGATTGCCGTTAATTACATAATCAAAACCCAAAAACATTCAACCTGAGAGGGCTGATTTTAAAAAAGAAAAAAATGAAAACAAGAAACCATGTGTTTAAATTTTTTTTCCCGTGGGAACACATATACACACAGTGTCTTAATTGTGTGATTTTGCTATTAAGGTACATCACATATTTTATAGTCAGCCCCCACAGGAAAAATAAATGCTCAATTAATCGTATTTCTATACAGGAGACCTCAGTTTCTAGTTAAGAATTAAATATATCTAAAAGCAAACAATACACTACTGACTTCACAATGAGCTCTGCCTAATGTCAGAGGTGGTTCTGACTTGATACAAATAGTTGTTTCAGGATAATATAATTGCAATAAGGAGTTTGTTATGATTAAATGGAAAGAAGGCAAATCTTGAGAAGAGTCACTGTCTTTTCTCCCTATCCCTCTGTGGAAAACCAGAAAGTGTCACCCTAAAATATGAAGGATTGAACTGAAGGCAATGAAGAATAAGAATCAGGAAAGCTCTTTGCCCTCCTCTATTTGCCTAAAACCAGGACACAGACTCACAAAGACAAAAGGAATCCTGCCTGCTTCTCTACCAGGGAGAATAAAGGTTAACCACTGAAGACAGCTTTAGACCCTTATGAACCTGAGCATGGACAAGCATTACTAACTGGCCTTTATCTGCCATATATTTGCCTTCCACACTTGCCATCCCTAGAGACTCAAAACCCTTTCACTTTGTCCTGTTATTATTTAAAAATGGACTATTCTTTGTTGACGATGCTATTTTGCTGGAATTCAAAGCCACCTTTTTGAAAACTACTTGTTCCCTGGGTGTCTCCCATGTATATATGAAATATATATACAAATAAATTTCTGTTTTTTTTTCTCTTTTCAATCTACCTTTTGTTACAGGGAGCTGTTCCAACTATGAACCTATGAGGGTTGAAGAAAAATTTATTTTTCTTCTCCTACATCTCAAAACAGCAAAGGTGGCCAGATCTCTCAACTTTTAAATTTTTATGTTAATTGGAGGCAGATTTTTAAACTGAGGAATTTTGGTACTGGTAGAAATAACCAAGATCAATACAAGAGTCTCTAAGTCCTTCATGTTGCAGATGAGGAACAAAGGATTTTCATGCTTACTTTTGCTTTGGTTTTTATTTTTTGAGACAGTCTCCCTCTGTCACCCAGGCTGGAGCGCAGTGGAGCAATCTTGGCTCACTCCAACCTCCGCCCCCTGGACTCATGGAATTCTTTTGCCTCAGCCACCCCAAGACCTGGGATTACAGTCATGCACCACCATACCTGGCTAATCTTTGTATTTTTAGTAGAGATGTGGTTTCACCACGTTGGCCAGGCTGATTTCGAACTCCTGGCCTCAAGGGATCCTCCCGCCTCAGCCTCCCAAAGTGCTGGGATTACAGGTATGAGCCACTGCACCCATTCTTCATGCTCAGTTTTAAGGAAACCTGATAGACCCAATTCTCCTGGCAAAATAGATAAATTGAGGTAGATATTCATTTTACAAAATGATTTAATGCAATATTTCTTTAAATATGCCCCCCATATGTTTTAAAAGTATTATTCAATTTATAAAACGGAATTCACACACGACTTTCAGGAATTTACCTACATTTAGCAAATACACATTTCTGTAATGTTTCCTGTGTACAAAGCTCTGTGTTAGGCACCACAGGGATTGCAGGACTCCAGCTCCACTGGGAAGTAATATATGACTTTGAAGAAAACTTTATTTGTCCTAAAAACTGACAGCGCTCTCAAAACAAGGTGTGATGGTTTTCAGAAATCACCAGAGTCCAGGGACAAGCAACAAAACCATTGTCTGAGTCTCACTGCATTTCCTAACGCCTCCGTCCTCCTCCACATTTTCCTCCCCTTCCAGGCTTTCCTTGTGCAGCAGGCCAAAAGCCTGCAAACATCTGAGTAAGAGGTCACATATGCAAATTTCCAAGAAAAAAAAAAAACTAACCCAAATAGAAATGAACTAGAAAAGAGACAAATACTAAAATTCTTCGAACTCCTTTACTCTTCAACTGGACTTCATTTTGGATTTCTATTGTATGGTGGGCATGTATCTTAATGTTTTCATTAACCCAGATGACTGGCTTGTAATTTTTCAGAAAACAATACATCCTGGGATTCAGTGTGATTCTGCTGTTTATCTTCTTGAAAGAAATGTTTTAAGATTTTACTTGCAGGGGAATGTGAAAGCCAATGTAAGTATCAGGACAGTCTTTTGAAGGTTTCACCTTACTAGAAGTTATTTACCTATAGACAATCATAGAGTGTGAAAGTTCTTGGGGACTTTATAAAACTAATAGATCAACTCCAGGACTAGGGATAAAAATCAAAAGGAAACACAATTTAATTCTTAATTTACAGAAGCAAAGCAGCTGTGTGCAAGTCAAGGTGTGATTATTTGTAAAGGATCAATAATTGGGGTAGAAATGATAAAATGTTACTCATTACACCGTTGTTACCACTAAGGCACTGTTAACGGTAGTGGAAGGATCCAGGCAGATCCTATAGGAGTTTCATGAGATGAAATTCAAGTGTACTAAATAATAGTAGATTGATCAGAATTTATCTGATTGTTCTTGATTCTCTTCCTTGCCTCCCGAAGCTACTGTCTTCCAGGCTCACAGAATCTATGGTGGCAGCATTTTGCTTTTTGAGGTGTATCCAAGGTCAAGGTTTGAAGTAGTTAGAAAATCTGACAAGAAGAAAAACAAAACCCAATAATGAAAACAATGTATGAATAGTAAGAAAAGTCAAGTAGAATTTACATTTCTGAAGATGCTATGCTTCTGGCCAGGGGAAATAATACATTTTGCCAATTGGCTTCATGGTGCCCCACTCTGAGCTCAGACACAGATGGAACAAATGTTGGAGCTTCTTCCTAGAATTGTATGGCCAGACTCTTATCCCTTATGATTGTCTAAGTTAATCCTTGAAGAGATCAGAACTTCCTGGCCTCTCAATTCATGGATGTTCTTATCCAGAGGTAACAATGCTGAGGCTGTGCTCTGCTCCTATGAGACTAATAAGTGCACCATGTTCTTGGCAGTGCCTGTTTCCTAATGCATCCCTTAGCTGATACTGCCGCTCCTGGGAAGATCTGTTGTTGCTTATGCTTCAGCTTCACCCTTTCCCTCCCTATTCCTTTCAGTCAGACACGCCTTTCTCAGCACACTGAGAATTCCCCTTGACTTCTGCTAGAAAGAGTCAGTGCACAGCCAACATTTGTGGGCCTGAGCAAACTAGAAATCTCCATAGGCTTGAGGGGAAGCTAATGAAACATGAACAGACCACTCTAACATTTCACAACCAGGGAAGTCTTACAGAAATGAAATGGAAAATGAATTAAAATATCAAGATTGAGGCTTTAAAAAAATGTGAGAGGAGCATTGACATCCCATGTGGGAAGCATAGGGGTCTGTTCCAGTTGTTTTAGGAAGAGTCAGCTCACAGCTGAGAGATGCTTACAGCTGAGTGTTCTGAGCAACTTGCACACTGGGGCAGGGGGAGGAAGAGCAGAAGGAGAAGATGTGAACTGTCGGCCCGAGCGTTTCATGGACATTCACCTCATAGCAGAGCTCCTGAGCTGTTAGGAATCTTTAATTCCAGTTGAGTCATCTGAGCTCATAATTAAAATAATAATGATAATATTAATAGCAACTGCTGGGAACGTGCCAGACCCCTCGATGGTAGCCGAGCAGCCCCAGGCCTCTGGAGAGATTGGCAAAATCCGAGACATTTGAGATTGCAAGAAGAAACCATGGCTGACATCTCATTTATTGTGCTGTCTTAAACTCAGTTTGCCTGAGGTGAGTTATTTGCTTTGCTGTTCTTATTCTCTATACAGATCATACTTGGGGACACAAAGAATAGTGTAAAAAATTAAAATGTAGCTTGTAACTGTGGCCCTGCTGAGCTGTTCTTGTAAAAACAGGAACTCTGTGTAAAAAACAAGCCACATAGCCTGAGTGCTGGAGAAAGATAATAGCACGTAATAAGCTTCTCGTTGCAGAGAGCCTATAAACGGACGTGTAATGGAGAGGCTTATTACCCAGATTCCTTTCCCAGGAAAGGCATATTGATTATGGCCCTGGAAAGGGAATGCGACCCTATGGTGAGCCGATAAATGACGCATGACGGCCGTCTGCTGTGAGGAAAAACCTCTGTGCTGGAGATAAGGATGTAAAAGTCCTTCTTCTCCCACTGCTCCTCCACGCCTGCATGGAGGCCCCTCCTCTTGGAGCTTTGTGGTCAGGCTGGTTGTCCTATGTCAGATCCTGTTCCCCCTGCAGCTGTGAGCCCAATGCTTTTCTTGCTGATAATCATAAGTTTATGTTTAACCTCTATTCTTGCTAAGGTATATGATTTCTATGCTGACACACAGAAAGTAACCTTTACATTGTTCTGCTTTTACAATACCACATTGTGATTTTTGTGCACCAGTATGATCGTCACTACAATGTTGTGTAACCTCACTCACCCTCCCCTATGGAAAGAGCCTAATAAAAAACTGAGGTTTTCAGGGGAATTTTAGACATCCACGGAGCAGCGTTATGTGGTGTCTCCCACGGGCCCAGCTTTAAAAAAAAAAAAAAAAAAGAACTCTTTGTCTTTTTTTATTTTACACTAACCACTCAATCACTTTGAGAGATCTTGGTCCACGTTGATATACTGGGATCTGGCTTACCAATAGCAACCTATGTAAATCATATTGGTTCATATAATTCAAATTGAATCATAAATTTCCATTTCTTTATATAAGTTTTGTTTTCAAGTGATTCAATCTTTTCTTTCCGATTAGACTGAAAATTCCAGGAGATCCGACACAGTCTTAGACTTCTGTGTCCTCTATCAGTGCCTCACCAGCTAAGCACCTAGCAGTAGGTACACAATACAGAATGCTGCTTGAGTTACAAAACCAAAATAATAGCCAATAAAAACCTTCTCCTCCAACCCCCTGTTAAAGATGGAATCGTTAACTCCCTAGAAAAGATATTCCCCTCTCCCCTTCTTGCACTTTTCTGGAAGTGAGAGACTGTGACCCCATGATTTTTCAGTTAGGCCTGATAACAGCTTATGTGCAATGGCACTGCCAAGCTGATTGGTCAAATGCTGAAATACCTTCATTCTCTTTGGTAACTAGGCACTTCCACCGGATGTTCCACTTATACTCTTTGGTAACTAGGCAGTTTCGCTCCAGATGTTTTCCCTCTGCCACTCTGACTCCACCCTTGGGACTCCTAGATATCCTCACCATCTGTGATGGTTTCCTAGGGCTGCTGTAACAAAGTACCACAAACTAGGGGGGCCTTCAAAAACAGAAACTCGCTGTCTTACAGTTCTGGAGACTAGCTGGAAGGCACTGATCAGGATGTCAGCTGGATCATGTTCCCTCTAAAGGTACTTAGAGAACTGTCTGTTCCAGGCCTCTCTCCTAG
This sequence comes from Cebus imitator, assembly GCF_001604975.1. Classification (NCBI taxonomy): domain Eukaryota; kingdom Metazoa; phylum Chordata; class Mammalia; order Primates; family Cebidae; genus Cebus; species Cebus imitator. The sequence continues at coordinate 1,396,102 of NW_016107603.1, forward strand.
TTTCTGGTGGTTTGCTGGCAGTCTTTGGGGGCACCAAGGCCTTCATCTCTGCCTTCATGTTCATATGCATTCTTCCTGTGTGCATGTCTATGTCCAAATCCCTCCCTTTTTTTTTTATAAAAACACCGGTTATATTGGATTAAAATCCCACCCTATTTCAGCATGACTTCCTCTTAACTGATTATATCTACAATGACCCTATTTCCAAATAAGGTCATATTGTGAGGTGCTGGGGGTTAGGACTTCAACATGCAAATGTTGAGAAGATAAAAATCAACCTATAGAACCATCTAATAACGAAAAGTCAACACCTGGACCACAGGAGGTCCTTCGGATTCACTCTGGTCCCTCATCTGTTCTGACTTGTCAGCAAACATAATGTAGTTAGTAATTAGTTAATATTTTGAATATCACCTTGCTCCAAAGAATTATATTCAGTGCTGATAGACTGACTTCCCAAGAGGAATGTAGAAAATGTTTTGCTCTACTTTTGGATAATATCAGAAATGCTACAGATTAGAATATTCATAGTTCCCAGCCAGCTACATGCCTAGAATTCCAATTTTTTATTTTGAATTTTATCAGCTAGTGAATCAGGAGGCAGAAAATCATTACCCTCCTCAGGGTCTAAGGAAAACCAAACCCTCAGAAGCAAATAGCATCATGCTGAAGGAGATTCTTAGAGGCCAGAAACTACTGACAATCATCTAGGGAAGTCTCTGAACTCTTGGTCTGTTGGGATGAGCCAAGATAGAATGAAAGTATCAATAATGGTAGAAAGAAGACCCATGGGGACTGAAGAGCTAGCTGCTCTGTAGTGCAAAGGAGACCTCGTCAACACTTTTAATCTTGAGCAAACTAAGGATCTCAACTGTAGAGCCACATTTAGCGTTCCCATTTCCTGTCATGCAAATTCAGGGGATATCAACTAGGAGAAGTTTCCTTAATGTACATTCTCCTATTAATCAAGGGTCACTCCCACTGTGACTATATTTACAACTAATGGCCACAAACTGTGGCACAGATCATTTTTCATCTTTTCTACCAGAGCAGAATAGTAGTTCTCTTATTTGAATATTGCTTTGCAACTTTAAAATGCACTAGGGTTGAATTTATGCTGCATATACCTGGTGGACAAATGTCATCTGTTTGCGGGGACAGGGTGCAGGGTGTAAGAGAGGAATCCTCAGACTGTATCTTTTGCCTGGGCAGTTTTAGTCAAGGACTTTAGCAGTCCTTAAAGCCAGGATTTTTCCATTGTTTCTATGTTTTTTTCCTCCTTTCTTTTCAAAAAACTGTTTTGAATAAAAAATGTTATGCTTTACAGCAAACAAATCTGAAAACTTCTGAAATACAATGACACCTTCATCCTCACAGATGACAACTGTGCAGTTCCAAGAGTTATAGGCCTTAGCAGGATGCTTACAGCCATCTCTTTTTGGGAGTGATGAGCTAGATCCAAGTGGCCATTCAGCCCAGTGCTCTGGTTTCTACACTACTCTGTTTCTTTGCATTTAACTCAAATGGAGCTATCCTGCCTCTTGTTTTATTTCTTTCACCTGTTTGGAAAAGATGTCCTTTCAAAGTAAGGGTGCTGTTCACAGAAAGGAGCTCTGGCTGCAGAAGGGGAGAGGACATGGTAAAGGAGAAATGGAAGTACGAACATCTGGACAGCTGGCTCAGCCTATGCCTCAGCACTATGGCAACCTAACATTTGACAAGCTCTCTTGATCTTTTAGTATTTCCTCTGAGCCTCATGCTGAATTCTTTGGGGAGACTCCTGTTTCTGTAATGTTGGAGGATTGCGGGGAATGAGAAGGAGAGGAGGCAATAGAGTTTAAGGCTTCCGTAGCTTTAGGTGATCCTGAGAGACCTTGTCCACTATAGCTAGGTGCAGTGTAGTCCGAGCTACTTGTGAGGTTAAGGTGCAAATTTTGCTTGAACCCAGGACTTAGAGACCCACCTGGGCGGCATTGTGAAATCCTTACCTCTAAAAAAATAAAAATCCTGCCCACTGTCCCTTGGATCCCAGGTCACACCTAGAGTATGGGCTCCTCACCTTCTGGCTGAGGTTAGCAGCATGTTCTAAACAACTCCCATGTGTTCTGAAGACTCATGGTGTCTGGTAGTGTCCTGGGAATGTAACAGCCAGGGATACCAAAGGGCTGATCCTGCTCTATTTTGCAAACAGGGTCAATAGTTATATTCCCAAAATAGCTCCCTCAGAACGTCCCCTTCAAATGTAACTGCTTTCAATGTCTTAAAGAGGGAAAAACATATACAATCTTCAGCAAGTGACTCAGCTTCATCATATACTTAGGTGCAAAGCAATTGCTGTACTCTATGAGTGACACTTAACAATAACCCCTATTGCAAGAGGTTCCATTGGTGCATCACATTGGTCTGGTATAATCTATTTGGAATTGTAAACTATACCACTTGGTGTAATAGACTTTAGTTTTCATTTGGCCTGGTTCCACTGTGGCCCCAGGGAATTCCTCATAAAGGCACATCTGAAAGTGCTCTAGGAGGTGTCTGGAGGGTGGATATTGACTGAACAATGAGAGCAATGTTTCTGCATTGGATACCAGATACCAGATGTGGAAATGTTTCTTGCTCTCTATATTCTGAGTTCCCCACCTTAAGAAACACAAACATACTTAATAGCTCCAGTATTCTGATTTGGGGGAAAAATGATATAAGTATTTCCTCTACTCTTAGCTTCTTGGTTGGAGTGAGAGGAAAGGGATTAGGGCAAATCTGCATGCATTAAAGCTCTAATTACAAGGCGGAGTGGGAAGGAACAAGATCAGAATCTAGATTTTTGCTTTTGATAGGTGGGGGATTGGGGCAGGGAGTTTCTTTCCACACAGTAAAAGTCTTGAGGTCCTGGGGTCAGCCGTAATATTTGCACATTACTGGCTGTTTTGCTGCATGGCAAATTTTGCTCCTGAGACATTTTGCCCTAACTTAGGAAACAAACCATCTTAGGCTGAGTTCCCCCAAAGAGCAGAGCCTAAGGAGGAGCTTACGCCCTAGCACTTTATTAAAGAGTGCAGGCCAGGCAGTGGCTCACGCCTGTAATCCCAGCACTTTGGGAGACTGAGGGGGGCAGATCATGAGATCAGGAGATCGAGACTACCCTGGCTAACATGGTGAAACCCCATCTCTACTAAAAACACAAAAATTAGCTGGGCTTGGTGGCTTGCGCCTATAGTCCCAGATACTCAGGAGGCTGAGGCAGGAGATTGGCTTGAACCCGAGGAGGTAGAGGTTGCAGTGAGCCGAGATTACGCCACTGCACTCCATCCTGGGTGACAGAGCTAGACTCTGTCTCAAAAAAAATGCAATCTCAGGAAAGGAATGTGGAGGAGAGGAGTGAGATGGAGAACGGTGAGCAGGAGGATCAACATGAAAGTGCATCACCAGCTCCGAGGCTGGTGGCAAACACAACTGATAGCTCAATCTCATGGGACCATCTTCTGAGAGAAGGGTAGAAGAATTTATCTTCTGCCTCCTGTTGGTCAACAAGTCCTAAATTAACGGACCAGCTCCTTCACTTCCCCAGCCTGAGTTGTACACATGTATGCAGTGGCTGCTTCCATGCCTCATCAGCACTGAGGAAGTTGGAACCCAAGACAAGAGGACTGAGTTGTGAGCAAAAAGCAAGGGCTTTCAGGTTGCTGGAGGCTCCACAGAGTCAGTCATTGCAGTGAAGACGGAAGGGAATAAGTGGGACAAGGGCTTGAGACAGATGAAGCTGAGAACATCTGAGCTGGCACAAAGAGGGATTTAATGAAGAAGCTGTTAAGCTTCCTTTTTTTCTCTGAAAGTGAAAATATGTTGCCCTTATTAAAACATTAATATGTTTGTTGCAGAAGATCCAGAGGATGAGGAAAGATTTTTAAGAAAGTGAAACACAGACTATACTCCAGAGATAAGCACTGATTCAATTCATATGCATTGAATCTTCTTAACATATTTAGATGCTGCTTTTTCAGATAACATCATATGGATATATTCCATAGAAATAAATATAACTTTTCATTATAACTTTAGTGGCTACATATACTGTACTGTACGACTGCATGACCAGTTCTTGATCTTCCATTAACGAGCATGTGAGTTATTTTCATTGTTTTGATATTAAAACAGTGATATGTGGTGTGCGTGAACCTTCTCTCGAGGGCTCTGCCATTAATGCCTCTCTGCTTTGACACCCCCATTCATGAGTGTTTCCACTACAATTTACACATTCCAGAGTAGGAAATTGGATTGCCTTAGTTTGGGCCAAGTGTCAACACTAGATCAATTGGGTTTGATGAAAGGGTTCCACTGTGCATCAAAGCTATTCCCGCAGTAAAAGGAATCCATGTGACTGGAAAGCCTATCCATGAGGTATCTGCTCAACTAGTTGCAGCCCTTGAGGTCAACTATTACGTCTCAATCTCCAGCACTGAACACAGTGTCTGGCACAGAATAGATGCTCCATAAATGCTTACTTGCTGGATGGATAGATAAATGTTAGTGGCAAGCTCAGTCTCACTGTCTAACATGCAAAGGCAGTCATGTCTGTGATTCTGACTTCCTTTTCAAGAGATGAGAAAATAAAAGACTTGAATGGGACAAGGAATAAAGCTGCATACCTCCCTCCTTGATTTGGACTAATCCATCAATGTGATAGACACAGGCATGCATCATCGAGATCCCTCTTCAAGGAAGGATTTGCTGACAAGTGATGAGTCGTACAATCAGAAACAGGCTCCAGCTATTAGCTTCTTCTGGTTTTGCCTCAGCTGCAGAGAGTCACTTTACCCAAGATCATGCCCATCTTGGACACTGTGCATCTGGTGACTGAACAAGGCCATATATTTCAGGAATATAAAGCCCTGGATATTTGTTTTGGGACAATTCTGAAGGACCACATCCGTTCTAAAGCTCCCTGCTGGGTTGACCTACATTGCTGTTGACTTCTCCCTCTACCTATTCCTGCTTTAATCCCCCTCCGGCCATCATAGGTGTTGTTCGCTAATAAACATCTTGCACCCCAAACTCCATATCAGCATCTGCTTCTGAAGAACTAGCCCTGCAACATTCAGCTTACTATACCGCATGCTTCACATTTATCAAATACGTATAATGAATCGGAAAATTTGGGTCATTCAAGAATGTACAACTTCTGCACCCAGCCCTGGCCCTCACTAGCCTCAAGGAGCCTATTCCAGAATCATTTTGGGAGGAGTAGTGTTGATGATGGCAGTAAATTTCTAATTCCTATTGACAATACCGCTGGGAAGATATCCAGGGCCAGAGAACTCCTGGGCAGAAAACACTGGAATTTCTGCTAGCAAGTGGGCGAAGTGGTATCTTTGGGGCATTACCATACATGTGACCTCATTTGTGCACAAAGACTGGATATGTTCAAAGGCTAAGACATATAGATACCTTTAAGGTCAACATTTGGTGGTAGCGGAATTCCTGAGCCCTCAGGCCTCCTCTCTGGGTTACTTACCACTGCTCTCAGCTTCCATGTTTGATAGGCCAGATAGAAAGCACAGAGCCTCAATTTCCTTGTTTCCAGCCCTCTCTCTGCTCTTTCAGAGTGGCCCCACTTGGCGTTACAGTAGCTTAGGGAGAAGTAGGGAGTTTTTGTGGTACAGGCTGAGTTGACAGGCAGTAATGGGTTAATTTTATTGCTGATCTCTAATTCTGTTTACTCTCAACATTGGACAATGTGAGGTAGCATCATAGGGGTATACCCTCTGCAGCATTGCAGCCCAATTTCTTGCATGAATGAGACGTACAGAATTATGTGGCACATGCTTATGTAGTCTTGCATCCATACGTTCCTGAACACCATCCTCAGGGGGTTTATTTTTCCTTCCATTAAGTTGTACCTGAAGTCTCTGCCAGGCTTCTCTTCCAGTAAAAAGAATGTATCTTTCCATCTTTAAAAATGGAAAAGGTGAATGAGAATTGAGCATCTGTTGGAAGGATTTTTTCTCAATTTCCATGTTACCTGACCCAGAGATGGCATAAATGACACAGAGACACTGAAGGGAGCTATTTGTTTGCTCCCCATCATTATAGTTCAAGCCCAGTGTGGTGTGTATGTGGTAGACTTCTAGTACTGTAATTTCTTCTGTGACCTCCCTCAATTGTTGACTCATTTTTCGGAGTTGGGAATTGTTGAGAGATAGCAGACCTAATTCAATGAATTAGCAAGAAATGACACCAAGGAGACTCAAAGAAAGTCAAAGTACAGGCACAGATAGGTAGTTGCTTATGGCGGAACCAGCTAGGGATCACCAATTGTCCATGAACTTGTCTACATTTCCCAGTCTCCTTTGCAGTTAAGATGGGACATGTGACTAGTTCCGGCCCATAGACTATGAGTAGAAGTCATGTATGGCACCTCTGGGCTAAGGAAGTTAAGAGCTGTGGGCTTCCTGCACAATCTCTCTTCTTCTATTCCAATGTACTTGAAGACCATGGGTTTGAAGTGATGAGAAAACAAAATGGATAAACATCATTCAAGCTGCATTAAATATCTTTTCTCTTCCTGCCTTCCTTGGTTCCTATAGCCTCCTTGCGCTTTCCCTTCTTCCCACGCTCCAACTCCCTCTTCCTGACATTACATCTTTCCTTGGTAAAGAAGCCAGGAGTAGTACTTTACAGAACAATATATGTGAGTAATATAAGACTCAGGGCATACTGCCCCATGTAGAATTTGTCTAGGCCACAGTAATTTCATGTTCACTTATGTTGCCTGAGGCTCATGATGTCACAGCAGAATCCCATCATGCATGTTTTTATTGTTACTTCCACAACTAATCCTTTAACATGATTCCTTTAACTAGGATTCATGTAATTTTAATTTTTCTCCAGGAGAATGCCCATTTGGTCAGATTTCATACATACTTAGTCTTTATTCTTTATTATCTGCAATTAACGATAGAATATATTTATATTTCAGTGATTTTAAGAACAATTTATTTACTCTTGAATTTTTCAAGCTAATAAAATTTAATTTCCATTTGATGATGTTTAGAAAATCCTCAGTCTTTTCTAAATCAGGATCAAAATAAACATAGTAGTCACTACATTATATTGGTATAATCAAGAGAGTTACTGTTTAATCCACTGACTATGAAAAATAAGCTTTCCATACTCTTTTACCTATATCCCAGGTTGAAGTTCTGTCATAGGCTAGCAAAAGTAAAGACCTTTATATGTAACATTTGAACAAATAAAAGCCTTAGGGTCCAGCTGCAGATTTTTCAGTGTTATATAAAATATGGATCTAAGTCTAGTTCTGTTTCCAACAAGAATTCCCTCATGGTGCCTGGGGTGTTCTTCTGGCTGCTACTGCCCCTGCTAACTCCAGAACAAGAACATCGGACTCGAAGGACACCGTGCCTCGTGGTTTGTCAAAGGGCCCTGCAGAGCCTGGCTTCCCCATGGTGTCCACATCAGTCATTGTCCTCTTCTCTCATTCCACCCCCACCCCTCTTTTCCAGCTGTCATGTATGAATACTTGCCAGCTCTTTGTTATTATTGCTCTTTGGGGTCTTTTCAGAATAAGGATTGGGAAAATTTGGAATTTAAACCTTATGGGCTTGAATTTTCAAGTTGTGAACTTTTGGCGATTATGCTTGTCCAAATGCAGCTTCCTGTCCTCATGGGAAAAAAAAGTCTCCAGAGACATTTGTACATCTAGTACCTATTGCAAAAGAACATATTGTTAATTATTCAAGTATAAGGGAACCAGAAACTTATGGATTATATTTCCTCTTAAATGAGCATTGTCTTCAAAATGAAGGAAGTGAGTGAGTTATTTGGCAATATTGACTGTAGGATATAACACTAATGGAAGTATTAAGAAGTTGAAACCATTGTAATATATCAGCTACCAGCCCAGTCTTTATTTTTTTAAATAGATTTTATTTTTTGGAACAATTTCAGGTTCATAGCAAAATTGAGCAGAAGGTACAGAGATTTCCCATATACCCCTACCTCCACACATTTGTAACCTCTCTCATTATGAACCTAACACTGACACATCACGATCATCCAAAGTTCATAGTTTATATCAGGGTTCACATTTGGTATGGTCTGTTCCATACCAAGTGTGGGCTTAGACAAATGTATAATGCTGTGTGCCCACCAATATAACATCATACAGAGTTGTTTCACTGCCCTAAACATCCTCTGTGCTCCACCTATTCATCTGTCCCTCCCACAGCCCCTATAAACCACTGATGTTTTTACTGTCTTCATGGTTTTGCCTTTTCCAGGATGTCATCAAATTGGAATGACAGTATGTAGCCTTTTCATCTTTGTAAACAGATCTGGTTTCAAAACCTGGCTGAGTGAACTTGGGCAACTTCTTTTGCTTTTCTGGGATGGTTTCCTCTTCTCTGAGAATTAAACAAGACAATGTTTATCAAGTGCCAGGTTCAGATCTTGAAACATTCATTACTGTACAGATTTACTTGATTCCTTAATAGAGAGAAAGGTGATTTTTTTTTATCAAGGAGCACAACTACAGTAGGAAAAAATCATTATAGCATTTCTTATGGCAGACCCAATATGACATAGATGTGTGGTTCCAAAGTTTACACAATATGTAGAGATTGGTTAGTGACCTGATTTAACAAGCATCTTCAGATCACCAAGTGGGGCTTCCTGTCATTTTCTTTAGGCACTATTAGTTATTAGCTTCCCTTGGATTTTTGTCACAAAGAAGGAAAACCAGATAGAAGAAGGCTAGAAACACACAGGATGAAGTCATCCAATATGTGTGATATTGTTCCACAAATATAAATGCGTTAGAATCAACAAGAACAATTGTACAGATCATGCAAAGTCACAAAAAAGCAAGCTGAATGTCTGTGCAGAGTTGTAGGGCGATGCTGATGGGGCTGGGCAGGCCTGGGCTGTTGGTATGAACTGTCTTTGTATTTCAAACATTTGGTAAAATAGTAAAAGTGAAAATCTACATTTGAAATTACTACAAGAATTATTAGCAGAACTTATATGCAGCACAGGGGGTTAGCTCAGTGGGAATGTATATATTGAGGAGAGCCAGCTAGGATCTGCATTCAACAGATAAAATTCAAGAAAGCCCTGCAGCAATGAAACATCATATTTTAAATAACCTGTCATTTAGTCCTCTTGGAAAAGTGGAAACTTTCTGTCTACATCTAAACTTCTGTGGGGTTGTAGTAGCCTCTGAAATCTGGTCCCTGATGTGTTCTGTCATTCTGAAACAAGCCCAGGTCCCCAAGGAGCAGGGACCCCAGCAGGCCTTCTGTAGGAAGAGCAGTCTCATGCCACTGTTTTCTGGTCACTTCACTAAACAACGTGTCTCCTTCACCATCACTGCAGAGACAACACGTTTAAAGCTGCCTTCTCCCACTGGTCCAAATAGGTTGCCTTGGAAATAGCTTGGACTCTTTCCTTTACTTCTTTTCCCATTGCACCAAACTGCCACACCTTGTTAACTTTTTTTTTTTTTTTTTTGAGACAGAATCTTGCTCTCATCCATGTTGGAATGCAGCAGCATGATTATAGCTCATTGTAATCACAGTGATCATAGCGCAAGAGATCCTCCTGCCTCAGCCTCCCAAGTAGCTGAGATTACAGACACATGCCACCATGCCCAGCTAATTTTTAAATGTTTCATAAAGACAAGATCTCATTATATTGCCCATGCTGGTCTCAAACTCCTTGGCTTAAGTTATCCTCCTGTCTCAGCCCCCCAAAGTGCTGGGACTACAGATGTGAGCCACTCTGCCCAGCGCTGTTGACTTAAAAAAAAAAAAAACTTTATTGAGATATAATTTACATATCCTACAATTCACCCATTTAAGTTATACAATTTAACAATTTTTAGTGTAACCACAGATATGTGCAACCATCACCATAGTCAATTTTAGAACATTTTCATCACCTCAAAAGAAAACCTCCATATTTTTAGCTTCATGCTCTCCTGTGCCCTCTACCCCAGCCCTAAGCAACAGCTAACCTATATGCTGTATCTATAATTTGCCTGTTCTGGATTTTCATATGAATATAATTACACAATATGTGGTCTTTCATGACTGGCTTCTTTCACTTGGCCTAATTTTTTGAGGTTCATCTATGTTATAGCACATACCAGCACTAATTTCTTTTTATGGCCACATAATATTCCATTGTATGGATATACCACATTTTGTTTATTCATGCCTCAGTTGATGGACATTTGGGTTGTTTCCACTTTTTAGCTATCATGAATGATGCTGCTATAAACATTAGTGTACAAATTTGTGTGTGGATATATGTTTTCATTTTTCTTGCACACAGACCTACAAGTGGAATTGCTGGGTCATATGGTAACTCTAATCATTTGAGCAGCTACCTGTTTTCCAAAGTAGCTGTGTCATTTTACATTCCCATGAACAGTGTATGAGGGTTCCAATTTCTCCACGTCTTCTCCAACACTTGTTATTGTTTGATCTTTTAATTCTATCTATGCCGTTGCCTTTTATAAAATTATTTTCCTCTAAAAGAAGGCAGAATCTCTCTTACCTAGGTCATCTCCTTTCCTGATGTAGCCACCTCAGTCTAGCTCTTCATCATCTCACACAGAACTCTGGAGTCAAATCTGCTTCTTATTTTTCCAGAGCACATTGCAGTGCTGCCCAACTCTATATAAGAAATATATTTTCACTTCCATTTAGTCTTCCTCAGATCTCTTCAGTGGCTTCTAACTTGCTATTACTTCATCTCTGAACAACTCTTGTTAGCTTTCCAGGTACCCCTGGAAAATTTAGCCCCAGTCGTCCTACTCAGCACAGATCCTCCTCCCTGATGAATCTTCCAGACGGCGCTCACCCTCCTTACCTTTTCCTGCTCACTTTTGCAGTGATGCTGCCTGTTTACTTTTGCCTCCTCAGCATTAGACTCCTCAACCCTCTTCCCTTTCCCTTGATCAGAAAACAACATAGCTTTCAAAAAGATTTCTCTGATTTTTTGCCCCTTCCTTCCCATGTCCAAGGGGTGGGTGTGGCCAATCATGTGTTAAAGATGTAGGTCAGTCTTGTACTTTTTCCCTGGATTGCAAATCTGAGACAAGTGATACAGGATTGAAAAATGGTGACAGTGGTCTCCCAAAGAGACTCCCCATTAATTTTATATACATCTACATACATCTACAAGGACATCTGCCCAGCAACTTCCCGTCCAACCTCAGACTGTCATCACCCTTGTTATTGGTCTTCATAGACAAAGATAATTATTTTAAAACAATTATGTAACCCTTCTTGTTTTTCCTTTAAAAAGCTTTGTCTTCCTTTACCTCCCTAAATATGAACAAAGTTCTTGTGGCATGCATATTCCCACTACAATGCTCTATTCCCAAATAAATATCTTTTCTATTAAAAAGCCCCTCTCTGTTATTAGGTTGACAGTACTAATCAATTCCTTTTTATTTGTTTGTTTGTTTATATTAGCCAAAGTCAGTCTTTATTGATTAAACCAGATAATCCTAACAGATACATCAAGCTCAATAACACTAGTAGGACTGTATCTTTAGCACTGCTGTGGACAAGGCATTATGTGAAATTCTTAATCTAGATTATTTCAGTTAATCTTCATAAGCATCCTGTGAAGTAAGTAGCATTTTGTCTGCCTTTTATGAATGAGGAAATTATATCTTTGAGAAGGCAATAAACCTGTCCCAGACAACACAACTGATTAATGGCAAAGACAGCTTGAATCCAGGTCTGCCCAGTTCCCAAGTCTATTTGCTTAACTATTATGCAGTTAGGCCTCTCCCGGCATCTGTCTGATAGCCAGTGAAGGTTCCTGTCCACAGAGTGCTTTGTACTTCTTTGGTATTAAATATAGCTCATAGTCTTCTGATCACAATTGCATTAATCATGTATTATAATTACTTGTGTACATGTCTTGACTTCCCCAACCCAGAATCTGGCATATATATAATAAATATTTCTGAATAGATAATTGTGTCTAAAGAAACCCAAATGAAATTCCAATTCTAATTAAAGTAAATTGTCTTGACAGAGCAAGTAGAGGGACCTCACTGTAGCAAAAAAGGCAGTAGCTACACTTTTCCCAGGAAGGTACTTATAGTTTCATAGTTATTACAAAATACAGATCTCATTCCCAGTGCTTTTCACACAAACCTTTAATAATGGATTGTGGTTTTGGTCAACAAAGCTACTTTAATTAAACTCAGTAGTTAGCAAATACTTGTGGCAAAATTTTCCCCAGGTTACATCATTGGCCAGTGGATCAAACTGCTTTTCACCAGGATCTCTCTGCTGGGAGATTATTTACTTTGTTTTGTCATTTAGTTTTCTTTTCATATTGCTTCTCCTGGACTTTTATGATAACCAAGCTGAATTAGCTGCTGCTTTCTTCACAACTTTAATGTTGAACCCTGGAGGGACAGAAAGAGAAACAGTTCCCCAAGTGACTATTGGTAAACATACTAATAAATGGAAGGGAATGGCCCTGTTGGAATGAGATGATGCCAAACTAGCTGGCTAGTCCTGGGTAGAATTAAGCAAGATGGCACAGGCCAGCACAAATGAAGTCAGTAATAACACTGGAATGTTTCCACAGACTCCATGAGTTGTCTAATTGAGGTGATTTTTTAAAACTCCCATGGAAAATATGCAAAATCTAACTTTCCCTTTTACATATCCCCAGCTGCTACCATTTACTCTCCAGGCTTTGGTGGTTTAAGGATTTATGTCCCTTTTATTAGGGCCATGAAACACAACATTTGTCTTTCATAATTTCTTTGGTAATACAGAATGCTTTAAACTGCCCCATCGGATTAACTGCGTGCTACAAAACAAACCTAGAATGCTGCTATTATGAGAAAGTGGAACTGATAGTGTAACTGGAGATGAAGGAGAATGGCTGAGGCAGAGCCTGAAATCAGGTAACTACAAGAAAAAGAGGAAGTCAGTTAAAGGTCAGTAAGAATAATGAAAGACTTGAAGATATCAAAAAATCGCCTTTATTTTTTTTTAAAAAAGAGCATATTCCACACACTTTAAATGTTTCTTTTTGCTTCATTTAAATGCCATTTTCAAACATTAGTAAATAAACAGAATGGTTCTTAAGAGATGCATGCTAAGTGATAGAGGTAGGATGGACTTCAGGCAGGGCTCAGAAACCTGGATTTAAATCCTGACTCTGCCTTTTCTCAGCTCTGTATTTTTGAGCAAATTGCTAAAGCTCATGGAGCCCCAGTTTCCATTCTTGTACAGTGGAGATAAAAACAAAGGCCTGTAGAACTGTTATAAGCAATAAATTAAATGCATATGCATAAAAGTGCTTGCTAAGGTGAATAGCACATAGTAAGAACTCCACATGAGATAGCAATATATATGCTCTTCTACTACATATATTGGTAATTCCAGGGGAAGCTAAATAAATAAGATTCTTAGGCAGTAAGATTAATTTTACGTATACTGCTGCATTAATATGTCCTATCTGTGGCAATGAGGGAAAAAGGGACTAGAATGGGAGCCAGAAGCCTGGAGTTCTAGATACTATTCTTCCACCAACCAGCTGTGTGACAGGGGCAAGTAACATGATTTCCCCATCCACAAACATTCCCTCCTGTGCTCCAAGTTTCTGAAGATACCTTCATAGGACTGCTGTGATGCAAAGTACATAAATTTGTAACATCTTTGCTCTCATTATTGGGAAGATTTTTTTTCTTGCTTTGGATTTGGGGCTGAGTAGAAGATGTGTTTGCCCAAAGTGATATTGTAGTTAACTGGAATTCAGGAATCTTATATTCTTTCCCAAATTTTATCAAAGATTTATTAGGCATATACTATGCCAAGCAGTGTAACAGGAACAGTAAATAAAGTGATGAATAGGACAGCTCTTATCTTTGTTTTCATGGAGTAAAACAGTCCTGTGGATAAGATGGGCCTCACAATAAGCAACCCCATATCAGGAGAAAAGTTAAGAGGCTTTTGCAGTGCGCCATGTCAGGGGTGATGTTAGCCTGGAGGGGGTGGGGGGTTGAGGCCCCTAGGAGAGAGAATGTTAAAGAGGTATTTTGGAGGTAAAACTGATAAACTTGGCAACTGATTCCATGTGAGGAGTGAAGAACAGGGAGGAAACATGGCTAACTCCCAACTTTCTGGCTTGAGCAATTGGGAATGGGAAGGGAGATACCATTTCCCAAGACAGAAAACATTAAAAGAATTGGAAGAGCAGCAGATATTGTGGGGTGAGAGGTTGAGAGAAAGAACTGAGTGCAATTCAGACTGAGGAGCCTGTGACACAGTCAGCACCGATGCCAAGGAGCCAGTGGATATAGGGGTTAAGTTTGCAGACATAAAAATGTAGGATTCATCAGCATATGTGTGATATCTGAACCTATAGGACAGGGAAAGAGCACAGAGTCAGACGAGAATATGTCCCAAGACCAAGCCTTGCAGAACTCCTTTATTTAATGTTTGGGTAGAAGAAAAGGCAAACAAACGTATCTGGAAAGATGGGCCAGAGAGGAGAGAATCAACCAAGGGGAGACGGTCTCAGAAGTCAAACAGAAGGGAGTGATTCATTGTGATGAATGCTGCAGAGGCCAAGTAAGGTGGGAACTTCGGCTTTAGCCACATGGACATTATCGTGACCTTAGGGTGAGACGTTTCAAGAGATCATAGGTTTGGAATTTCAATGAGGATAATTTGAAGAGTACCAGGTGAGAAAATAGAGACAACAAAAGCACATACTCTTTAAAGAAGTTTTGCTATAGAGGAGATAGAATAATAGAGGGACATGCACAGGAGATCAAGGAAGCATCTTTGGGAGGCTAAGGCAAGAGAATTGCTTGACCTGGGTGGTGGAGGCTGCAATGAGCCAAGATCATGCCATTGCACTCCAGCCTAAGCGACAGAGTGAAACCTCGTCTCAAAAAAACAAAACAAAACAAAAAAACCCTACAGATGTCAGCATGTTTAAATGAGAAGAGAGTGGCAGAGGACGGGGAAGAGAGTAGGAGTAAAAGTGAGAAAGAGTAAGATTAATAGATAGCAAAAGATTTCCAAGAAAATGTGAGAGAATGAGATTCAGAGCCTAAGTGAATGAACTGAACTTAGACAAGAAGCACATGTTATTTGTTGTGTCCGGAGAGAAGAAAAGATGGGTGTGGATGCAGATAGGTCTGGTATGGAAAGCTGAAGTGGTTCCCAGTTACTGCCTTCTATGTTCTCTGTGAAGTAGGCTTTTCAGTGCCATGAGCCAGTAAGTTTCCCTTTTTACTGGCAGTAGTTTGTGTTCAGTTTTCAAGCAGCTTTTTCCCTGATGGAAGCTTTTAATTTGTTTAAAAGGAGCTACCGCTACATCCCAATGATCTCTTGTTTGGAGATACATTTGCTGTCCATGTGAATACTAAGATTCAGTGGGGATGATACGTTCTTGTTGGACTTAGAATGGAGATCAGAGGAATGTTACAAAGCTACTAAAATACTTGAGAAAAACCATTTTTTGGAATGACGCTATTAAAAAAAAGCAAGATTTAAATTGTATATAAAATCTAGTTACAGTGCTTTTTAAAATCAAAGATGACGTAAATACAACAAACTCTTACAATGATTGTTTGGGGGTTGTGATGCTATGCTTTATTTCCCCAATCCCGGATTTTCTGCTATTTTCTACATTTTCTTAATAAGCATGCATTACTTGCATAGATTTGTGTACTTATTTAACTTCGAGATTAATTTATATTTTTGCTAATGTGCATACATAATTTTAAAAAATCAAATACTGAAAAAGCTTATAATAAAAAACAGTAATTTTTTTTTACCAGACCCCCTCTACACACCCTCCCCAAGGCTGTTTTAGTTGTTTGTTCCCACTGTGCCTCCATATGTCTAAATACTAGGCATAGATTGCTATTTTTGATTTGTCAATTTTAGAAAGTACCTTTTGAAATTCTGTTACATCAAATGGTGAATTAAGATCTCTTCTACACCACCCTTTTTAAGTCCCTTTCTTCCCATCTACCTGATATGATTATGCCACAGTGTAGGTTAAAACTGTAATGATATATAGGTACATTCATTGTTCACTGCTAAGCCAATGGTATAGCCACGAATATATTTCTGGTTTTAGATAAATTTTTTCTTCTTCCTGGAGTTAATGTTGGCTTGTTTTTTCATTTTCTTGTTTTCATTTATTTCCAAGTATTCATTGCAATTTTCTTAAAAAGGTCCAGTAGAGTTGTCAAACTTGCAGCAGTGTTTGTTAAAGGATAGAATGCATTGGATAATTCTGCCATCACCCCACCCCTCACGTCGCCTACAACTGACACAGCTTTCCACACTGCTGGGCTGGTTTCTCTCTAGGTGGGCTGCACAGCCTCACCCCCAGGATGTTGGATCCCTTGTTTCCTGAGTCCAATGTCTTTGCCTTTCTGCTGTGTGTGGAGAAGCACATTTTTCACTGGCTTTCGAAGAAAGAAATATCTGAAAATTTCAGATATTTACCTTGCTATCATACTTGATTGATACTTTAGCTGGATATAGAATTCTAGCTTGAAAATAATTTTCACTATGAATTTTGAAGGAACTGCTGAATTTTGTTCTGTCTTCTAGCAATATTACGGTGAGTCTGATGCCATTCTGATTCTTGTTTATTTTGTTCTTTCTCTGGGTCCTTTTGAAGGTGCTCTATTTTTGGTGCTCTGAAATTCACAGTGAAATGCCTTGGTGTAGGCCTTGAGTTGTTGTTATGTTTCAATTGATTTTGCTGGTCATACAATATGCACTTTCAAACTAGATTTATATGAATGTGTCAGTAATTGTCTTCTTTATTTTCTCAATTCTCTTTCTAATCCTCTGATTTTCTTATCTAGTTTTCTATCTCTTCAAACACCTTGTTTCTCTTTTAGGAGTTTTCTTTGATTTTAATGTCTAAATTTTTTTACACTAAATATTTTATTTCAGCTATTATATGTTTAGTTTCCAAGAGCTTAATCTTGATTTTCTACTGTTTCTATTTTCATTCTTGTTTTATGTTCACAATGTTATTTCTTATCTCCATAGCAATATTAATTGCAGAGTTAAAACATTAACTTTTGCTTCTCACATTTTCTATTTCCTCTTAGTTCCTCTTTGCTGTTCAATTGTTGTTGTTTTTTTTTCTTTCATGTTGGAGGGTTTTTTTCAAATAATCAGTGATTCTTAGCTACTATTCATATATAAGAACAAGGTTCTACATGGCCAATTAGAAGTTTTGTGTGTCAAGGTGGGGAGGAAGTCTAGCAGGGATAGGATGACTAGTGTCCTTCACGCAGTGGTCATCAAGACATGCATGAGCTGCTCTTTCCTTCAAATATCTTTTGCCAGAAGTCTTCTCTCTGAATTGTTTAGTTTCTAAGGAGAAGCTCCTCTCACCTGTGTCTGGGATATATAGCAGGCTGCTAGAATTTTGTGAGCAAACCAGGATAAAGAAAGTCAGCCTTTCCATTCAGTATATAGACTTTCACTACACCATTCATTATTTCACTAGCAAATACTTGCTGAATATGTATTACGTGGCAGGCACTATTTTACACACTTTGAATCCATCAGTAAACAAAATAGGGAAGGATCCCTGTACTCATGGAGCTTAGAGTCTAGCAACATAGAGACAGACAATAAGCAGCAGATACAAGAAATAAGAAAATTAAATAGTATCCTAGTAGGTGATAAGTTTTATAGAAAAAGAAAAATTAATAGTGCAGACTAAGGGAGATTAGGAGTGTTACATGGTTGCAACTTTAAATGGATAGTCAGGATAGACCTTATTAAGAAACTAATTTTTGAACAAGAAGACTTGATGAAAGCAAGAGAGTTAGAGCAATTGAGTCAGAGGAATAGGAATGGTGAATACAAAGGCCCTGAGGTGGAAGCAGATTTGTTACACTGGCGGAACAGCAAAAAAGGTTAACATAGTAGTTGGAGAGTAATTGAGGAGGAAAGAAGGGGAGAGGAGGATGAAGAAGTGAAAAGAAGACCTTGTGAGTTATGGGAAGGCTTTTCCTGAAGACAGCATGGTGCTATTATATGCTTTGAAGTGGAAGCATGACAGGCTCTGACCTCAGATTTCAAGGAATTACTTGGCACCTATGTTGACAATAGACTGTAGGAAGCAGCATTAGAATCAGGGAGACCAGTTAGGTGGCTGTTCCAGTAATCCAGGAAAAAAACAGAGGGTGGCTTGCACCAGGGTGGCCACAATAAAGGTGATGAGAGGTAGTCAGATTCTGAATTTACTTTATCAAGATTTCCTGGTAAAATGAGTGTGAAGTATAGTAGAAAGAGAGGCATCAAGGAGGACTCCTAGGTTTGTGGATTATTTTCAAGGAAGAAATTGCCATCTGCTAAAATGAGAGGAGGGTCCAGACTTCAGTTTGTGTGTGTTCAGTCTTCCTATTTCCCTTCCCATGGCCTACCCTTGCCCTTTGCTGGGTGCAGTGTCTTGAGATCAGAGCCATTTCCGTTCATTTCTGCCAAAGAACAAATCTCCAGTTTATGTGTATGTGTGCAGGTGGGTAGGGCTGCAATGTGGAGTCTGTGGGACATAAAAAATGAATTAAAGGTTGTGTGGGGAGTCAGGCTGCTCCATATGTGTTCAAGCAAGTCCCCTGTTTCTATTCCCACAGCGTATTGCCGCCTTCTATAGAAACAGATATGTCCAAATCCTAAGCCTTTCTGGGGTTCTCTAGAGGTAGAGCTCCCTGCTTCTCATTGCCCTTCTCCTCAATGGAGCTTTGGCATCCTAAGCTTGTCGAAGTGTTCAAAAAGTGTGTTGAAATTTCCTATCCACTCTTGCGTTTAATCATCCTTCTGCAATTATCTTTTAATATTAGTTATCTGTGTCTCGGGTTTGGAAAACAAGAAGTTATAATGTGTGGGGGAAATCTGCAATGTTAAACTAGATTCTTGCATTAGGGGAAGAAAACTCCTTTCTAAAAGCCTAGATGATTTTTATATCATCTCTTTTTTCCTAATCCCACATTGAGATTTTAATTATTATTGTTGATAAATTACTTACAGGATACCTCACAGCTCATTGAGATTCTGCAGTTCACCTCCAGCTTTGAGCATAGAACAGAACATCATGAAACCACAATTTTAGGACTTCTCTAATTTCCAAGAAAACTTCATTGAAAGGCTAAACTCTGGCTTAGAATTTGAAAATGAAACATGGTATTGTTAAGGAGGTAGTTATCATGCTAAGCTCTGAGAATGCATTGTTCAGAGTGGATCACCTAAAATAACATCTTCAAATGTATTCCAGTCCAGCAAAAGGAAGCTGAACTATATTCCTGTGGTTTGAGACATAAATAATTATGTACTAAAAATTAAAAGTGTCTTCCTGTTTTTGATTTTTCCACTTTTGTTCTTCATGAATGAAATTATTATGAAAAGACATCTGTGCAGATGCTCATAACTTTTCTGCTTTTCCCCTTAGTATCTAGTACTTGACCTCTCTAATCAATTGATACAAACATCTCTCAGTTCCGTCCACAAAACATTTATTCTGAGCACCTTTGAAGATTGCTTGTTTTACCCCAGTTTGCCAAAGTAAACACAATCTCTAGTTTTGCTGAAATAATTTAATCTTCCAAAAGGAACAGTTATAACGTCATCTGACAATGAACTTTTATTTTTCAGGAAAAAGTACAAAGTTTATTTTAATATTTTCCTAGTGAAGAGAGACTTATCCTAAGACCTATATTCGAGTAAAAGCAGTAAGTTGATCCACATAGAGTAAATAGATTATATTAACTTATGATAGTTAATTGATAAGTTAAAAACATTTGGAATTAGGATGTTTTTTTAAAAATTTGTTTGTATTTTGAAAGCTTCTGATAGCGAGACACCCTTGCTTATTAGGATTATGTTTGTATACTCTGTTTTAATACCAACAAGTTGGTATTAAATTTAATGCCAGTTGGTCGCTCTCCTTCATATTAAAGATTTTTCTCAAATGTCTGGTGGCCCTAGGCCTATGCTTGGTGCTAGATGGTTTTCATTGTCCAGTAACACGATGAGCTAAAACTGCCTTTTTTGAAGACAGGGTCTCCAAGAGTCAGTTTCTGGAGATGTGTTCTCTGAAGCTATTCAGTTTCTCTAGAGAAATATTCTTCGGTCTCCTTCTTGCTTAAGAGGAATGTGCCTAAGTGAAAGGATAGTCTGAAAGGAAAAAATAACCTTTGTTTCCTATACACTCTTTTCAGTAAATTTGTAGCCTGAGATTGTAGGGGTGGAGGAATGGAGGTAAGACAAAATGAGGGTAAGGCAAAACAAACAGAAGAGTTGTCAACTTCTCTGTGATGTGAATACCTATACGTTGGCCTATCAACCAATTCCACCATGTTGAACCTTCAGCTTTCTCCTACTATCTGTTTATTCCTGAAAGAACCAATTCATTTAGCATTGCCAACTGAAGAATCACAAGGTTGATAAAGTTGGAAAGGAGAGCTTTATTTTTCATAAAGGGTTTTAGGCTGGCCATTCCACAGGCTGGGAAGTGTAGCCTTTGGCAGAAGCCAAAAGCAAGCACTTTGAGGGAAAGGTAGAAGGAACAGGAATTAATGCTGAGCAAGGTTGTCAACTATACATATTTAATAACCTATAGAAACAGTCAAAAGATTTATGAAAGGAGAAACATGCAAATGCACAATTGAGCTTCATGCCTCTTCATGGGTTGCATGTTCAAAAAATAGCAGTGTTAGCATGAAAGGAGGGTGGAATTTTCAGCCCTCTGATGTCAAAAGGTGAAGCAAAAGACAAAAAACCCCTCACTGTGCATTCTTAATCTGTTAGCCAAAACTGGTCTAGAGATGGTGGTCACTTTTGAGGAAGGAGTGCATTGTGAAACTGGTGAGCTGTTATGTCAAAACTGCAAAAAGGGAGAAGGAGTCAGGTTGTTGCCTCAGATGATTGGCTAAAGATGATAAAGTTTGTTTGCTTCTTATTTTTCAGAATTGGCATCTGCTTACTCCTTAGGAAATAATTCTGGTTAAAGGTTAATAAGAAAGGGACATCCTGAGGCATGTCCAACTTCTCATCCCATCATGGCCAGGAACTGAGTTTTCAAGGTTTCTCAGGGGTCCTCTTGGTCAAAAGGGGCTCTGTTCAGTCAGTTGTGGGGCTTAGGATTTTATTTTTATTTCTGAGCATTCACGCTCCTTAAGTACCTAGAGTTTATGCAAATGGAGAATATAGCTAACATCTGTTATTTGCTAGCCACTGTTTTAAGCTTTTACAGGATTATCTTAATCCTCTTTAAAACCCCTTTAAGCTATGTACTGTTAATATACTCATTTTATATGTGAAGACTCTGAGAAGCAAAGAGGTAAGGTAACTTGCCCAATGTCACTGATGTGGTTTGGCTGTGTCCCTACCCAAATCTCAACTTGAATTGTATCTCTCAGAATTCACACATGTGTGGGAGGGACCCAGGGGGAGGTAATTGAATCATGGTGACCAATTTTCCTGTGCTATTTTTGTGATAGTGAATAAATCTCACAAAATCTGATGGGTTTATCAGAGGTTTCCACTTTTGTTCCTTCCTCATTTTCTCACCACTGCCATGTAAAAAGTGCCTTTCAACCCCAACCATGATTCTGAGGCCTCCACAGCCATGTGGAACTTTAAGTCCAATTAAACCTTTTTTTCTTCCTAGTCTTGGGTATGTCCTTATCACAGGCATGAAAATGGACTAATACAATAAATTGGCACCAACAGAGTGGGACATTGCTGAAAAGACACCCAAAAATGTGAAATCGACTTTGGAACTGGGTAACAAGCAGAGGTTGGAATAGTTTGGAGGGCTCAGAAGAAGATAGGAAAATGTGGGAAAGTTTGAAACTTCCTCAAGACTTGTTGAATGGCTTTGCCCAAAATGCCAACAGTGATATTAACAATAAGGTCCAGGCTGAGGTGGTCTCAGAAGGAGATGAGGAACTTGTTGGGAACTGGAGCAAAGGTGACTCTTGTAATATTTTAGCAAAGAGACTGGTGGCATTTTGACCCTGCCCTAGAGATTTGTGAAACTTTGAACTTGAGAGAGATGATTTAGAGTATCAGGTGGAAGAAATTTCTAAGCAGCAAAGCTTTCAAGAGGAGACTTGGGTGCTGTTAAAAGCTTTCAGTTTTATTAAGGAAGCAGGGCATAAAAGTTCAGAAAATTTGCAGCCTCACTATATGATAGAAAAGAAAAACGTATTTTCTGGGGAGAAATTCAAGCTGGCTGCAGAAATTTGCATAAGTGGGAAGAAGCCTAATATTACTCCCCAAGACCATGGGGAAAATGTGTCCAGGCCATGTCAGAGATCTTCATGGCAGCCCTTTCCATATAGGCCTGGAGGTAAAGAAGGAAAAAGTGGTTTAATGGGCCAGACCTAGGGTACCCATGCTGTGTGCAGCCTAGGGACTTGGTATCCTATGCCCCAGCCATTCCAGCCATGGCTGAAAGGAGCCAATATACAGCTTGGACTGTGGTTGCAGAGGGTGGAAAGCTACAAGCCTTGGAAGCCTCCACATGGTGTTGAGCCTGTGGATGCACAGAAGTCAGGAATTGAAGTTTGGAAACTTCTGCCTAGATTTCAGAGGCTGTATAGAGATGCATGGCTGTCCAGGCAGAAGTCTGCTGCAGGAGTAGGGTGCTCATGGAGAAACTCTGCTAGGGCAGTGCAGAAGGGAAATGTGGGGGCAGAGCCCCCACACAGAATCCCTAATGGGGCACTGCCTGGTGGAACTATGAGAAGACAGCCATGGTCCTCCAGCCCCCAGAATGGTAGATCCACTGACAGCTTGCACTATGCACCTGGAAAAGCCTCAGACATTCAACACCAGCCTGTGAAAGCAGCCAGGAGGGAGGTTGTACCCTGGAAAGCCACAGGGTTGGAGCTGCCCAAGACCATGGGAACCCACGTCTTGCACCGCATGTCCTGGATGTGAGACCTAGAGTCAAAGGAGATCATTTTGAAGCTTTAAAATGTGACTGCCCCACTAGATTTTGGACTTGCATGGGCCCTCTAACCCCTTTGTTTGGGTCAGTTTCTCCCATTTGGAATGGCCGTATTTACCCAATACCTGTACCCCCATTGTATCTAGAAAGTAAACTATCCTTCTTTTGATTTTACAGACTGTTAGGTGCAAGGGACTTCCTTTGTCTCAGATGAGACTTTGGACTGTGCACTTTTAGGTTAATGCTGAAATGAATTAAGACTTTGGGGGACTGTTGGAAAGGCATGATTGGTTTTGAAATGTGAGGACATGAGATTTGGAGGGGCCATAGCCAGAATGATGAGATTTATCTCTGTGCCCCCATCCAAATCTCAACTTGAACTGTGTCTCACAGAATCCCCATGTGTTGTGGAACTGACCCTGGGAAGGTCATTGAATCATAGGTGCTGGTCTTTCCCATGCTATTCTCACGATAGTGAATAAGTCTCACGAGATCCAGTGGGTTTACCAGAGTTTTCCACTTTTGCTTCTTCCTCATTTTCTCTTGCTGCCACCAAGTAAGAAGTGCCTTTCACCTCGCACCATGATTCTGAGGCCTCTTCAGTCATGTGGAACTGTAAGTCCAGTTAAACCTCCTCTTCTTCATAGTCTCAGGTATGTCTTTATCAGCGGAGAGAAAATGGACTAATACAGTCACTTAGCTAGAAATCCATAATTTGAAGATAGAAACTCCTATTTGCCTAATTTCAGAACCTGATTTCTTAACTACTGTGCAACTACTACAGCCTCTATGATATATAAATAAAACATTAGGAGTTTTATCAACAGAATGCACAAAGGAATGCAATGAAGACATAAGTTCCAAAGAATCCAATAGGTATGAAAAAAACTATTTTTCAACCTTACTAGTAAGGTTGAAATTAAAAATTAAAATAGTAATGATTAACAAAGATTAGCTGCTTTTTAGCTTGAAGTGATCATATTTGCCCATTCTTGCTTTGGTTGCCTATGCTTTTGAGGCCCTACTCAAGAAATCTTTGCCCAGACTAATGTCCTGGGGTGTTTTCCAAGTGTTTTCTTCTAGTGGTTTCATAGTTTCAGATGATAGACTTAAGTCTTTAATCTATTTTGATTTTATTTTGGGGGGTATGGTGAGAGATATAGGTTTTTTTTCATTCTTTTGCATATGGATATCCAGTTTTTCTAGCACCATTTATTGAACAGACTGTCCCTTCTCCAATGTATGTTCTTGGCAACTTTGTTGAAAATCAGTTGACTGTAAGTGCATGGATTTATTTCTGAGTTCTCTGTTCTAATTCATTGATCTTTATGTCTGTTTTCATGACAGTACTATGCTATTTTTGTTATATAGCATTGTATAATTTGAAGTCAGGCATGTGATTCCCCCAGTTTAATTATTTTTGCTCAGGATGGCTTTGGCTATTCTGTGTCTTTTGTGGTTCCATGTAAATTTTAGAATTTTTTCTTTCTTTTTTTTAAAGGCAGGGTCTCACTTCAGTTGTCCTGGCTGGAGTGCAGTGGTACAATCTTGGCTTGCTGTAGCCTCAACCTCCCAGGCTCATGTGATTCTCCCATCTCAGCTTCCCAAGTAGCTGGGACTACAGGTGCATATTACCATGCCTGGCTGATTTTTTGTACTTTTTTAGTACAGATGGGGTGTTGCCATGTTGCCTAGGCTAGTCTCGAACTCCTGAACTCAAGCAATCCACTCACCTCAGCCTCCCAAAATGCTGGGATTACAGGTGTGAGCCACTGTACCTGGCCTATTTTTTCTATTTCTGTGAAGAATGTCATTGGTGTTTTGATAGTGATTGCATTGAATCTGAAGAATGGACATTTCAACAATATCGAATCTTCCAGTCCATGAATGTGGACTATTCCTTCGTGTGTGTGTGTGTGTGTGTGTGTGTGTGTGTGTGTTCACTTCAATATCTTCCATCAGTGTTTTTTAGTTTTCATTGTACAGATTTTTCACTTCTTTGATTATGTTTCTTCCTAGGAATTTCATTTTATCTGTAGTTAAATAAGATTTCTTTCTTGGTTTCTTTTTCAGATTGTTCACTATTGACATATGGAAATGCTACTGATATAGCAAAGGACACAATCAGTAAAGTGAAGAGATGATTGACAGAATTGGAGAAAATATTTGACAAGGGATTAATAATAAAACATATAAGGAGCTCTAACAATTCCATAAGGAAAAGAAAACAAACAAACTGATTTTAAAATGGGGAAACCATTTGAGTAGCCATTTCTCAAAAGAAGACATCCAAATGGCCAAGTATATGAAAAATGCTCAGCATCACTAATTATCAGAGAAATGCAAATTAAAACCACAATGATATATTATCTCTCCCCAGTTTAAGTGGCTTTTATCCAAAAGACAGGGAATAATGAATACTAGCAAGGATATAGAGAAAGGAGAACCCTCATACACTGCTGGTGGGATTGTAAATTAATATAGCCACTATGAAGGATGGAGATTCCTCAAAAAACTAAAAACTAAAAATAGAACTACCACATGATCTGGTAATCACACTGCTGGGTATATCTTCAAAAGAAAAGAAATTAGCGTATCAAAAAGACATCTGCACTTCCATGTTTGTTGCAACGTTATTCACAGTAGCCAAGATTTGGAATCAACCTGGGTGTCAGTATCCTTCAGTGGATGAGTGGATAAAGAAAATGTGGTACATATACACAGCAGACTATTTAGCCATAAAAAGAATGAAATTCTGTCATTTGCAACAACATACGTGGAACTGGAGGATATTTTGTTAAGTGAAAATAAGCCAGGCACAGGAACACAAATATTGCATGTTCTCACTCGTATATGGAAGCTAAAAAACAAACACAAAAAACTCTCATGGAGATTGAGAGTAGAATAATGGTTCCTAGGGGCTGGGAAGGATAGTGGGTAGGAGGGAATAAAGTGAGGATAATTAATTAGTACAAAGATATAGTTAGATACAATGAATAAGACCTAGTGTTCAGAAATACATTAGGTTGACTATAGTTAACAATATTTTGTATTTTAAAATCATGAAAAGAGTAGAATTGAAATGTTCCTAGCACAAAAAAAATGATAAATGCTTAAGGTGATAGATACCTCAGTCACCTAATTTCATCATTACACATTGCATGCCTATATCGAAACATCACATGTACCCCACAAATATATGCAACTATTTTGTACCCACAATAATTTCAAATAAAGTATTTTAAGAATAGATATTTCTCCCTTTTTCAATTAGAGAGATTTATTTATCATACTCAGTGCTGTTAAGGTTTAAAGTTGGTGGGCTTGTAAATTAGCACAAACAGGTTAATATTCTAGTAGTGTGCCCTAAGACTCCTGGATTGGTTATTGACAGTAGAAGTCTGTTCTGATTGCCCTCTATTCATACTAGGTGTTAAA
Source organism: Cebus imitator (assembly GCF_001604975.1). NCBI lineage: Eukaryota > Metazoa > Chordata > Mammalia > Primates > Cebidae > Cebus > Cebus imitator. The sequence goes on from NW_016107603.1 coordinate 1,422,550, forward strand.
TATTTTTAATTCACCCATAGATAGAAGACAACTGAGTGATATTTACCTAGAAGTAGAAATAGTCACATTGTAATACCTTGTAATTACATTTCTAGGGAAGTGATATAATTTTGGAACTAGAAATATACCCGATTTTATATCCGTAGCTTTATTCATATTAACAAATACTTAGAAATAATCTAATGTACAACAGTAGAAGAATGGTTATATAAACAAAAAATCTATTATACAAATATTAGAAATGAAATAATCTTTATGAAAAACAGTAACATGAGGCATGCTTATATAAGTTAAATGAAAAGGAATTCTGTATTTTATATATACTATGATTGTGTTTGTTGTCGTTGGCTTTTGTTAATGGATGAACAAGTAATAGTTGGAGGGAAATACCCCAAAGTGTTCAGAGAGATTTATGTTAGTGTGATAGACATTTTTTTTTCTGTTTTGTAATTTTCCACAATATATGCACACTTACATGAAAAAATTATAAGAGGAAAACAGGTTATCTCTAAATGTTTGCTATAGCTGTACCTCTTCATAGATATGCTAAAAGTTAAGTAAAAATCATTTCCAGAAGGCCGGGCGCGGTGGCTCACGCCTGTAATCCCAGCACTTTGGGAGGCCGAGGCGGGTGGATCACGAGGTCAAGAGAT
>NW_016107603.1:1423308-1461500 GCF_001604975.1 Cebus imitator
GAGCAAAGCTCTGTCTCAAAAAAAAAAAAAAAAAACCAAACAAAAAAAAAAAAAAAAAAAAAAAAAAAAAAATCATTCCCAGAAAGTTCTGTATTATTGAAGGAAATAATTTATTTTTCCTGAAATACATATTGAAGTTTCAAAAACTCTATCTATGTGAGGGGAAGAGCCTGTCAGTGCTGTTTACTAAATCCGCTCAGTGTTTCTAAGGGCAGTCAATGGGAAATAGCACTGCCAGATAAGGCACAGTATGTTAACAGAGGAAGTGGAAAGATGCATTTGCCAGAACATTGGTTTTGCATGGTAGGTGGGCTTGTGAAGATCACCATCTCAGTTACTAACCCCACCGGGGGTTTATTATCTGACTTTGGAATTTGTGATGTGATGATATGCCAGTTTAATGATGTTGAGTAGTGTGCAGGCAAGGCATGGCTCCACAACCCTAGTTACAAAGTCTCCTAGTTCTGAAAAGTAGAAACTTATTTTGACATGGCCATGACCTTCAGCATGGGGTCCAGATAAAAAAAAAATGCCTTTCTGCTTCTGACGTTTTTATCCTGGGCATGAAGAGCCCAAAATGGGTGTTAAAACACCTAAAACAGGGAGAGTAGAAAATTAGGAATTTTCTAAAAGAAGTTTTTAAAAGTTCTAAATTCTAAATTAATTCTAATTTAATTCTATTTTATAATTAAAATAATTTCTAGGGATTTTATTCCAGGGATTCTAAATTCTAGAATTTAGAATTCTGAGTTCTAAAATTCCTAAATTTTCTAAAATTCCAAGATTTTCTAAAATTCTAAAAATTTTAGAGTTCTAAATTCTAGAATCTAAAAATTCTAAATCTAAATCTAAAAATTCTTAAAATTTTCTAAATTATAAAATTTGATTTTCTAAAAGTAGGAATTTTCTAAATGCTATAAGCATTCCTGGAATGCTTACAGCTAGGTTTTGTTCATCTTAATTTAGCATCTCTTTTTCTATTTGCTTTGTTTGCTTCTTATATTAAGGACATATCTGTGTGTGTCTCAATTTCTTGGAAACTATGAAGCACATAGAGAGGAACAAAGATAAAAATTTTGGTAGATTTCCCATTAGAAACCATGCAAGCCAAAGTGCAATAAGAATGACATACTTAAAGTGCTGTAAAATTCCTGAAAACTCAGACTTCTGTGTCTACAAAAATATCTTTAAAAAATGAAAGCTGAAGACTCTCAAGTGAACAAAAGCAAAGAGAATTTATTGCCAGCAGATTTACACCATAAGATATCTTAAAGGAAGTTCTGTAGGAAAATGGAAAATAATACTAAAGGATAATTTGGATCTACCTTTAAAAATGAAAAGCAGCAGAAATGGTAAAATTTATAGAGTATAAAATAATTTTTCTTTACAAGAAATACTCAAGGGAGTCCTAAACAAGGAAGCAAAAGGGCAATAATTGCTACCATAAAAGCACATATACAAAGTTCACAGATTCTATAAAACAATTACACATTTGAGACTACAAAGCAACTACGAACACTAGGACAGGAACAAAACCCCACATATCAATATTAACCTTGAATGTAAATGTGCTGCGTAAAAGATATAAATTGGCAAATTGGATTTAAAAATGAGACTCAGCCATCTGTTGCTTACCAGAGATCCATCTAATGTGTAAAGACTTTCACAGGTTTACAGCAAAGGAGTAGAAAAAGATATATCACACAAATCAAAAACAAAAATGAGAGTGATTGTTATTCTTTTATCAGGTAAAACAGACTTTAACCAACAACGGTTTAAAACAAAAAGTTCAAAGAAGGGCATTATGTAATGATAATTTGATTCAACAAGAAGACTTAACTATCCTGAATATATACAAATCCAACACTGAAGGACCCGTATTTATAAAACAAATACTATTAGGCCTAAAAAAGAGCTAGACAGCCATAATGTAATAGAGGGACACTTCAAAATCCCACTAACTACACTAGACAGCTCATCATGACAGAAAACTAACAAAAAGACTCTGGACTTCAACTAGACTCTTGACCAAATGGATCTAATAGACATCTACAGAACATTCCACCCAACAACCACAGAATATATGTTTTTCTCATCTGTGCATGGAACATTTTCTTTTCTTTTCTTTTGAGACGGTGTCTCACTCTGTTGCCTAGGCTAGAGTGCAGTGTTGTGATTTTGGCTCACTGCAAACTTTGCCTCCTGGGTTCAAGTGATTCAGCCTCCCAAACTGCTGGGATTATAGGTGTGAGCCACCATGCCTGGCTGGAACATTTTTAAAAATTGACCATATGCTTGGCCATAGGGGAAGTCTCAATAAATTTAAAAAATATTAATAGAAATCACATTAAGCATCTTCTTAGACTACAGGGAAGTAAATTAGAAATCAATATCAAAAGGAACTCTCAAAACCACACAAGTACATGGAAACTAAACAACTTGCTCCTTAATGACTTTTGGACAAACAACAAAATTAAGGAAGAATTCAAAAAATTTTTGAAACAAATGAAAATAAAGACACAACATGCCAAAACCTGTGTGATACAGCAAAAGCAGTGATAAGAGGAAGGTTTATAGTATTAAATGTCTACATCAAAAAGAATCTCAAATTAACAACCTGGCATTGCACCTCAATGAACTAGAAAAACAGGAATGAAACAAACCCAAAGCTAGTAGAAGAAAAGAAAAAAGATCAGAGCAGAACTAAATGAAATTAAGACAAAATGTCACATAAAGGATTGACAAAATGAAAAGTTGATTCTTTGAAAAGATTAACAAAATTGATAGACCACTAGCAAGACTAACAGAGAAAAGAGAGAAGATTCATATAAGCCAATCACAAATGATAAAGGTGACATTACAACTGATACCGCAGAAAAATATATAAAAGCTCATCAGAGACTACTATGGACATCTTTGTGCATGCAAATTATAAAACCTAAAGAAAATGGAAAAATTCCCAGAAACATACAATCTCCCAAGATTGAACCAGGAAGAAATAGAAATCCTGAGCAGACCAGTAACAAGTAATGAAATTGAATCACTATTTTAAAAATCTATCAGCTAAAATAGCCCAGGACCAGACAAATTCACAGCCAAATTTTACCAGATGTACGAAGAAGAGCTTAGTACCAATCTTACTGAAAGTGTTCACAGGAATCAAGAAGGAGGGACTAATCTCTAACTCATTCAATGAAACTAGTATTATCCTGATACCAAAATCTGGCAAGGACACAACAAAAAAACTATAGGCCTTGATGAACATAGACACAAAAATCCTCAAAAAACCAAAAAAACAAACAAAAACAAAAAACAAAAAAACTAGCAAATCAAATGCAACAGCACATCAAAAAGATAACTTATAACAATTGATTAGTTTTTATTCCAGGGATGCAAGGATGACTGAACATAGGAAAGCCAGTAAGTGTGATTCACCACATGAACAGAATTAAAAACAAAAACTGTATGATCATCTCAATATGTGCAGAAAAAGCATTTGATAAAATCCAACATCTCTTTATGATAATTTTCAACAAACTAGGCATTGAAGGAACACACCTCAAAATAATAAGAGCCATATATGACAAATTCACAGTCAATATCACACTTAGGAAAAATTGAAAGCATTCTCTCTAAGAACTGGAATAAGACAAGGATGTCCACTCTCATCACTAATATTTAACATCGGACTGGAAATCTTAGCAAGAGCATTCAGGCAAGAGAAAGAAATAAAAGGCATCCAAATTGAAAAAGAGGAAGTTACGTTATCTCTGTTCACCGATGGCATGATGTTATACCTAGAAAATCCTAAAGATTCCTTCACAAGAATCCTAGACTTGATTAAAAACTTCAGTAAAGTTTCAGGATACAAAATTAACAAGCGGAAATCAGTTGCATTCTACACACCAACAATACTCACACTGAGAACCAAATCAAGAATTCATTCCAATGTACAATAGCCGCACACACACAAAAATACCTAAGAACATACATTTCACCAAGGATATGAAAGACCTCTACAAGGAAAACTACAAAACACTGATGAAAGAAAATGAAGATGGTACAAATGGAAAAACATTCCATGCTTATGGATAGGAAGAATCAATATTACTATCCTGAATATAAAGATGTATACACAGATGAGTATACCTTATCTGAAATTCTTGGGACCAAAATATTTTTTATTTCAGATGTTTTCAGATTTTGGAATATTTACAGAATACATACTGGTTGAGCATCCCTAATCCAAAAATCTGAAATCCAAAACGCTCCAGTCAGCATTTCCTGTGAACATCATGCTGGCCCTAAAAAGTTTTGGATTTTGGAACATTTCAGATTTCATATGTTCAGGTTAGGTATGCTCAACCTTCATAGGTTTAAAGTAAAATAAAGACAAAGACATATCTCAAAAACGCTAATCAAATGTTGGAGTAGCTATACAAATATTAGACAAAACTGACTTCAAAACAAGAAATATTACAAGATGTAAAAAGATACATAATACAGTGATAAAGGGGTCATTTCATCAAGAGACAGTGCTACTCTTTTGCTGTATTCACATTTAGGAGTATGTATTGTCACCATAAAAGCTAAATTCTATAGCTACTCAATCTCCCAATTCCTTGCTTTCTCACTGTAATCTATCCTCTATCAACATTGATGAGAATTTGAGTAAGCACTGTCCTAGCAAGGTGGATATTCATGTGCTCTTCAGATATGTGAGCTGCCCAATCCCTTAATCACATTTTGAGTGTCTATTTTCTAGAACAATTCCTGATAAAATTATCGTTAACAGGATCCAACAGAAAACAAACAGCACAACCATGGATTAACTGAAGAGAATTTAATAAAGAAATTATTTCTGGAAGTGTGGACAAAATTAAGGGGATAAATAATTATTACACATCCAGGGATTAGCAACAATGAGAAATCATTATTACACCTCGTCCTGAATGGACGAGAAGAAATAATATTACTAGAGCCTGAAGAAAGCTGGAACTGTGGCTGTGCACAGTGGCTCATGCCTATAATCCCAACACTTTGGGAGGCTGAGGCGGGTGGACTGCCTGAGGTCAGGGGGTCAGGACCAGCCTTGCCAACATGGTAAAATCCCATCTCTACTAAAATATGCAAAAATTATCCTGGCATGGTGGTGGGCCTCTGTAATCCCAGCCACTCGGAAGGCTAAGATAGGAAAATTGCTTGAAGCTGGGAGTGGGAGGTTATAGTGAGCCAAGATCGTGCCATTGTACTCCAGCCTAGGTGACAAGAGTAAAACTCCATCTCAAAAATAAAAAAAGCTGGAACTGTAGACAAGAGCCACTCAACAGGAGCAGTGGCCACAAACCAGGTCAGCCCTTGCCAGAATCACAGGGCTGAGGCACAGAAGGAGCCAAGGAGAAATATTTCAATCTTTCTCTTTTTCTGCCTTTTGATCTCCCAGTGCTGCCTCCTATTAGCCAAATCCAACTGAAGTCAGAGGTCAAGGGAATCTGCTTGATGCAGTTAGTAGAGCTACACCTCTCAGAATGGAAAACAAGGCAAAGATTGGATTCGGTGGTGGAGAACTGAGAATAATGACTCCAAAATATCAATCTCTTTTCCAAAAAGCTGCAGCAGTGGGCAAAACAGACCTTTATGAAGCCTCTATTGATCTGAGTTTTTGAAACCTGAGTTTATCACTTATGGCACCCAGAATATGGGCATCTTAAAAACACCTTTTTATTATTTTTGATTTCATTTTGCTATCAGTACATAGAAAGAGTCCTTAGTGATATAATAAAACCAGGATGGGAAATTATCCACCTCTTAGCTTGCTCTTCAATTCTTTACCTGAACTCTAGAACTTTCCCTGTTTTGCTTTTGTCTGGTGACCCTGATTTACCCAAATGCTGAAGCTTCACTTGATGTTGACTAAAGATCTTTGGCCTCTGAGCAGGCTCAGTAACATGCCAGTTACAGAGCAGTGCACAGTAAAACTCCTGACCCTTCAAAGCATGGGAAATGGGGTCAAGTGGTAATTTTAGTCTGAAACCCTGGAGAAGTGAAGGTGCAGTTGGCAGGTCTGACTCTACATTTTGGGTCCTATTGCTCATAAACTGTGTAACAAATGATAGCAGCACAATACTTTCTAAGCATCCTTAGGTAAAAATTATGCTTTTCACTATACAACATTTTCCCTGATGTTTAGTTTTGTAGGATCTTCCTTTTTATAAGTATATTCTTTAAATCCTGAGTAAAGAATGACTGTATTAAACTGCTTTTGTCAATATGGCAAAGACACCTTATTGTCTCCCAATGTCCATTCTTTCCTTTCTCCTTTTAATTTTTATTTTTACGTATTTTTATATAGTACTTTGTTATGGTACTTCCTCCTTTTAGTAATGGAAACCCCCCATAGAATTTTAGAGGCATAGCTAGCCTTTCTTAGAACTAGATGTGGCCATATGATTTCCTTACCATTGGAATATGAACAAAAAATTGATTGATGTGCAGCAACATACGCATCATTTCTCTAAAGGAAAACACTGCCTTCCACTTTCTCTCTTTTTCCTTTTGGGTCCAACTTGCAGATGTTGGTAAGTCAGTGCTGACCATGCAGGCAAGGACCACCCCACTGGGGGTTGAATGATGTCATGGAAGAGAGCCACCTGTTCATCCTGTATCCTCCACTTACCTCTGAACTATAGTGTGAAAAAAATGAACTCCTGTCTTGCCTGAGCCATTGCTTTTGGTTTTTTTGTTGTTGTTACAGCAGCTTAGCCTAAACCTTAACTAACACATCAGGACTCATTTGGTAGTGACAGATGGCAATTGATTGTTTCATGCAAATTTGTCTGAGAAGTTCTTGAGTAATCCTTAATTCCTCGTCTACACAGGTGACCATACAAAATATTTTATTGAAAATCAAATTTTAATGTGATTTTATGTAATTAAATGGATAACTAAAAAATAATGAACACATATTTTAATATGTGTTTCCAGTAGTATTATCTAGGATGGCTTGCTATTTCACGTATTCTTCTTCCTTATCTTTTTGGTGAGTGCTTTTCACATTCATGGTTCTACACCAGATTGTGTGCTCGATACTACAGAGAAGAAAACACCCATGATTTTATCCTCTTCTCTATGGTTTATTCTCAATCGTATGTCAATTGCCAGTCAGACAGTGTTCTTTTCTTTTTAAGAAAAGAGGGGTGACTTATACACAGTTGATCTTTATTTAAAATACATGACTAAAATGTTATATGTGAGGCTGGGCATAGTGGCTCTTGCCTGTAATCCCAGCACTTTGAAAGGCTGAGGAGAGCAGATCACAAGATCAGGACTTTGAGACAAGCCTGACCAACACGGTGAAACCCTGTATCTAAAAATACAAAAATAAGCCAGGCATGGTGGTGTGCACCTGTAATCCCAGCTACTCAGGAGACTGAGGCAGGAGAATCGCTTGAACCCAGTAGGAGGAGGTTGCAGTGAGCCAAGATCGTGCCACTGCACTCCAGCATGGATGACAAGAGCAAGACTCTGTCTCAAAAAAAAGAAAAAAAAAAAAAAGTCCTATGTGGAATGACAGAGTAGGAGAAACAAAATCCTTGGAAACTAATAATTTGAATCCCATTATTCATTTCACAAACATTTACTGAAACTATTATGCGGTGAGGGAGCTGTGCACAGTGCTTCATTAATACTCAAGCCATCGTTTCTATGACAAATGCCTTTAATGTACGGAAGGGAGAAGCTATTTGCATGTGCCTTGTATAACACTGAGGGTCTATGTTAACTTCTTTTCCTGGGTCCACAAGGAGTGTGATTTCAAAGGCAAGAACTTCCCAGCACCATACCTCCATCCACCTCCCCCTCTGAGAGCCTAGAGTTCTTTGTCTAACTTTCCCATGCACAGGAAGGGTAGATAGCCCAGGTGAGCTTCCTTTGTTTAGAAAGCCTGCCAAAAGCCTTGGAAGGAGGGGCTCTATTTCCAGCTAGGCAGCCAATCCAGCATCAGAGTCAAAGATCAATCATTGAAGGGGAAATTTGAAGGAACTCTTCTCATGGACAAGAACTTGAATGGGGCAGGAGTAACTCCCAGATTAAAAGTCCCCCTGCCCCTTACCTATGTAAACTCTATCTCTGGATCCCCTCCCATGACAGCATAGGAGCTTGCTCTTTCTCTCTCTCTCTCCCTACTTCTCTCTCTCTCGCCCAGGTCTCCTCTCCATTCTTGGGGGGAGAGCCCAAGGACCTGGAAAAGACACATCTGGGGAATAGTGAGCACCTTTGGGATGCCTCTGCAACCTGCTCCCCTCCCTCAGTTACATCTGTGGCAAGCCAGCCAGGAGGAAATGTCATAAGAGACTGTGTTACTTCAGAGTGGTGAGTGAATCAAACCTCTCCCACTTGCTAAAATCTGTCCTATCACTTTTCTTAAATCCTTTAAGGAGAAAGCACCAGACACAGAGGCCACTGGTCCTGTGTAGGACTGCAGGAGTCCTGGAGGTGTCTGCAGAAAGCGCCAAGGTCAAATTAAAAGATACTGTGGTCAGCTTTCTCCAAACCTGCTCCCTCCCTCTCTCTCTCCATTGTTTCGCTGGGCGCGGCCAGGCCAGGCCTGGGGGATCCTGCCCCTGGGAACCCCCTCCCCTCCGGTGCCCTTGCCTCCTCCCGGTCAGTCTCTTGGTGGAGCGACCGCTTCCCTGGCCCTTTCTCTTGCTGGCCTCACATGGCCTCACATCCCGGCCATAAACTGGGACTGCGGGAACCACTGCTGGGTCCTAGAGGCGGGGCCTGCATGGGACCTCAGGAGCAGTTAGTGGAGGTCAAGTTTAAAGGTACAGGTAGCCCTGAGCCTGCCTCAGGAGCTGGGGGTGCTGTGCAGAGCCAGGGGAGCCTCTCTGGCGTCCAGGCTGGGAGGCAGTAGCACAGAGAGGTGCCCAACTCATGCCCATGGTCCTCGCAGCCGCCATGGCAGACCGGGGCACCTCAGGGGGCTGACGCACACTTTCCCTGGGCCACGTGCATAGCAAAAGCTGCAAACAGCTCTGCCTGTGTGGAACACACCTGGCTTTCAAACCCACAGCTGCCAGAAGTTTTTTGACTTTCAGATCCACACCTCCAGAGTCCGGATTTCCATAAGGCAGACTTCTTCCCAGCAGCCCCCGGCATAGGCGTAGCCTGCTAGCCCAGTGGCTAAGGTGTAGGGCTAGTAGCCACAAGGTTGTCAGATCAAATCCCTGATAAGGTCAGACTTCACTGGCGCTTGAATGGCGGGATTTTTGGGGGAGTCCAGAAGGTGGAGGCTATAGAATATTGTGTTTGTTTGTCATCCACAAATTTCCAAATGCAACAGAGTGGTGCCAGAATGTAATGATGTACCATTTGTCTTGCTTAGGATTGGCTCTCCCTACAGCAGAACTTCTCCATCTAGAAGACCACAATCAAACTGGGTCCTAGGCTCAAATAGTTAATTACAGGCCCCACAACCCTAGGGCATTTTCTTATAATGGAAAGTGGGGTGACAGAGGAGGCCTGGGTCCTGAGGGCATTGTTTCAGCCTCGGCCATGTGTCCACCCTACCTTCTTTGGATTGTTGTGCTCAGGGGTCCCTCCCTAGAAGTTTATATTCCTAGGGCAGTTTTATAATCAGGCCTATATTAATGGAACTCTTGCTAAGGAATATTGGTACCCATCACCCAAGTCTCACTGGCCTGGTTCAGGGACTCGCTGGTACAAACCACCTATCCCAGCATTCCACATGTCTTTATGGTGGTCAATGGAGGCACATAGACAGTGAGCGGGAGTACCCATGACACTGGTAAGCATGATTAAACCAAACACATGTGAGGCCCTGAAAGATGATCATGCATCTCGGGCACAAAGAAAACTACAAGGTGCTATAACTGGGGGATGCCCCAGGGCCTGCACCATAGCTGGGGATGCCCCAGACCTAGCTATTGCAATTAATAACCAGGGATGCAGACATTCCTGTGTTCAATTTCAGATAGGTGCTACTCTTCCCAAGATAAAGTCTCCTTTAAAATGCATCCTAGAGAACTGGGACCAATTTAACACACAATCGTTGAAGAAGAAGCAGCTCATTTTCCTCTGCTGAACAGTGTGGCTGTATTACCCCTGCCAAGTGGAAAAATCTGGCCTCCTAAGGGAAGTATAGATTATAACACCATTCTACAATTAGACCTGTTTTTTAAGAGCGAAGCTAAATGGTTTAATGTCCCCTATGTGTAAGTTTTCTTTTCTTTTTCTTTTTTTTTAATCGCCTCTACAGTGTTTGCCTCAGTTCCAAGGTTTTCTTTTCTCTAAGGAATAATCCTCAGTTATGTAAGACCTGTACCCCAACCCTACTAACCCCTCCTCAGAACTACCCCCACGTTTAGGAATCCCTGTGTTTCCTCCCTCCACCAATGCTGATTGGGCCTCGTCAGCTCCTATAACCCAAAAGGAGCCACAAAAGGCCAAAATGGCCAAGGCATCTCAGGCTACTAGGATGCCCAGACTCTGCCCCCTGCAGGCAGTAGGAGGAGAATTTGGTCTGACTAAGATACTCACTCCCTTCTCACTTTCTGACTTAAAACAAATCAAGGCAGACTTAGGAAATTTTTCAAATGACCTGGACAAGTACACAGATGTTCTGCAGGGCCTGGGTCAGTCCTTCAAATTAGACTGGAAAGATACCATGTTATTGCTTAGTTAAACCCTAATCAGCAGTGAGAGAAAGGCTGCCCTAGCAGTGGCTCAAGAGTTTGGGGGGTCAAGTACCGTAGTCAAGTACATGACCAAATGACACCAGAGGAAAAGAACAGATTTTCTACAAGTAGACAAGCAGTCTCTAACAGGGACCCTCACTGGGATTCTGACTCAGAATGGGGGGACTGAAGTCGTAGACACCTCTTGATCTGCATACTTGAGGGATTAAGCTGAACTAGGAAGAAGCCATGAACTATGCATAACTCAGGGAAAGGAAGAAAGCCCAACAGCTTTCCTTGAGCAATTGCAGGAGGTCTTTTTTTTTTTTTTGAGACGGAGTTTCACTCATGTTACCCAGGCTGGAGTGCAATGGCGCGATCTCGGCTCATTTTTTTTTTTTTTTTTTTGAGACGGAGTTTCACTCATGTTACCCAGGCTGGAGTGCAATGGCGCGATCTCGGCTCACCGCAACCTCCGCCTCCTGGATTCAGGCAATTCTCCTGCCTCAGCCTCCTGAGTAGCTGGGATTACAGGCATGCACCACCATGCCCAGCTAATTTTTTGTATTTTTAGTAGATACAGGGTTTCACCATGTTGACCAGGATGGTCTCGATCTCTTGACCTCGTGAACCACCCTCCTCGGCCTCCCAAAGTGCTGGGATTACAGGCTTGAGCCACCGCGCCTGACCTGCAGGAGGTCTTAAGAAAGTATACTCCCCTGTTACCAGACTCCATTGAGGGTCAGTTAATACTAAAGGACAAGTTTATTGTACAATCACCAGCTGACATTCAGAGGAAGCTCCAGAAGCTGGCCCTGGGGCCAAAACAGAGTCTAGAATCATTACTAAACCTAGCAGCCTCAGTGTTTTATAATAGCAACCAGGAGGAACAGGCTAAAAGGAACAGGAAAGACCAGAAAAACTCCACAGCCCTAGTCATGGCCTTCAGGCAAGCAGACCCAGGGCTCAAAAAAGGAAAAGGCTTGGGTTAGCTGCCAGTCTGGCAGAGCTTGTTACCATTGTGGCCTAATGGGACACTTCATAAAAAATTGTCCCCAGAGAAATCAACCACCACCTCGTCCTTGCCCACTGTGCCAAGGGAATCACTGGAAAGCACACTGTACCAGGGAACAAAGGTTTCCAGGGCCTAAGGTGGCTAACCAAATGACCCAACAACAGGACTGAGGGTGCCTGGGACAAGCGCCAGCACAAGCCATCAACCTCATAGAGCCCCGGGTAAAGCTGACCATAAAGGGCCAGGAGGTTGATCTCCTCCTGGACAGTGGTGCCACCTTCTCCATTTTACTCTCCTGCCCTGGACAGGTGTCCTGCAAGTCTGTAACTGCCCAAGAAGTCCTAGGACAAGCAGTCTCCCAATATTTCTCCCAGCCACTAAGCTGTAGCTGAGGAAATATACTTTTCTCTCATGACTTCCTCATCATGCCAAAAAGTCTCGCTCCCTTACTAGGGCGGGATCTGTTAGCCAGAGCAGGAGCCATTATCTATATGAACCTCATCAAGGAGGAAATCCCTCTCCCCTGCCCATTATTCAAGAAGGGATTGAATGGACAATTTGGACAGGCAAAGAATGCATGCCCAGTTCGCACAAGGCTAAAGAATTCCACCTCTTTTACTTACCAAAAACAGTACCCCCTAAGACCGAAAGCCAAAATGGAGCTACAGGATATTGTAAGGAACTTAAAAGTTCAGGGTCTAGTAAAGTGCTGTAATAGCCCTTGTAGTACTCCAATTTTAGGAGTACAAAATCCTAATGAACAATGGAGGCTGGTGCAAGATCTCAGGCTTATTAATAAAGCTATAATTCCTTTATACCCAGCTGTAACTAACCCGTACATCTTGCTCTCTCAAATACCGGAAAAGGCACAATGGTTTACAGTCCTGGACCTTAAAAATGCCTTTTTCTGTGTTCCGTTACATCCTGACTCCCAGTTTCTGTTCGCCTTTAAAAACCATTTAAACCAGAGTTCTCAGCTCACCTGGACAGTGTTACCCCAGGGCTTTAGAAATAGCCCCCACCTCTTTAGCCAGGCTCTAGCCCAGGACCTTAGTAATTTTTCACATCCAGGTACCCTGGTTCTTCAGTACATGGATGACTTACTTTTAACTGCAAACTCAGAAACCCAATGTCGGCAGGCCACCCAGGACTTCCTAAACTTCCTTGCTGCCTGTGGATATGGGGTTTCCAAACCAAAAGCACAACTTTGTAGGCAAGAGGTAACATACCTAAGGCTTGTCTTGTCTAAAGGCATTTGGGCCCTTAATAAAGAACGTCTCCAACCCATACTGGCCTTCCTCTGTCCAAAAACCTTAAAACAGTTGCAGGTATTCTTGGGAATAACTGGTTTTTGCCGATTGTGGATTCCCAGATATGGTAAAATAGCAAAACCTCTATACGCTCTAATTAAGGAAACTCAAAAAGCTAATGCCCATCTAATACAATGGGACTGTATAGCTGAGGCAGCCTTTCAAACCCTAAAGCAGGCACTACTGCAGGTCCCAGCTCTAAGCCTTCCTACAGGGAATGACTTCTCCCTATATGTTACAGAATAGTCAGTAGTGGCACTGGGGGTTCTCTCAAGGCTGCCTAACAATCACTCAAATATCAGACCTTAATGCTCAAAGGACCTGTACTTCAGCTGCGCACATGTGCAGCCCTCAACCAAGCTACTTTTCTTCCTGAGAAAGATGCACACAGAACATGACTGTCAGCAGGTTATAGCTCAGAACTATGCAGCTTGAGAGGGTCTCTTAAAACCTCCTCTAGCAAATCCTGACCTTAACCTATACACTGATGGAAGTTCATTTATGAAAAACGGAGTTCAAAAGGCAAGGTATGCAGTAGTCAGTGTTCAAACAGTGCTTAAAAGTAACTCCCTTCCTCCTGGAACTAGCACCCAGCTGGCAGAACTAGTAGCCCTCAACTGAGCTCTAAAATTAGGAAAAGGAAAGAGAATAAGAATATACACAGATTCCAAATATGCTCACCTGGTTCTGCATGCTCATGGTGCATAGGGAAGGAGGTTTCTAACCTCAGCAGGAACTCCCATTAAATATCATAAAGAAATTTTTAACTTATTACAAGCTGTCCAAAAACCGAAAGAGGCAGTCTTACAGTGGGGTCATCAGAAAGGAAATGAAAAGGAAGCAGAGGGCAATCGCTGAGCTAACCTAGAAGCAAAAAGGGCAGCTAAACAAGAATTTATAGAAGGACCTTAAATATGGGAAAACCTTCTCAGGGAACTAAACCTCAACTCATCAGAGGAGGTAGAGTGGGCAATCTCTCAGGGACATAATCTTCCTCTTTCAGGATGGTTAGCTATTGAGGAGGGAAAAGTGCTCCTACCTGCTGCCAGCTGGTGGAAAGTACTTAGAACCCTGCATCAAACCTTCCATATGGGTATAAAAAATACACATCAAATGGCCAAATCTATATTTACAGAAAAAGATATCTTCAAGGCTGTCCAACAAATAGTCAAAAGATGTAAAGTATGCCAGAAAAATAATCCTTTGGTACATTGGAAACCTCCTCCTGGGGAACAGCGAGCCGATCATTACCCAGGTAGGACTGGCAAATGGACTTTATCCACATGCCTAAGTCTCAGGATATCAATATCTGCTAGTATGTGTAGACACCTACCCAGACTGGGTTGAGGCTTTCCTCTATAGAACAGAAAAAGCCCAAGAGGTAATAAAAGTCCTGATTAATAAAATAATCCCTAGATTAGGACTCCCTCACTGTCTTCAAAGCAATAATGGCCATGCCTTCAAAGCTGCAGTGAAAACCTCAACTGCAGCGCTCCTCCTATGCCCCAATTCAGCAGGAAGTAAAGAGTGATCAATGCCCATGTCCCAACAGCAGTTGGACTTTCCCGTTCAGAGTGGGGACTGAGGGACTATGTTAACTTCTCTTCCCGGTTCCACAAGGGGCGTGATTTCAAAGGCAAGAACTTCCCAGCACCATACCTCCATTCCACCTCCCCACCCGGGAGCCTAGAGTTCTTTGTCTAACTTTCCCATGTGTGGAAAGGGTAGATAGCCCAGGTGAGTGTCCTTTGTTTGGAAAGTCCAGCAAAAGCCTTGGAAGGAGGGGCTCTACTGCGAGCCAGGCAGCCAATCCAGCATCAGAGTCAATGATCAGTCACTCCAGAGGAAGTTTAAAGGAACTCCTCTCATGGGACAGGAACTTGAATGGGGAGGAAGTAACTCCCAGATTAAAAGTCCCCCTAACCCTTATTTGTGTGGACTCCATCTCTGGATCCCCCCTCATAACAGCATGGGATCTCTCTCTCTCTCTCTCTCTCTCTCTCTCTGCCTAATAAACTGCTTTCTGCAAAACTGTTTCGGTCTGATATTTACTTGAACAATATCACTGTGCCACCTGGGTCTCCTCCCCATTCTTGAGTTAGTGAAAGCCCAAGGACCTGAAAAGAACACATCCAATCGGGGAACAGTAAGCACCTTTGGAATGCCTCTGCAACTTGCTCCCATGCCCTAGTTACAAAGCTATGAGTGATTCAGTGGAGATGTCTGTAAGACAACATCTCACAAGACCTCCTGATTGCAACCTCCCCCAGCTTGTCACTAAAATACCTAATCAGCTTAGAAAAGAATAAAAATGCACTATGAAAAATTAGGAGTGACAATCAGCTATTGATAGGATTTGGAAAAGTTTCTAGTTGCTTCTTGATCCATGCAGTCAGAGACAGGGTAAATCTCTCTACCTGGAAGTAAGAAGGAAGCTCTTCAGCCGAACTAACCACTCCATAGATCAGAAACAGAGCTGTTCTAACTAGAGACTGACAGGTGTCACCCCTTTACAATGGTGGCTTTGGGAGCAGCCATAGTGCCATTGCTTCCCAATCCTTTTTTCTATCCCTTTAACATTCTCTTCCCCTCTTTTATTACATTCAATAAATAATTACAACTCCTAGGAAGCTGAGAAGTATTCATGGAGTGATATACATCCGAGGTGATATCCCCGCAGAAACAGGAGTCAGCAAAGCCTTTGAGCATTATAGTTTTTCTTTATTTTCCATCTATTCAGTATCAGAGAGTCAGACAGTGGTGCTGGTGGTAGTGGGAACAGGAGGTAGAGACTTCATTTTGGCCTTGTAAAGCTGCAGTAGATGACAGAAAGTTGTACTAGATCCACTCTCACCATCCCCAGGGGTGCAGGACTCTTCATTCCACTCCCTGCTAAGCCTGGATATCGTCCTTGCCCAAGTTCTAATACTGAACAGGTTTTTTCTTTTGTGTAGCTATATTGTGAGGAGGAAAAACTTGATAAATTCTCCAAGAATTGCAGAGAAAAATTACATACAATAAAAATAAAGAGAAAGGAATAGGAGTCAACATGGCAGACTAGATGCAGGCAGGAAGAGCTGCTCCCACTGAGAGACCAGACCTTTGCGGAGGAAAAGTTAATTATTTTGAACATGGACGCAAACAATGGTCACTAAGTCTGGGGACAGGTTGTGTGAGCCCCTTGAGGCATTCATCCAGCACTGTTTTGGAGAAATCTCTATGTCAACCTATTCCTATACATTGGTTATTGAAAAACAACAGGCAATTGCAAAAACAAGTTGACCTTTTTGTGTTCCTTGAGCCCAGTAGCGAAGGGCCATGTGACTAGGCCTCATGCCAAGCAACTCATTACAAAAAGAGCTAGAGTTCCAGACTGCACCAAAGCTTCTAGAGACCTCTCCTTGTCTGTGCATGGATGAGTGGCTGACTCTGGAGCCCAGGCTGTTGCTTCATGGTCTGGTGATGAATCTCCCATACATATACATATATATATATATACACACACACACACACACATATATATATATATATATACACACACACACATATATATGTGTATATATATATATATATATACATGTGTGTGTATGTGTGTGTATGTGTGTGTGTGTGTATATATATATATACGTATATATATATACATATATATATATATATACACACACACACACACACATACACATACACACACACACACATATTTTTCCTTCTTTCCTTCCCATTGCAATTTGCTTATTATCATTTGCTTATTATATCTGTATTGCCATATACTTGGCATAAAGGTGGTTTACCCTTAAAAGTATTGTGTGTGCCTTTTCTTTTCCCCTAGCACATTTCCCTCACAGAACCATCAAGAATACCAGCACACACTGAACAGATCTTACGAAAGAACTCAGTGAGAGTGGATGGAGGGAGGATGCAGACCCCAGGCTGAAACGGTAGGAAGATGGGAACCCTGCACAGGGTTGCCAAGCACTAGGACTCAGTCCTGACCCCAGGCAGCTCCTGGTGTAACCGCCCAATGAGTTCATTTTGCCCACAGTCCAGATAGAGTTAGTTTATCGAGATAGTCTGGTCCCTAGCCAAGAAGAGGGTTTGTTTCGGGAAAGGGCTGTTATCATCTTTGTTTCAAAGTTAAAGTATAAACTAAATTCCTCTGAAAGTTAGTTTGGTCTACACCTAGGAATGAACAAGGACAGCTTGGAGGTTAGAAGCAAGATGGAAACAGGTCAGATCTCTTTTCAGTCATAATTTTTTCACTGATGATTTTTGTAAAGATGGTTACATTGGGGAAGGGAGTGTGTGAAATAGGCAATTAGTGGTCCATTCTTGCCACAGGCTTCCAGAATCCTAGATAAAGGAGATCCCACACCCTCAACAGACACTTGAGCTGGTAGGGAGAACTGCCCAGAGCATTGACAGAGGCAAAACTCCAGCCTGCATGGAGCCCAGAGAGTTTGGCATGGGAATGGCTGCAGTGAATCAGAGCCATGGGTGCCCAACCCCCAAGGTTCACCAGGCTGCTTTAGGTGGCTTTAGCCTTTGTTAGCTGCTAGACCTGGACCTGAGCAGGGCTATCTTGCCTGTGCAATGGGGCCAGTGTGATCTAGGCACCCCCTGTCTGCTGGCCTATCCCAGAGTCCCTGCCTGGCTGAGCACATGTGCACACACAGACACTTCAGAGTTGTTAGTTTAGACATTATATGTTTTTGTTAGGAAACCAAAAGAGATATGTAAAAAATAAAAATAAATAAATAACAATTAAAAAAATGAAATTGGTCCTCAAAAAAACCGATAATAATACAGATTTTTCCATAGGCCCCTTACTTCACTGCCCGCAGTGAATTCCAGTTTTGCAAATACTCATGGAATTTGTTCTGTGATTCAAATGTTCTGACATTCAAATGTTCTGTGATTCTTTTCTAGGCCTCTGAAGAAAAGTAACCAACAATCAGAAATTATTTGTGATTTGGGGAAAGAACTTGTTTTACAATGCCATTCAAAAGTCTTTTTCTTTTTCTTTTACTTGAATGTCCAATAATGATTTGAAGTTATCCCTTTGATAATTTCAATCCACTTATCATGCTAGCATCAATCCTGTCTTTTTATTTTTTTATTTTTATTTGTTTTTCTGAAAGCTGGAGTAAATTCTGCCTTTTTAATAGTAAACAACTTGGCTGACAAACTAGCAGAAAATGGAGGAATTTGAAGAAAAACATACCCAGATATATACTTTGTAAACTATAGCAAGCATGAGGTATTTATGACACCTTGATTGTTGAGATTTAGCTTTTTCAGTATAAAAGAACATTTCTGTTGCAAAAGTCTGAGAATGAAAGATGGCAGTAAGGATCAAAGAAACTGAGCAAGCAGTGTAATTGACAAGAAGGAGCTGGTATAAGCCACAATTCCAATTAGTAAGAACAAGGGAAAGAACATCGAGAAACTAGGGTAGTTACCCAGGGAGTCCCCGAGGGGACAAGTTTCACAGGCATGAATTTAAAAAAGAAAGGAGCAGAGTCTAGGAGAAATAAAATAGACTGGCATGAATCTTTAAGAGTGCCTAGAAAATCAAAGTCAAAAATGGGCTGAGGCTTAAGAAGAAGGCAGAAAACAACCAGAGGGACTTTTTTATTTGATCTGACAAAAAGCAGTAAGAAAATGTACCTCATAAAGCATTAGAACTTAAAGTAGATAAGGCTACCCTAAGGATGCACCTGCTTGCTTTGAATAAACGCAAACCTCCAAGCTCAGAGACAAAATGGACCCAATACAGCAGCAAACGTGAGTAAATAATCTGTCAATAATTATTTGAAAAATTACAGTGAATTAAAGATACAAAAGAAAGCATTGCCTCAGTAAGAGTGGTGCCTGGTGCACTGATAATATGGATTTATCCATATGTCACATTGTTCATTTTCAGCCATCCTTATATGCGGTCTCTCACATTGTCATCTGTCACATGTATGTCTACTCTAGAATGGATGCACATATCATTCTCCAAAAGCTCTTGGTTACCAGTTACTGAAAATGCTGAATCTCTGTGTCCCCAACTACGTGCTGCAGATATTTTAAAATATAGCATATTCTTCTACTTACAAGAATTTGCTGTCACTATATTCTTAGCTAAATATAATACCAGCTTCCAATAACTTCCCACCCTAGGGATGATCTCTCTTACATGTCTGCAGCCGAGCAGGCTTCTCTTCCATGTGTCTCCTCCTCTCTCTATCCCTCATCTTCTTCCTCCTTTGTTTTCTCTTTCTGCTGAGAAGTAGGGTGCTTCACATGCCTCTTCTTTTTGTTGTTGTTGGAGAGAATTAATTCCAGCTTTGAGTCTAAGGGCAACACAAATTCTCCAATGGGCAGCACAGAGATCATCTTATTTTCTGAGTACCACTAATAAGTATCCTACCCAACGAGGCCATCCGCAGGGTGTGATGGGTACTTGGCAATTAATTTTGCAGGGCCTTGTCTAAGACTATCAGTTTGATCTTTAAAACATAATACAAATTCATGGGCTCATGTAAGGTATGGTGATTTTTTAATGAAGGGATAGAACGGTGAGCAGAAAAGAGACACATATTGGTTTATTTTCCATTCAGTGCATTTGAAGATTCTTCTTAGTGTTCAAGCACCATCTCTTCCTGTCCACGTACAGGAATCATCAGTTCACATTCTTTATTGTCATCTGCAACATTTTTGGCTATTTCATACTGCCTCCTGGGAGAAAAAGGTAGCAATGCTGTTATTACTCACAATGCTATGGCTCTTCAGATCTGTTTGTATTTTAAAAAATAAAGGCCTCTTTCCTCTTCAGTTCCCTAACTCCATTTAATTAGTGCTGATTACTTTATTGCTCCTGACACCACATCATTCATTGTGCTGCCTGTAAATATTGGCTTCTAATAATTCACACAAAAGTTCTTATTATACTTCATTGACAATGCCTACATATGCAGGTTTTAGTCACACGATGCACAGAAATATAAATGATCATTTGTTTTGATTGTGTTAAATTTACTCTTCACATTTGTATGGTGTAAAACAAAACAACACATCTTCCAATCTTACGTCTTCTTTAAACTCTTTAGACCACAAATCCTGGCATTTCTAGAATGTGATATTTTTGCATGTTGACCACACTGTTGCCTTCCACACACTGCCACCCAGGTGAGAGATAAAAGGAGTGTTTCCATCGGGGCAAGAAATGTCTCTTACTTATCCAACATACCTTAAGACCAAGCTGTGAGAGCATGATGTCACCACATGAATCAGGGGCAAGAAAGAACATCAGCTGAGAGGGCCCATTGGCACTGCAGAGCCACAGTCTGAAAATGCTTATGAAGAAAGAGGTGCAGCCACTCCCAGGGGTGGCCTAATATGTAGTATGGAGCCTGTGAAGGGAATGGGGCAAATGATCTTGCTGCCTTCGGATATTGCAGACTGCAGATGATCTTGCTGTCACAACATGGATAAGCAAGAGCCAACACTGGATCCAGATACATGGCTCAAGTCCAAGGGATAGCAGTGGACAACGAGTACTCCTGGGCCCTGAACTCATCCTGTGTACAACATGTTTGAGAGTTACCCAGAATGATCACATGAGCACCATTCTGGTAGCCAAATCTTGTGTGAGCTCACAAAAGAAATACTACATGGGTTTTCAGGAGTGATCAGCTTACCAAGCTACCCTTCTGGAGCCAGGATCTAGCCATTTGAGCCCAGCCATGAAACCCTAGGATGCTCCCTTAGGTGCAAATGTTACAGGTACTCTGGTTAAGTCTGTCATATAGGTTAAGGAGCTCCAAATACCTCAAAAAGGAGAAAATGAGACTTAGGCCCAAGCATGTCCCAATCCAGCCTCAGAGATCTCTGATTGGATGGCCTTACCAGCCCCTGCTTTCACTGTATCCCATAAGTTTTGGTATGTTGTGTTTTTGTTTTCATTCAACCCTAAGTATTTTCTAATTGTCCTTGTGATTTCTCTTTTGATCCATTGGTTGTTTGAAAGTATGTTGTTTAATTCCACTTATTTATGAATTCTACAGTTTTCCTTCTGTTACTGATTTCTGATTTCATTCTGTTGTTGGAGATGATGTTTTGTATGATAGATATCATTTAAAATATATTAAGACTTGTTTTCTGGCCTAACATATGTCTATCCATGAAGAAGTCTCATGTTCACTTAAGAAGAATATATATTCCACTATTTTTGGGTAGAGTGTTATGTACATGTCTTTTAGGACTAGTAGGTTTGTTGTGTTGTTCTCTATTTTCTTAGCATGTCTAGTTAATCTATTCATTATTGAAAATGGGTTTCTGAATTGTCCAACTATTACTGTAGTATGATTTGTCTCCTAAATACTGTCAATTTTTGCTTCATGTTTTAATAGTATGGTATATAGGTATGCAAATGCTTATGATTATTATATCTTGTATTGAACCTTTTATCAATATGTAATATCTTTGTCTCATATCTTTTTTGATTTGAGGTCTATTTCATTTAATATTAGTCTACCTGCCTTAGCAATCTTTTCATTACTATTTGCATGAAATATCTCTTTTCTTTCTTTTATTTTCAACCTGTGTATTTGGATCTGAAGTGTTGTAGACAGCATATAGTTAGATCTACTTATAGATCTATACTATAGACCTTTAGATGTTTAAAAACATCTATTCTGCCATTGGAGAATTTAATGCATTTACATTTAAAGTAATTAGATATAAAGAAAGATCAACTTCAGCCATTTTGCTATTTGTTCCCATATGTATTCCTTATAGTTTTTTGTTACTATTCCTCTTTTCACCCATTACTGCCTTCTTTTGTGTTTAGTTGATCTTTATGTGAATATTCTATAAATATTTTCTTGTGATTGCCATAGGGATTATGTTTAATATCTTAATGTTATAATAACCTAATGTGAAATTATACTAACTTAACTTCAATAGCATATAAAGACTCTTGTTTCTATAGAGTTCTGTTCTCTGCTTTGGTTATTGATGTCACAAATTATATCTTTATGTTCTGTGTGTCCTGTAACATATATTAATAATTGTTTTATGCATTTGTTTTTTAAGTCACATAAAAAATCAAAAGTGGAGTTACAAACCAAAATTATAAAAATGTTAGCTTGTATAGTTGCCTAAATATTTATCTTTACCAAAGATCTTTATATCTTCAAATGGCTTTGAGTTACTGCCTACTGTCTTTTCATTTTATCCGAAAAAACTCCTGTTAATATTTCCTGCAGTTCAGGTCTAGTAGTAACAAACTTTCTCAGTTTTTGTTTATTTGGAAATGTCTTAATTTTTCCTTCATTTTGAAGAATAATTTTGCTCTATATAGAATTTCCAGGAATAGCATTTTTCTTTCACTTGACTATATTAGCTCACTGCTTTCTAATCTCCAAGGTTTTAGAGAAATCAGCTGATTGTCTTATGGAGAATTCTTTGTATGTGACAAGTCATTTCTCTTTCGCTGCTTTCAAGATTCTCTCTTTGTATTTAGCATTTGTAGTTTGATTATAATGTGTTTTGGTATGGGCCTTTGATTTTTATCCCACCTGAATTTTGTTTAGCTTTTTGGATTTGTAGATTCATAACTTGCACCAAATTTGGGAGATGTGTGGCCATTATTTCTTCAAATAACCTCTCTATCCCCTTCTCTTTCTCTTCTACTTCTGGAACTTCACACTGTGTGTGTTGTCTCCCCGATGGTGTCTCACAAGTCCCTTAGGCTCCATTTATGATTCTTCATTTTTTTCTTTCTGTGCCTCTGACTGAATAATTTCATAATACCTATCTTCAATTTCATTGATTTTTTCTTTTTCCTGATAAAACCTACTGTTGGGCCCATTTAGTGAATTTTTTATTTCAATTATTGTACTTTCAACTTCAGACTTTCTATTAGTTTTTCTTAAATAATTTATCCCTCTTTATTGGTATTTACATGAGAGAATATAGTAATAATGAGATATTATTCTTATACTTACCTTTAGTTCTTTAGACATGGTTTCCTTTAGTTCTTTTAACATATTTTAAAAGCTCATTTAAAGCCCTTGTCTAGTCTTTGCCCAGTGTCTGACATTCTTTATGGACATTTATTAACTGCTTTTTTCCTGTTTATAGGCATATTTTATTGCTTCTTTGCATGTCTCATAATTTCTTTGTTGAAAACATGATATTTTAAATAATGTGACAACTCTGAAAATCAGACTGTCTTCTCTCTCCAGGGTTTGTTCTGGTGGCCACTGATGTCCTTGCTCGGTTTGCTTAGTAGTCAACTAATAATTAAACAGAGATTTTCTTAAATGCCTAGGATGAGTAAGTCATCTCCCAGTCTTTGAGAAGGGGGTTCTGTGTGTGTGCTGAGGCATCCCATCAACAGTCAGCAGGCAATTGACAACTCTGTCTTAGCCTTCATATCCAGCTCAAGCAGTACTTCAGGATTAGCTAGAAGTGAGAGCTTAGGGACTTTTCACATATTTCCTGAGCACATATATAGTCCTGGTCATATGTGTAGTTCTATACATGTATAAGGCCTTATAGATTTTCAGAAATACTTTGGAGCTTTTTAAAGGCCTCTGTGGATATCTCATTCCTGAGCTTTTCTTTATAAGCTTTTTAATGAGCTTATTATTTGCCCCAATTGTTTGTCTATCTCAGGTAGTTGCAATGCTAAATAATTGCCTCTTGTTTTCAGCAAATGACCCTGAGAAAAGGCTGTTCACACTATGTGAACTCTGAGTATATTAAATAAAGACAGCTTTGTAAATGGGGTCTTCCAGAAAATTATCAGATAATTCAAATAATAACAATTCTGTGAGGCTTTGAAGGGGCTCAGACAACTTTCTGCTCTTTTCAGTAGCTGCCAATTTTTGATGTGGTGATTAAGGTCCGAAATTCTCCCTGGAGCCTCCTAGGTTGTTTATTTTTTAATTGATGATTTGCAACTGAACTCATGGGTTTGAAAAACTTGGCTTGATTATTTAAAGAACTACTAATTTCACCTTTTGATACTGCCTTTGCGAAAATTATAACAGTGGGAAAATTATGACAGTGAAAGAGATCTGACCCGACCAACTGCATCTTCCTTCTAACATCCAATCTGTCCTTGCTCATTTCTAGGCATAGGCCAAACTAGCTTTGAGAGAAACTTAAGTTTAAGGTTAACTTTGAAACAAAGATAATCATAACCCTTTCACGAAACCAAACTTCTTCTTGCCTAGGGAACACACTGTCTTTGTAAGACTAATACATTAGCCATAATACAGGAAATTAT
This sequence comes from Cebus imitator, assembly GCF_001604975.1. Lineage (NCBI taxonomy): Eukaryota > Metazoa > Chordata > Mammalia > Primates > Cebidae > Cebus > Cebus imitator. The sequence continues at coordinate 1,447,615 of NW_016107603.1, forward strand.
GATTTAGGAAGTCATGCAGCTAGAGGCCATAAGATCCCAAACCTCCCCAGTCGCTCCTAGGCATAACATCACTATTGTAAAACCTAAAATTGGTGCTTGAGATATTTTTCAGACCCTGAGTTCTGATGCACCAGCTGATGCCATCCAGACTGGAAATTTGGCCCAACCAGTTTTGTGATCCCACCCAGGAAAAGAAGGCAGCAAGAAGAAGCTAATTTAAGCCCCTATGATTTCATCTTTGATCTGACCAATCAGTACTCCCTACTCCCTGGTCCCTACCCACCAAATTATCCTTAAAAACTCTGATCTCCAAATGTTAATGGCAACTGATTTGAGTAATAAAACTCTGGTTTTCCATTTAGCTGGCTCTCTGTGAATTAAACTCTTTCTCTGCAGCAATTCTCCTGTCTTGATACATTAGCTTTATCTGCGCAGTGGGCAAGAAAAATCCACTGGGCCATTACACTTTAAGGTCTTTCTAGAAAAAATTCCTCTCACAGAAAATGGTAGCTCAAGCTGATGACACAGCATGACCATTTGTGCAAATAAGGGCTCTTTGCACATTGGATGTCTCCCTGACTTCCTATGCTTGCCTGTACTCTCTTTCTCTTGCTATATCATATCCTTTGCCTTTAAATAAATGCCTATATGAATATACTTGGTGGAGTCTGGTGAATCATTTCAAATAACCAAACTGGAAAAATCTTTGCAATGCTATATCTATACAATATAATACTATGCAGCTGCAGAAAAGTATGTGGAATGTATCTGTGGACTGATATAAGAAGATATACAGGATATGTTGTAAAATGAAAATGTAGGTGAGGAAATGCGATATAGTATACTGTTTTTCTTGTAAGACAGGAGAGAAAGACAAGGTCATATAATTATATTTGCCTGATTTGCATGAGGAAACACAGGAAGATTACACACACACAAAAAAAAACTATTAAAATGATTAACTATTGAAGTGGGGGAAGCAAGATATCTTAACAATAAATTTTCATATTGAAGATACTTGCACATGTATGTTTATAGCAGCAAAATTCACAAGTGAAAAATCATGGAACCAACTCAAATGCCCATCAATCAACAAGGGATAAAGAAGCTGTGGTGTATATATATGATGGAATACTACTCAGTCATAAAAAGGAATGAACTAACAGCATTGGCAATGATCTGAATGAGATTGGAGACTATTATTCAAAGTGAAGTAACTCAAGAATGGAACACCAAACATTGTATATTCTCATTGATATGTGGGAGCTAAGCTCTGAGGATATAAAGGCATAAGAATGATACAATCGTCTCTGGGAGCTTGTGGGGAAGAGTGGAAGGGAGTAAGGGATAACAGACAACAAATATGGTGCAGTGTATACTACTTGGGTGGTGGGTACACCAGGATCTCACAAATCACCACTAAAGAACCTACTCATGTAACCAAATGTCATCTATACTCCCATAACTTATGGAAAAATATAATAATTGAAAAGTTAAAAATTCATATTGTTTTGATTTTTGAAACTCATATTACATACTCAAAAAATTAAAAGTTCAAATTAAACAGAAAAGAAAAATTAAGTCGTGTTGTCTAACAGGTATAATAAAATATACATGGTTTCAAATAAGTACTAATAAATAAAGATGGAAAAATAATAGACATGTCAAAGCATAAACATAAACAACAAAAGTAAATAGCAGCACAAGATAGGAAGCTGAAGTTTTACCTGGGTAACATGGAAAAGGCTTGGATTATATTATTATTATATATATTATATTATTTTAGTTCAGGCCTTCTGAACAGCAGCACTAATGACATTTTGGGCAGGATACTTCTTTGTTGTGGTGGGCTGTCCAGCGCATTGTCAGAGAACAGCCCGCCTCCACCCACTAAATACCAGCAGCACTTCCTCCCCTGCATTGTGACAACCAAAAATATCTTCAAACATTGTCAAATGAGGTGCCGGTGGTGGCAGGAGCACAAAAATTGTGCCCAGTCAAGAATCATTGCTCTAAGTAAGTAGATTTTCTGAGCAGCTCTAGAAAATGTTTTCCTAGCAACTGGTCTATGTTCCAGAACCACTTTTTCATTGAGATGTCAAATATTTCATGTAATACTTTTCCAGTTCTTTATTGTTACTGTAATCTTGATGCTGCCAGTGTGTTGTTTGTTTTGTAACTTCTTTGGAGTGACATTAACAATTTACTAGTAATATTTTCCCTTTAATAAGATACTTAAGTTGCTGAATCATTTGGTGTGACTTTATTACTTTGAAACTTTTTGTGTGGAGACCAATCTCTATTTCTTTAATGATATTTGAAAAATGGAATTTAATACTAGTGTCCATATAGGTACTTAATTGAGAGGAGGAATATCTTTAATATGTTTGAAATAATCCTGTTACTGACTTCCTTTCTTTTTTACCTTTCCTTGAGGGTCTGGAATTCTTCAAATCCTTCAAGAAATTGTCCCGGGGTTGTTAAGTCCAGTAATTAGTTAATTAGCACCACAGCTGTCACAATCCCAATCTGAACATGACCTAAACTGAGATGCCACTGCTAGCACAGTAGCTCACCATTCTGGCAGCAGAGCTTGTAGTAGGTATGCAGAAATAGAAGGCGCTTCTCTCTCTGCTCTACTTATGATCTTCTGAGAGTGATGCATGTGGTCATAATTATTGTTAAATATAATCCTTCCGTTTCTGAAGAAAGAAAATCCAGAAAATTAAGTCATATGGTCTTAATGTGGACTGGTCCACAGATTACAGCACAACTATCTATTGAGCTTGATGTTAAATCTCCTTCCACTTCCCTGTCTTATTCCAGAGAGTGATAGTGGTGGTGTCAATGTGATTCATTTCAGTTCAAGGAACAAGAAAGCACGTATTTCCCAGGAGAATCACCGTGGTCTACCCCCTCTCTGAACCCACGTGGAAGGGTTTCCTCATTGGAAGTGAGATACAGTCAAAGCAGTAGTAAAGCGCACCGTTTTATACCTGCTTTGGAAAAATCATTATATTTTCGCTGTAAAGCACACACACACACACACACACACACACACACACACACAGAGAGAGAGAGAGAGAGAGAGAGAGAGAGAGAGAGAGAGAGAGAGGAATCTCAAGATGGGGTACTCTAAAATCTTCAGCCTGCAGTGGGATCTAACTACCTTCCCTTCCGTCCCAGTGCCTCCGAATGCTTGCAATCTCATTCGCAATTCACCAGCGTGTGTGAGTGCAGACTCCAGACCCAGCACAGAGGCCAAGAATTTGACCAAGGGCACCAGCTAAATAGCAAACAGATGTGTTGTCAAACATGTGAAAACCTCAGAGACTGGGGTACCTCCGGGAAAACCAGTTCCAGCCCAGGAATTTCTGAGTAGAAAAACTGGCCGCTGGGTTGTTTAATTCTCTTTGCTTGACCGGAGCTGGTTTTGAAAGCAAGTGTCCCTTCTCCCCCAGCTTCAGGAAGGGAAACCCCAGTTCCCGGCGGTTGCAAAGCTAAGAAAAACCATCCCGCCCGGCCCCTTCCTGTGGTAACGCTGTCCTAACCCAACTCTGCCCCACAACCCCGATTCACCCGGGAGACACAGACGCCAGGCTCCTTAGCACTTCGTCGCCTCTTCCTCCAGCCTGGCTTCCTAAGCTCCGTAAAGACCCCGGACTCCAGACCTTGTTTCCAACTTCGCATCCGCTGCCTGGGCCACATGCCTCCCTGGCTTATTTAGGAAGCGAAATTAAGGCCACACATTTGGCTCCAGAAATTTGTTCTGACGGCGCGGCCGACCCCCTGCAGGGTCGTTTCCGAACCACCAAATATCCTGGTTCTCAAGCCCTTACCACCCCCTAGCACACGAAGTGTTAAATTCCCAAATATCCTGGTTCTCAAGCCCTTTCCACCCCCTAGAGCACACGAAGTGCTAAATTCCCAAATATCATGGTTCTCAAGCCCTTGCCACCCCCTACAGCACACGAAGCGCTAAATTCCCAAATATCCTGGTTCTCAAGCCCTTGCCACCCCCTAGCACACGAATCCCTGGCTGGCGGTGGAGCAGGTGTGTTGCTGGTAGCTCATCGCTGGCGTCAAGATAGACGTGCTCCGTACGTGTTCGCTTTCAGGTAACATCTGAAACCGTGCCGAGGCACATCCTTCATCCAAATATCCACGTTTAAGGTGTCCAGATTTGAGTTTGGTCTGACCTACCCGCTCCCCGCGCCGACCCTGGAGGCATCTTCCATGGGCTCTTTCTCTTCGAACCCCAAGGGGTACGCGCCTGGGTGTGCCAGGTCCGCCTCTTCACTGGCGCTGGCCAGGGGCGGGGTGGGTAGGCTGGGACCTGTGTCTGATTATCTGGGAGGGGGAAGCCACCGTCCCAACCGCTGTCTGCTGCGCTCCAGTCCTTCCAGGCTCTTCCAGGAGGAAGAAGCACTATACAAGAGAGGAGGGTAGGGGTCCCAGTACTGAATACCCTTGCCGGGGTTTTGACAGCTGCCGCCGTCTCTGAACTCCCAACTCGCGCCGAACCAGGTCCCTGTCATGGGACCCCCTTCCAGCTCAGGTTTCTATGTGAGCCGAGCGGTGGCCCTGCTGCTGGCGGGGCTGGTAGCCGCCCTCCTGCTGGCTCTGGCCATACTCGCCGCCTTTTACGGCCGCTGCGCGCGCGTCCCACCGTCGGTGCTGCCCGGACTCGGGGACTCGGAAGCCGAGTGTTCTCCCCCTCGCAGGCAGAAACCGACGCCGACCCCGACGCCCGGCAGTGCAGACGAGCTAGCGGTGACCACCACCCCTAGAGATGAGCGACCCCCGGGGCCCTGGGACCACCTACGCCTGCCGCCCTGGCTCTTGCCGCTGCACTACGACCTGGAGCTGTGGCCACTGCTGAGGCCCGACAAGCTTCCAGCGAGGTCTTTGCTCTTCTATGGCCGCGTGAACATCACGGTGCGCTGTACCATGGCCACTGTTCGACTGCTGTTGCATAGCGTCTTCCAGGACTGCGAGGGCGCCGAGGTGCGGGGCCCCCTGTCCCCGGGCACTGGGAACACCACCGTGGGCCGCATACCAGTGGACAAGGTGTGGTTCGCGCTGGACACGGAATACATGGTGCTGGAGCTCGGTGAGCCCCTGCAACCTGGTAGCAGCTACGAGCTGCAGCTCAGCTTCTCGGGCGTGGTGTTTGAAGACCTCAAGGAGGGACTCTTCTTCAGCGTCTACACCGACGACGGAGAGCGCAGGTAAGGGCTGGACAGCCCGGGGCCCCTCTCGGCTCTCCCCTCCCTTCCGCCCCCTCTGTCCAGGTGCAGCCTGCAGATCCAGCTGCCGACCTTACCCAGGTGCGCGTCTGCTGCCCTTTCCAAAGAATCCCCAGCCCATCCCTTGCAACGTTTTCTTCCAAAGCCAGAGTGCCAGCGCCTCCTTCCTCCCTTTTCCTAAGACTTTGGTCAGAATAAAGTGACCGTGGAGACCTCAGCCCTTCCTCTGGCTAGTTTCCAACCCTATTCCTGCTCATCCAGTTTGCTTCTGTTGTTGCCCCTTCTGAGGCCGCTGGTACCCCCAGCTTGTCGTTTTCTTCAGAAAGCATCTTTCCTCTCTGGCCCTAAATTTCTTCACCCCATTCAACAAACCCCTTGGCCCTCAAAGGTTGGTCCTTGGACCAGCGGCAGCTGTAACCTGGGAGCTTGTTAGAAATGCAGAATCTCAGACTCCACGCCCCACCAAGGCAATCGGAATTTCCGTTTTAAGTAGATCTTCTGGTGACTGAGGCGCGCTAAAGTTGGAGATGCGTCTGGCTAAAGTACCCTACCGGGTTCTGAGTTTCTTCCCTCCCCAAGCCCATCTCCCTGCTTTGTCTCTTTCTCCAGGCACTCTGTAACTGCTGCTCTTACAACAAATACACGCACGTTGGGGCTGTTTGTTCCAGTATCTTTTGATTTTTGCTAAGGTTCTCCAAAATTCAGGAATCGCCTTTAAGTGGTACCCTGCCACGGCAGCTTGGGGTCCGCATCATCTTTTGCTGGCGAGCAGCTGCATCCCTACCCGCTCCTGGCTTAGTCGAGCTCTGCAGAATGTCAAAGCCCGGCACTTTTGGGGCTTCTCTGCCATTGAGTGAAGGGGGTGTGGGGGGGGGACAATAAAGGGATAACAGGAGAATAGGAGACCTACCCTGCGAGTTTGCAAGCCCATGTAATGTACATGTGCTCTTTTTACACTCATTTGAGATAGTATCTCCCACACGGAATGTCTCCTGCCGCTGCGCAAGAATTGTCTCTTTCCAGGCTTGGAAACCACGATACTGTACTCCAGCGAACACCAGGGAAATGGCTTAAGTGGGAGATATCAAAATTTAATTTTTTCCAACCGGCGATCTCTTTCTCCACTCACACACTGGCGGAGCATTTGCGACTACACAACTGCATGTACTTTGTCCTTTATTATTAGAGAAAATGTTCTCAGTTGTTCTCTGAGGGGAAGAATCCCACCACATTACCCCCCTAAACCATCTCCTGCACCGCCTTAAAAATTTCAAAGGTTTAAAAATAAGTTGAAAGAGCTACCCTAGTGGATGTGTAATCTGTAACTTTTGTTTTTAAGGGCAATGTGCGTGGTTTTTCTCTTTAAAAAATACATCAATGCTTGAAAAAATAGTTTTGAAATTTTCTTATTCAGATGTGTTACTCAACTTATGTGAAAAAGGAATCTTTTGAAATTACTGTGTACATCAAGGTGCAAAATATTTCAGAAGAAAAAATGGAAACATTTTGCCTACATATCTGACTTTTTTTTCTTTTTTTTCTTTTTTTTTGCTGTAGATCCGTAAATCTTCCTCTGTTCACCTATCTCTTCCTTGGTCCTGTCTCAGCAGGGCTGTAGCCCAGACAAGCTTGCAAAGATAGGAAAGGAAAGTCCCTTTCCATTTTTCTATTGTGATGCTAACTCTAGTGTTAACTAGAAACTATATTTTCAGAATATTAAAATTCAAGCTAGAAGAAATCTTAGATGTTCATAAACCAAGGTAGAGCTCCAAAATTGTGATGTTTTGGAAGAGTTGCCAAAAGGCCCTCTGGGTCTCTGCTTCTGAAACCACAAGGAAAAGACACCTAAGGTTAAGCTTGAAGTAACGGTCATGGAGAAACTGCATCAGAAGGATGGCTTGTGGTACAGCAGATTCTGGGAGCCCAGCAGGTCTGAGTTTGAACCTGAGCTGCGTGAATTGAGCTAGTCTCTTAACCTCTCTGAATCTGTTTCCTGATTCACAGAGTAGATATAATAACTGTCAACTATTAAAGTACTGTGATAATTAAATGGAAAAGTGGAGTACACAGTGATACATACAGCCTGGGTAGTGGAAACTGTTATCCTTAGTTCAGATTATCATTATGATCAGCTTCCTTGTTATCTAAACACAGAACCTGCCAAGTTCCTAGTATATATGAGTCTAAGAAGATTCCCAGAGGAGAAGAAGGAAAAAGCTGAGGGAGTGGGGAGTTATTGCTTAATGGGTATAGATTTTAGTTTTGAAAGATCATAAGAGTTCTGGAGATACGTTGACAACCTATCTCCAGAACTTATTCACAATGTGAATGTACTTAACGCTACTGAAATATACACTTTAAAATGTTAAAGTGGTAAACTTTATGTTATGTGTAATTTACTAGAATTCAAAAATTTTTAAGAGCAAAAATACATTATAGATCAGTGAGTTTAGAATGGGATTTGGAGATTTGTATGTTTTGACAACTGTCTCAGATAATTCTGATAGCTTCAATTAGCACCTGATCATTTTGTGTCCTGCACCCAAATCTCATTTGGAATTGTAGTTCCTATAACCCAGTGGGAGGTAATTGGAACATGGGGGCAGTTTCCCCCATCCTATTCTCCTGATAGTGAGTAAGTCTCATGAGATCTGATGGTTTTATGAGCATCTGGCATTTCCCCTGCTTTCACTCACTCCATCTTGCTGGCCTGTGAAGGAAGTGCCTTTCTTCCCCTTCACCTTCTGCCATGACTGTAAGTTTCTTGAGGCCTTCCCAGCCATGCAGAACTGAGTCAATTAAATCTCTTTTGTTATCAATTACCCAGTCTTGAATATTTCTTCATAGCAGCATGAGTACAAACTTATACAGTACCTAATACTTTTTTCTTATTTTTAATTTTGAAATAATTACAGATTCACCAGAAGTTGCAAAGATAATGTAGAGAGATCCCGGGTACCCTTCATCTAGTTATTGTACATAATTATAGTACAATTGGTACTATGTATATACATATGTTTTTATGTCATTCATCATATGCGTATATTTGTGCAAAAACTACCGCAATAAAGATACAGAGCTGTTCCACCTCAAAGATCATCCTCATAGTTCTGCTCTGTACTCACTCATACCACTCCCTAATCATCTCTAACCCCTGACAACCACTAATCTGTTCTCTATCTTTGTAATAATATCATTTTGAGGATGTTCTATAAATGGAATTATATAGCATGTGACTTTTAGAGATTGACTTTTCCGACTCAGCAAAATTCCCCTGGGATCCATCCAAGTTGTAAGCATCAATAGTTTGAGTCCTTTTATTGCTCAGTGCTATTCCATGGCATAGTTTATTTAGTCATTCATCTATTGAGGAGTATTTTGGTTGTTTCCAATTTTTTGTTATTAAATATAAATCTTCTATGAATAATTGTGACAGATTTTTCTCTTTAAGAGGCAGGGCTCCTCTATGTTGCCCAGGCTAGCCTCAAACTTCTGGCCCCATGGGATCCTCCTACCTTTGCCTTCCAAAGCACTTGTACAGGTTTTCGTGTAAACACAGTGTTTATTTTACTGGGACAAATGTCCACAAATGTCATTGCTGGCCATGTGGTAGTCTCATGTTTAGTTCTTAAGAAATTACCAAATTGTTTTTCAAAGTGGCTATACCATTTTACACTCCTACCAGCAAGGCAAGTGTGATAGAGGTTCTCCGTATCATGGCCATCATTTAGTATTGTCACTATATTTTTGCTGTCCTCATAGGTGTAAGGTAATACTCATTGTGGTTTCAATTTGCACATCTCCAATGGCTAATGATGTTAAACATCCTTTTGTGTGCTTATTTGCCATCTGTTTGTCATAGTCAGTGAAACGTCTTTTCATGTCTTTTCCAATTTTCTAATAGATTTTATTTTTTTACTGTTGAATTCTGAAAATTCTTTATACATTCTAGATCTAAGTCCTTTGTGAGATATATATGGTTTGCAAATATGTTCTCTCAGCTTGTCTTTTCATCACCTTAAGTTCTTTCAGAGAATACTAGTTTTTAATTTTGATGAAGTCCAATTAATCTATTTTTAGATTAATTGGATCATGCTGTTGGTGTCATGCCTGAGAACTCTTCACCAAGCCCTAGGTTCTGCAGATTTTCTATATTGCCAAAAGTGTTTTACAATGAAATCTATAATCCACTTTGAGATAATTTTTTAAGATGTCATGTTTAGGTTGAGGTTAATTCTTTTGTCTATGGATACTCACTTTTTCCAGCATCATTTGTTAAAAAACTATCTTCCATCTGTTGAATTGTACTTCTGTTAAAAATCTGTTGGCCACAGTATTACTGGATTCTCTATTCTGTTCCATCAGCATTGGTGTTGATTCCTCTGCCAGTACTACAGTCTTGATTACTGTAGCTATATAAGTCTTGAAATTGTCTTCGTTTTTAGAATTGTTTTAACTATTTTAGTTTCTTTTCCTATCCCTACATATTTTACAATTTTCTTATATATAGCTACTAAAAATTTTATTGGAATTTTGGTAGGACCTATATTAAACCTTTATGTAAATTTAGGGAGAATTGATAGCTTTACTGTCCTTAATCTTCCATTCTATGAGCATGAAATGTCCATTTATTTAGATTATTTATTTATTTCATCAGGATTTTTATCATTTTTATCATACAAATCCTACATATGTTTTGTTAGATTTACACTCAAATATTTAATTTTGTTTGAGAAATAGTAAATGGTGTTATATGTTTAATTTTGGTTTTCTACATGTCTGTTGCTGCTATATAGAAATACTCTTGTATGCTGATCTTGTATCCTGTGCTCTTGCTGAAGTCATGAAATCTAGGGCTTTGTGGTTTTTATTTTGTAGAGCCTTTGGAATTGCCTAGAAAGATCATCATGTCATTGACAAATGGAAGCAGTTTTCTTTATTCCACTTCAATCTCTCTGCCATTTGTTTTCTTTTCCTGTCTTATTGTGTTGGCTAAGACTTCCAGCCCTATGTTAAATATGAGTGGTAAGAATGAACATTCTTGATTTTTCTCCTCAACTTAGGGGGAAAGTTTTTAGCCTTATCCACTAAGTAAAATATTAAATGTAGGTTTCTGTATATGTTTCTTTTTTATCATATTGAGAAAGTTGTCCTCTATTCATATTTTTTTCTGAGAGGTATTTTTTTTTTTTGCATGAATGCATGTTGAATTTTTCCAACATTTTTTCTGCATAAATTGATATAATTATGTGATTTTTTTCTTCTTGAGCCTATTAATATGGGTATTATATTGATTGATTTCTGAAAATAGTGAGCCAGGCTTAGTGCCCCACCCACCCTTATTTTTAAGAGATGGGATCTCACTCTGTCACCTGGGCTGGAGTGCAGGGGCATGATCATAGCTCACTCAAACTCTCAGGCCCAAGTGATCCTCTTGCCTCAGCTTCCTGACTGGCTAGAAGGACAGGCACCTGGTTAGTGCCCCACCCTTTTTGATAAGAGCCCTTGGTATACAGTAGAGGAGAGTGGACAGTCCTTTTAACGCAGGAAGGAAGATTGGGAACACAGAGAAAAGAACAAATGGAGAAAGCAAGAGTCTTTACTTTGTACCCTCCTCCTTCTGACAGGGTATGTCCCTCAGGCAAAGTATTTTTATGAAAGTAATTTTTCAAGAAGGATTCCCAGAAAAAACCAGCTGGAGAATGAGCAAGTGTGACTGAGAAAAGAAGAAGGCCAAGCTGGAATATGCTATTAAACAAAGCTCCATGGAGTAAAGTTCTGTAGAGTGTGAACCACAGCTTAGAATTGGAGGTATTGGGAGCAAAGGAGCAGGGGAATTTTCCCCCTCCACACCGGCTGTAGCCTGGCCTTGAGACTAAGTTAATTCCCAAGTAGTCTGCTTTTCAGTAATGCAGGCAAAGAGATTCCACAGGGTGCCTTGTTCTTCCCTTTATGATCAGTGTGGCTCTGCAGCCAGTGGCTTCTAATTCATAGAATAGTAGATTAGGACAATGGGCCTTAGATACCGAAGGTGGTCCCTGCAATCCATTTGATGCCTAAGGGGATCTAGGATTTTATATATGGGCTGAGGATATTGACTAGAGAGCTATAGAGAGTCTACCATATTTCATACTTTTCTGTATAGGCGCAGAAGTGGTTCAAAGTAACTGTGTTGTGTTGAAAGCTGTAAACATGGTTATCCAAGACATGACTCCAAAAGAAATTGCAGCCAGGCTCAGAGGACTGGCCATTGAAGTAGGAGCCCAGATGAGGGACCCATGATCAATGGAAACCACTGAGCCTTGACTATTATGAGGGAATGGTTCACAAGTCACAGCATCTGACAAATTCAAAATGTCTTCTCCTTTCAAGGGGTCTCCCAGCAGAGACCTGGCAAGATGACTAAATAGGAATAGCTCTGGTTTCCAGCTCCCAGAGAGATCAATGCAGAAGGAAAGTGATTCATGCATTTCCAACTGAGGTACCGAGGTCATCTCACTGGGACTGGTTAGAAAGTGGGTGCCGCCTACAAAGGACAAGCTGAATCAGGGTGGGGCATTGCTTCACCCAGAATTGCAAGGGGTAAGGGAGCTCCCTAGCCTAGCCAAAGGAAGCCTGGAGGGACTGTGCCATGAGGGACGGAGCACCTGGGACCAGATACTACTTTTCCTACAGTCTTCGCAACTCGCAGACAGGAGATTCCCTTCTTTGCCTACGCCACCAGGGCTCTGGGTTTCAAGCACAAAACTAGGCAGCCATTTGGGCAGACACCGAGCTACCTTCAGGATTTTTTTTCATACCCCAGTGGTGCCTGGAATGCCAGTAAGACAACTTTTCACTCCCCTGGAAAGGGAGCTGTAGCCAAAGAGCATAGCGATCTAGCTCAGTGTATCCCACCCCCACGGTGCCCAGCAAGCCAAGATCCACTGTCTTGAAATTCTAGCTGCCATCACAGCAGTCTGAAGTTGTCCTGGGACTCTCGAGATTGGTGGGGAAAGGGGCATCTGCCATTACTGAAGCTTGAGTAGGCGGTTTTCCCCTCACAGTGTAAACAAAGCCTTGGGGAAGTTCCAACTGTGTGGAGCCCTCCCCAGCTCAGCAAAGCCTCTGTAGACAGACTGCCTGAAGATTCCTTCTCTCTGGGGAGGGCATCTCTGGGAAACAAGGCAGCAGCCCCAGTCAGGGGCTTATAGTTAAAACTCCCATCTCCCTGCGACAAAGCACCTGGGTAAAAGGGTGGCTGTGGGTGCAACTTCAGCAGACTTGTCTGCCAGCTTTGTGCAGTGGATTTCCCAGCACAGCATTCAAGCTCTGCCTCCTGAAGTGGTTCCCTGGCCCCTGTGTCTCCTGACTGGGAGACACCTTTCAGCAGGGGCTGACAGACACCTCATACAGGAGAGCGCCATCTGACATCGGGTTGGTGCCCCTTTGGGATGAAGTTTCCAGAGGAAGGAACAGGCAGCAATCTTTGCTGTTCTGCAGCCTCCATACCTGGGCAAACACGGTAGGAGGAATAGACCTCCAGCAAACTCCAGCAGACCTGCAGCAGAGGGGCCTATTAGAAGGAAAACTAACAGAAAGAAATAGCATCAACATCAACAAAAAGGATGTCCACTCAGAAACCCCATCTGAAAGTCACCAACATCAAAGACCAAAGGTAGATAAATCCGTGAAGATGGGAAGAAACCAGAACAAAAAGGCTGAAAATTCCAAAAACCAGAATATCTCTTCTCCAAAGGATCACAAGTCTTCACCAGCAAGGGGTCAAAACTGAACAGAGAATGAGTTTGACAACTTGGCAGAAGTAGGCTTCAGAAGGTGGGTAACAAACTCCTTTGAGCTAAAGGAGTGTATTCTAACCCAATGCAAGGAAGCTAAGAACCTTGAAAAAAGGTTAGAGAATTGCTAACTAGACTAACTGGTTTAGGGAAGAACATAACTAATCTGGTGGAGCTGAAAACACAGCATGAGAACTTTGTGAAGCATACACAAGTATCAACAGCCAAATTGATCAAGTGGAAGAAAGGATATCAGAGATTGATGATCAACTTAATGAAATAAAGCATGAAGACAAGATTAGAGAAAAAATAATGAAAAAGGAACAAACAAAGCCTCCAAGAAACATGGGACCATGTGAAAAGACCAAACCTATGCTTGATTGGTGTACCTGAAAGTGACAGGGAGAATGGAACCAAGTTGGAAAACACTCTTCAGGATATTATCCAGGAGAACTTCCCCAACCTAGCAAGACGTGCCAATATTCAAATTCAGGAAATATAGAGAACAACACAAAGATAGTCCTCAAGAAGAGCAACCCCAAGACACATAATTGTCAGATTCAGCAAGGTTAAAATGAATGAAAAAATGGTAAGGGCAGCCAGAAAGAAAGATCGGGTTACCACAATTGGAAGCCTATCAGAATAACAGTGGATCTCTCTTCAGAAACCCTACAAGCCAGAAGAGAGTGAGGGCAAATGTTCAACATTCTTTTTTTTTTTTTTTTTTTTTTGGGGGGGGTTTCTCCTTTTTTTTTCTTTTTTTTTTTTAATTGGGGGTTCTTTGCTCACCGCAACCTCCGCCTCCTGGGTTCAGGCAATTCTCCTGCCTCAGCCTCCTGAGTAGCTGGGATTACAGGCA
>NW_016107603.1:1461559-1465877 GCF_001604975.1 Cebus imitator
TGTTGACCAGGATGGTCTCGATCTCTTGACCTCGTGATCCACCCGCCTCGGCCTCCCAAAGTGCTGGGATTACAGGCTTGAGCCACCGCACCCGGCCTTGTTCAACATTCTTAAAGCAAACAATTTTCAACTCAGAATTTCATATCCAGCCAAACTAGGCTTCATAAATGAAAGAGAAATAAAATCATTTACAGACAAGCAAATGCTGAGAGATTTTGTCACCACCAGGCCTGCCTTACAAGAGCTTTTGAAGGAAGCACTAAACATGGAAAGGAACAACCAGTACCAGCCATTGCAAAAACATCAAATTGTAAAGGCCATAGACACCAGGAAAAAACTGTATCAACTAACAGACAAAATAAACAGCCAGCATCATAATGACAGAATCAAATTCACACATAACAATATTAATCTTAAATGTAAGAAGGGTAAATGCCCCAATTAAAAGACACAGCTGATTTTTTTTAATACATCAACAAAATAAATGGACCACAAGCCAGACTAATAAAAAAGAAAAGAAGGAAGAATCAAATAGACACAATAAAAAATGATAAAGGGGATATCACCACTGATCCCACAGAAATACAAACTACCATCAGAGAATACTATAAACACCTCTATGCAAATAAACTAGAAAATCTAGAAGAAATGGATAAATTCCTGGACACATACACCCTCCCAAGACTAAACCAGGAAGAAGTCAAATCCCTAAATAAACCAATAACAATTTCTAAAATTGAAGCAGTAAGTAATAGCCTACCAACCAAAAAAAAGTCCAGGACCAGGCAGATTCACAGCTGAATTCTACCAGAGGTACAAAGAGGAGCTGGTACCATTCCATTTGAAACTATTTCAAACAATAGAAAAAGAAGGACTCCCCCTTAACTCATTTTTTGAGGCCAGCATCATTCTGATACCAAAACCTGGCAGAGACACAACAAAAAAAGAAAATTTGAGGCCAATATTCCTGATAAACATTGATGTGAAAATCCTCAATTAAATACTGGCAAACTGAATCCAGCTGCGCTTCAAAAAGCTTATCCACCATGATCAAATTGGCTTCATCCCTGGGATGCAACGCTGGTTCAACATATGCACATCAATAAATGTAATCCATCACAGAAAAAGAGCCAATCACAAAAACCACATGATTATCTCAATGGATGCAGAAAAGACCTACCATAAAATTCAACACCCCTTCATGCTAAAAACTCTCAATAAACTAGGTATTGATGGAACATTTCTAAAAATAATAAGAGCTATTTATGACAAACCTACAGAATGGGGTAATATATCAAATGGGCAAAAGCTGGAAGCATTCCCTTTGAAAACTGGTACAAGACAAGGATGCCCTCTCTTACCACTCCTATTCAACATAGTATTGAAAATTCTGGCCAGGGCAATCAGGCAAGAGAAAGAAATAAAGGGTATTCAAACAGGAAGAGAGAATGTCAAATTATCTCTGTTTGCAGATGACAGGATTGTGTATTTAGAAAACCCATCATCTCAGCCCAAAATCTCCTTAAACTGATAAGCAACTTCAGCCAAGTCTCAGGATACAAAATCAGTGTGCAGAAATCACAAGCATTCCCATACATCAATAATAGACAAACAGAGAGCCAAATCATGAGTGAACTCATTTGCAATTGCTACAAAGAGAATAAAATACCTAGCAATACAACTTACAAGGGGTGTGTAGATTAATTTGCATTCTCTAGTGTTTTTTATGAGTAGAATTATACAATATTTACTCTCATGCCTGACTTCTTTCACTCAGTAGAATTACTTTGATATACATTCTTTTCGTGTCTATCAATTCTTTTGTATTACTGATAGCATTCCATTGTACTGATATAACACAACTTGTTTATCCAACAAATTACCAAGACATTTGGATTGTTTTCAGTTTTGAGCTGTTACAAATAAAGCTTCCAGGAATAATCATGTACAAGTCTTTCTATGAATTCACTATTCTCGAGTAGATACCTAGGAGTGGAGTGGTTAGATTATATGAATGTTTAGTGTTTTAAGAAACTGCAAAACTGTTTTACAAGGAGTTTGGTAATTTAAAACTCTTATCAACATATGGGAGAATTCTAGTTGTTACAAATCCTTGCTAACACTTGGTATTGCCAGACTACTTCATTTTAGCCATTCTAATAGATGTATAGTGTTCTTCATTACAGTTTTAATTTGTATTTTCCTAATGACTAATAATGTTGTGCATCATTTCCTATAACTATTAGTCATCCATCTTTTGTAGCAAAATGTCTGATAAAATCTTCAGTACATTTTTCTTTTGGGCTGTTTATTTTCTTATTGTTGAATTTAGAGAGGATTCTTTCTCAAATGCATGATTTGCAAATAATTTTTCAGTTGTGGCATGTCTTTGTATTCTTTTAACAGTGTCTTTCAAAGAGCAGAAGTTTTACGTTTTAATGAAGTTCAGTTTATCAATATTTCCTTACATATATCAAGCTTTTGGTGTTGTAGCTAAGAAAACATTGTCTATCCCAAGCTTATACAAATTTTTTTCTATACCTTCTTTCAGAAGTTTTATAGTTAGATGTATGATCCATTTTGAGTTAATTTTTGCATGTGATGTGAGGTATGGATTAAATAGGTGTTTTTTTTCTCTTTTTTTTTTTTTGCATATGACATTGAACTGTACCACTGCCATTTGTTAAAACGTCCTTGCTATCTGTACTTAATTGTGTCTGCATTTTTGTAAAAAGTTAGTTTTTCATAAATCTGTGGGTATTTTTAATGTCTATGCTGTTTTATTGACCCATTTGTGTGTCTTTATGCCAATTCTGTAGTGTCTTGATTACTGTAGCTTTATAATAAATCTTGAAACCAGGTGTTATTCATCTACCAACTTTTTTTCCAGTTATTTAGGATATCCTAGATCCTTTGCATTTCCATATTAATTTTAGAATTAGTTTGCTAATATCTATTAAATAAATAAAAACAAAAAATATCCTGCTGGGATTTTAACTGCGATTATGTTGACTCTATAGAAAAATTTGGGGAGAATTCAAATTTTAAAAATATTGAATCTTCCAACCTATGAACATGATATGTCTCTCTACTTATTTAGGTCTTCTTTAACTACTCTCAGCAAGGTTTATATTGTTCATTGTACAGATTTTACACATATTTTGTCATATTCATTCCTAGGTGTTTTATATTTTAAATATCTATTGTTAATGATATTATTTTAAAATCCAATTTCTAAATGTTTTTTGCTAGTTAATTTTTGCTTATTGATCTTGTATGTTACAACTTTGCTAAATCACTTCTTCAATTGGCATCTTTTTATTTAAAAAAACTTCTAATTTTCCATTAAATGTTCTACATAGGCCATTATGTTGTCATGAATAAAGACAGTTTTATTTCTATTTTAGTTTTTATGCCTTTTATTTATTTTCTTGCCTTATTTCAATGTCTAGAGCCTCTAATACAATGTTGAATAGAAGAAGTAAGTAAAGATATTCCAGTCTCATTTCTTATTGTAGGGTGAAAGCATTCAGTCTTCCATGTTAATTATTATGATTTTTCCCGTAGGGCTATTTTTTGGTAGATTCATTTTACTAGGTTGAGAAAGTTTCCTTTTATTTATAATTTTCTGAGAGCTATGATCAGGAATTGATGTCATATTTTATCAAATGTGTGTTCTGCATCTTTTGAGATGATTATACAGTTTTTGTTATTTAATTCCTTAAAATGGTAAATTACATTAATTTTCCAATGATAAAATTGCCTTGCATTTTTTTTTTTTAAAGCCTCACTTCTGGTGCCCAGGTTGGAGTGCAGTGGCACAATCACAGCTCACTGTAGTCTTGGCTTTCAGGGCTCAGGTGATTCTCCCACCTCAGCCTCCTGAGTAGCTAAGACTACAGACATATGCCACCATGTCTGGCTAGTTTTTTTGTATTTTTAGTAGAAATAGAGCTTTTCCATGTTGTCCAGGGTGGTCTGAAACTCCTGAGCTCAAGCAATCCATCCCCCTTGGCCTCCAAAAGCGTTGGAATTACAGGCATGAGGCACTGCACCCAGTCTACCCTGAATTCTTGAAATAAATTCCAGTTGTTCTTGACACATTACCCTTTTTATATATTATTATATTTGATTTGCTAAAATTTTATTTAGAATTTTTACTCTATGTTCATGAGCCTTATTGACTTGTAGTTTTCTTGCAATGTCTTTGTCTGATTTTGATGTCAAAGTAACATGGCTTCAAATAATGCATTCAGAATTAGTTCCTCTTCTTTGATTTTCAGAAAGAATTTATATAAAATTGGTAATATTTCTTTTA
>NW_016107603.1:1466087-1468597 GCF_001604975.1 Cebus imitator
TTTTAAACATCTATAAACTCTGTAGTGACATCACCTCTTTTACTCCTGATATTGGAAATTTATGTCTTCTCTCTTTGGGAGCTGGAGCCCTTATCTAGTACCACTTTACCACTTACTAGTTGTCTAACCAGTTTCTTCAGCTTTCACAGGTTTCTTCTACTTCTAATATTCAATAAGTTTATTTGGTCTGCCTAGAAATTTATCTTTTTTTGGGGGGGAGGGCTAGTAAATATGGAGTTTGTATTATAGAAAATTCTTTAAACCTATACAGAATATAATAAGCCCCCATTCATAACTCAGCTTTGGGAACATCTTTTTCAAAAATATTTTATCTAGCATTTCTGTTGAGTTTGAAGTAGGAGATAAGGTTTTCTGTTTTAACTCAGTCCACCATCACAGTAAAAAGTTCTTTGCTTTTAATACTTCATCTAGTATCCTACTAGACATTCAGTTAGTCTTTTGATACTACAGATATTGCAGACATACTTATAGAATGCATTCCTAGAAAAGAAATTACCTGATCAAAAGATCTATGTATTTATAATTTATATATTACCAAGTTGTTCAGAGGAGGTTATACCAATTTATACACCCACCAACTCTAAAGATATATTCACTAGACTTTAGATAATAGTAAAAGTAGCACCTAATAATTTATAATATTAAAAATTTTTGGAGGTAACGCTGATTGCAATATAAACTCTAACCAAGCCTAGTTTAAGGAAGCAGGCATTTGAAAGTATATGTGCTATTAAAGTTTTACTTCTAGTAAGCTAGTAACACTTTTCAATAAAATACCTTAATAAAACTTCTTGGGCCTTCAGTGAAGTCTTCCCATTTTCTTTTTAGTTGTTGATATGCCTCGTGTCTCTCAGACATTGACGCAAACTCCTCTGGAACACTCTGGTATTAATCAATTCAGTGGCAACCCTCCGATCATTTCTAGTCACAAGTGTAATTGACACTCCACTCCTTCTGGCTCTTTCCATGCACCCTATTTGGTGTACATATTTTTCAGTGTTTCATGGAAAATTGTAATTAGAGACATCTGTAATATCATGGACATCAAGACCTCAGGATGCTATGTCAGTAGCAATTAATATTCACTTGACCTATTTTAAAGTTCTCTAATGCTCTCTCTCAACCAATCTCTCTATCACCATGCAGAGACTCTACTGATATATTTCCAAGGATCAGGTCACTTGATAAATGATCTGCAACTGCCTTTTGAGAAATAAAGACAATGACTTTGTCTCTGGGTGAAATGCTATCTAGAAAACTTTGGATATAAATTCATTTTTCTTCTTCTGTGGTGATCATTATATTTGCTTCACTAAACTTATGGCAACTAGATCCAGTGTACCAGCACAGAAAAGCATGGGCTTTTTCTTTTTTCTTTTTTTGAGATGGAGTTTCACTCTTGTTCAAGCGATTCTGCTGCCACATCCTCCCGAATAGCTGAGATTACAGGCATGCACCACCACGCCTGGCTAATTTTGTATTCTTAGGAGAAATGGGGTTTCTCCGTGTTGGTCAGGCTGGTTTCAAACTCCTGACCTCTGGTGATCCTCCCACCTCGGCCTCCCAAAGTGCTGAGATTACAGGCGTGAGCCACCTTGCACGGCCAAGCTCTTTCAAATAAGATTGTACGAGTTGATGAACTGGCCAAGTTGCACTGGACATAATAGTCTGCCTATCTGGGCACACATCTAACAAAATCTTCATTATCTGGGGTTCGAACTCCATGTCAAGCATCTTGTCTGCTTCATCTAAAACCAAGTAGGTTGTACTTCTCAGGCTGACAAAGTTATTTATTTGCAGATCATTCAATCTTTTAGGAGTTGGAATTATGATATGAACACCTTTTCTAAGGTCTTCTATTTGTTTGTCTCTATCTCCACCACCATATACACAAATGCTTCTAAACTTTTATTGCATCATTCAGCCTCCACTTAAAGAGTTAGCTTCTGAGTGGGCATAAGGACTAACATGTGGCTGTATTTTTTTTCCTCTATGTGTTGAAAGTCCAGATGAATATATCCAGCCATTAAATAGCATAATGTTTTTCCTGTACCAGCTTGGGCTACTCCTATAAGATCTATTCCTTGCAGAGCAATTGGCCATGCCTGGGACTGGTGTTGGTTTTTGAAAATCTGACTTTTTAATGTTTTCCATAATTTCAGAATAACATTGAAAGGCAACATCAAATGTGCAAGTAGGATTGGGGATATGATGTTTTTTATCATCTTTCAAGTCATCACACATCATATTAAAATTTTCCTTCCTCCAGTTGTCCACTTGCACTTGGGATATTGAACTTGTTGTTGACTCTTTGTAAAAGATTTTCTCAATTGGTGATAAATCCATTCTGCAACCTGAATTGTAATTTGCTTTTTTTTTTTTTTTTCAATTATATATCACGACTTTTGCTTTTGCTTGCATCACTTTGCTGCCAAAGTTTTGACTAATGATTCCAGATGTCCTTTTATTATCTGGATTTCGATGTTTGT
>NW_016107603.1:1475877-1580799 GCF_001604975.1 Cebus imitator
TTTTTTGCCCTGGAATCTACTGTCCTGGTTCCCTGCTCAGTCCCCTTTTTAAACAGACGAATGGGCGACTTCCCGTGGCTCCAATCGACAGCCAAAAGGGCACCCGGACTGGTGTATTTTGTAAGGAGAACCGCTGCTCCGGGGCGCCGACAAAGCAGCCGCGCGGGGCAAAGTAGCGGCGCCAGCCGGCACAGCCGTGCTGGCCGAAACAGCCGCGCTGGTGACCTGTAGAGCTCCTCCACCTGGGAATTTCCTAGTCTGTGGGCAATAAAAATGCGGCGTCCACTCACCCTCTGCACTTTCACTGGGAGCTGCTATCCTGAGCTGTTCCTAAATGGCCATCTTGGATCCTCCTTTAAGACCCTTTTATTTCTCATGTAGGAATTTCATACTACAAATTTCCTGCTATTGCTTTAATGCCATGCCACAAATGATATTATGTTGTTTTTAATCTTTTTTTTTTCAGTTCAGAATATTTTCTAATTTCCATTTTGATTTCATCTTTGACTCCTGTGTTATTTACAACTGCGTTATTTGCTTTCCAAATGTTTGGATATTTTCTCATTTTTTTCTTGAGTGTCTGACATTTAAATTTGTATGTTGTTGAATGCTGGATTTTGTTATATTGCTTAGAGAATGCTGGCCCTTTTGGGTAGTAACTGAAATTACTTGGTGATCCTGCTGATCCTTGTCTGATTCTCTTGAGCCTTGTTTTTAAGTTCTTTGAGAGTGACTCTAAAGAAGCCTTTATTCTACAGCTACTTTTGCTTAATACTCAGGCACCACCCAGCTGGTCTCTCTCTGTTGAATAGTCTAAATATTCTGAAGATTTCAATACGCTGACCTGAGGGAATTCAAACAACTCTGAACAGTATGTGAAATCTGGGAAGTGTTCAGCTTACCCTTCGCTGGTACTTAGTATTTCCCCAACAGCTTCTCTTTGCCTGAGCTCATGAGGATTGATATTTTACTAAAGGCTTGAGGGGAATTCTATGCAGATTTCTGGAAGTCTTTCTCTACATAGTTACCTCTTTTCTTAAACTCACTCTGCAAGTTCTAGCTGTCTAGGTGCCCCTGAACTCTAACATCTGTCTCTTCAGCTCAGTGAGACCACTGGATTGTTTCTGTGCTGCAGTTTAGAAACTGCTTCCAGGTAGAAAGACAGGGTGATTGCAGCATTTGGCTTGTTTGCTTCTCTTCCTTGAGAATCACAGTCCTCTGCTTCTGGTTATCTTATGTCTGAAATAGTTGTTTCATATGTTTTATTAAGTTTTAAAACTGTTTTCAGCAGAAGGCTGACTTGAGCCTATGTTACTTCCTTGTGGTGTCAAACAGAAGCCTCATTATCTTTACATTTGGGGATGCTATTAATTTTAAAGTTAATCTTCAGTTATCTTCATGACATCTTAGTTTAGTTTTAGTATTTATTATTTTATGTACTTCAAAGCAGGCAATGCATTGGAAAGGACCCCAGGCTTGGGAGCTGGAGCCCTGATTCTGGTACTACCTTGCACTTGCTGGTTGTCTAATCAGTTGCATAAACTCCTGGGGAGTCAGTTTTCACATCTGTAAATTAAGATGACTGGACTTTTTCAGGTCTCTTCACTTTTGAAATTTAGTAAGAGACATCGCTTCTCAGCCTTTTGGCTAAGATCAAGTGAAATTTAATAAGAGAACACATATAATCCCACTTTAGTTCACAGATTCCCAGAATTCTTCTTGCATTTCTGATCCTAGTATTCCCTTGATTAAAGAGAAGAAGGAATTGAAAGGTATGTAGAGAAATGAAGATAGAAAGACCAAGATCAAATAAGGAAGTGTGAAATCATTGGTGAAAATTAGGATATTTGGGGGTGCAAATAAACATGAAAGCAACATGATTAAAATCAATGAATGTGTGCAGTTATAGGCAGAGTGAACAGAGAATAGAAAGAGACTTCCTTGCAGTTGCTGTTTATGCTAAGAAATCTGGCATGGTGATTAGGGTATGACACACAAGAGAGAAATTTGAACAGTATTAGGAAATAATTTGTAAGTCTCAAAACAAGGTCAGGGAACTCAAGTGCCAGGCACATGATGCTGGTGTCACAGAAGAAAGATATTTCATTATCCTATGGAGGTGTCATACCCATATATATCATGTGGCTGAGCAGTTCTCTCTGGGAGATGACTTTGCACAGCAAAAATTCAGATCCTGTGTCTTTTGAAAAATAAGTATAGCTAGCATATTGAAAAACCACAGCTTATAGTTTAGTAAAAGCAAAACTTTATTTTTCCCATTATCCTTTTACAGTGGGAAATTTAGTCTGCGGGGTAACTTTTCTGCTCTGCATGAGGACCCCAGCAGCCTATAAGTTCCTGCTTATTCTTAGGTGACAGACGATCTACAGTCACTAAGTCACAAATAAGTCAGATGCGAAAATTAGAAAATCCAATCCTGTGTAATAGTCAAACCTTTGAACTTAATTTGCTGTTAAACCTCCTCTCCCACCTCCATTCTCTCCCATACTCCATTCCCACTCTTGGGCTGGCTTTAGGATTGAAACCAGCAGTAATTTAGAGGGTGTAGTCCGTCTCCTTTTCTTTACCTCACATTTCTACTCTTCTTTGCCTATCCTGATAGCTGCTATTTTGATTTCACGAGAGTCCAGTGGGTCTGGGGGTGACAGGGAGAGGTGATAAATTGAACACTTCTTACTTGAACTAGTACTGTTGTCATTTGGTCTCATTCTGGTCTTACAGATGAATTTTCCCTTGAGGTGTCATTTTCCTGGCTTCTTCGGTGTTTTCCCTCTTTTTTCTACAATTTCCTTGACTCAGCAACTTCTCCTATGTCTTTGTCCTGATACTCACTATGACTTCTTCCTTAGCCCCTGGACACCGAGCAGTGTATTCCAAAGCTCCTCCAACCTCTTCCAGGTGGCTCTATAGGACTGACCCAAGACAGTCCCCTTATTGACTTACTCTGTGTGTAGGGGACACAACTCTTGCAAGGAACACTCATGCATCCCTGGCCAGGGACTGGCATGAGTCCCAAGGCAACAGCACTCCAAAGAAGTCAGCTATTCTCATTCCTTTTAGATCGCCACCTGGTAGGACTTAGACCCTGGCCATACTGTCAATTTCATCTTTCTCAAAAGTGAGTTGGTCTTCGAAGCCTCTCAGCCTAGGGAAACACTTCCACTGCTTTCTGAGGGATTCTTTCCTCCAGGCTCATAGTTAGAAGGTTGCCCCTCCTCCCAATTCCCTGAGAGCATGGAAAGCTTGGCAAAATAATGCCTGCCCCTCCCCTCCATCAAGAGATATCTTCTCGATCTCTTTTATCTCCATTCTCTGACCCTTCTTCTGTGGCCTTCATCTAGCTGAGAAGCTCAACAGTCACCCCCAGGTTCTCAAGGCCATTTATTTTCAATATCTTTGTAACATATTTTGGCGCCTTTCTCTGGAATTTTACATCTATTATGTTTTGTTGCATGGTGAAAATGTCAATTTTCAGATCCTATTACACAAGTTATAAACAAACATGATTCATAAGCCAACATTTGAACCACGGTCCAGTGGGGTAACATCTGGCTCTACTAAAACTTTTGATTTCTCAGTGTGTTATTGTGTAAAAAAACTGCGGAGGAGGACAACTTTCCTAAGAGTTTTATTTAATGCTTGATCAGCTATGCTATTCAGCACTTGTTAACTAGAGCTGTAGGAATACAAAGTTCATAAAATAATTTGGAATGAAATAGCTTACTGAGTGGATGTAGTGGATATTTTTATATGGTAGTAGATTTATTCTCCAAGAATGTCATGTGGTTCTTAATCATGAAGAAAGCAGAGAGTCCATGATCCACTTCCAGCGCAAGAAAGCAGTAAGTCCATTAGTCTCTTTCTAGACAGGAGGGCAGGAAAGTGGCTCTGCAATACTGACCCACAAGGAGACAAATTCTCCCAAATTAACTCCCTCACCAGCTGACCATTCTAAACACAGACTTCATGGACACCATAATAGCATGTTTCGGTGAGAGCTGAAGGGAAGAGAGGGTGGTGGATGGTTCTATTTTCTGAGGTCAGAATATCTTTGCAGGGTTGCTTGAGTCCAAAGCATAGAGAAAACAGAAAGAAACACCACTGTGAGGTTCCCAGAGGCGGCATAATCTGATCATATGCGCTGCTGTTTAGACTTGACTTTTGCAGTTAAGGTTGAGGGCCAAAGGTTGTGTGCTGGAGGGATTTCCCCCTAACTTTTTGTTTGTTTGTGTAAAACTAGGGAGGGAAATTGTTGAATGAAATGCAAGAGATTTTCTTTTATTTTACTTATTTGGAGACCTGAATTATGGAATTGGAAAACGTTTGCTTGATGTTTGATTTGCTAAAGTGGCAACTCTTTAAGCTGGTGCCCCCACCTGCTTTTATGCTCCAGGTTCACTTTTTGAACCTGGAGAATAAAAGTTTCCCACTTCCTTAAAGTGTCTAATTTTCTCCCCACTTCCCACCTTGCAGCCTCTTTGAGATTCACAAGCTTTGTGAAGTCATGGCAGCTAAGAATGTATGATCAAGCTTTACTTCCTATAGTTTCTTTTACAAAGACAATAGGCATTTGCTGGCTTTTTAAAAATATGTGTTTATATATTTTTTAAAATAGGAGAGAATCCCTCAGAGAGCATGTATTTTTTTAATATACCACCAGTTGTACCAAATGTCCTATAATTTCAGAGGGCTCAAAGACCTTCTGAAGGCCATGCATGAACCTGCAAGGGGGTTGTTTCTCCCAACTTTAGAGGACTCTGTCACGGCCACCTCATGGGCTCATTTTCCATCCTGCTGGATATCCTAATCCCTCTTAGAATCAGTTTTAAAGCTGTGAGTGACCTTAGAGATCATCTACATTTTATAGAAAATTTAAGTGGTATATTAAGCAACTTTCCCAAAGTTACATGAGTGTCTTTACACTACAGGTTCCGAGCAAGAACTCAGGTGACTGAATTTCCTGTTGACTCCTATTCTTTCCACTATATTGTCAATGGCTTGAGTCTTCTCTACTTTGTCCCGTCCCCTTACAGACAGTAACCAAAACCATAAAACAAATGCCAGGATAACACACTCTGCCAAAGTACTTTATATTCTTTTGTATATACTGATATAATGCTGTTTTTCTTTTATACTAGTACTTGGCTAAACAAAATACTTATGCAGTTGCTGTGAACCCAGATTTTTGCCAAGTATTATAAATGATACAGAATAAAAAATATATTAACTCTAATTTCTAGCAGTTTCAAATTTACTAGGGAGACAAATATGACTCATGTTTAACCTGTGGCCAGCTGTAACCCCTAGAACTTTTCTTTTATATTTATAATTTTTGCGGGTATAATAGTAGGTATATGTATTTGTGGGGTACATGAGACACTTTGATACAGGCATGCAATGCATAAGAATCACATCATGAAGAATGGGGTATCCATTCCCTCAAGCATTTATCTGCTTTGCTACAAACAATTATACTCTTTTAGTTATTTTTAAATGTACAATTAAATTATTTTGACTACAGTCACCCTGTTGTGCTATTAAATACTAGTTATTATTCATTCTAACTATTTTTCTTTTGGTACCCATTACCATCCCCACCTCCCCCCTGACCCTGGGACTTTTAAAGATGCATCTGTAATTAGTGATTTCCAGGCCTCCATTCCATCCTCTAACTCACCCCTCTTTGATTTCTTGTATAGTTCATCTGTATCAAGAATGGTTTGTGAGATTGGAAGGGATATAGGAGAATTCAAAGGCGTTTTGTTGGTAAAATTAATTACCAATAATATAAAAGCTCAAACAGCAGTACGAGGTAAATAGTGTCATTATTTTCTAGGTGAGGAAACTGAGGCTTAACAAGATTATGTGACTTGTCCAGGAGTGCAGAGTTGGTAGTAGATGGAGTGGAGTAGGCTCTTTCAGCAAAAGTAGCTGGTATCAGAGCCCGCAGGGATCCCTCCAGCCTATGCAACTAAGAGTATAA
Organism: Cebus imitator; assembly: GCF_001604975.1. Classification (NCBI taxonomy): domain Eukaryota; kingdom Metazoa; phylum Chordata; class Mammalia; order Primates; family Cebidae; genus Cebus; species Cebus imitator. The sequence continues at coordinate 1,481,882 of NW_016107603.1, forward strand.
TAATGTGGGCAAGGGCAAATAGGCCAAAATAGGCTTACTGTAAATCATTGTTTTTGTCACGTGAGGTCATGATACCTAAAAATAGCTGACTGAGAGGTGTTTGCATGTGCCAGCTGTCCCATGTGTCCTACCTAAAGCTGTGTGAATTTTTATGCGAGCAGCAACCGTGTAACAGTGAAGGAGGGATCACAAAGCTAAGTAATGTGTGGGATACCCTCTTGAGAAATCTTTGTTGAATTCACCTTTTATTTATCCAAAATTGGAGCTGATGCAAAAACAAATGTAGTAGAGACTTTCAGTCTCAGGACCTTTGTTGAAAAAGGAATTTAGCATCCACAGTTGTCATCTAAAAACAGGTTCCCAGGTAAGCAAGTCTTGGCAAATGGGACAATGAGGCTGCAGGATTGTTTTGTTTCAAGAAGAAAGTTGTCTACTGGGACCTATGCTGTCATCAGTCTCAGGCAGTGTTTGCAGAGGGTGAACCTGACATCTTCTCGCCCCTAAGCTTTTCCCTGTAAGTCATCAGTGCATGGTGGGATAATGTGACTCTTTGTATTTTGCCATGGAGATGGAGGAAGAATCAGTAAGGATTTGATAAATTTACCCATGTATAATTGAAAGTTGTTTTGTTTAATCAGCGTGTACCCAAATTGTTTACTCCCAAGGGTGTCTAAAATAAAAACTTTGTGTAAGTTTTTGGCTAGGAAGAAAAGCAGGCATGTGAGAAAAAGAAAAAATATATAGACATTCTTCCACTGACTTTTACTTTAGTGGAAGATGAAAGCAATAGACCATTATCAAATAAGTAACCCTAGCTTTATAAAGACCTGGTTCTCGGAAGACTGGTGTGGCATATTTGCTATATTTGTTTCTATTCTGTTTGTAAAAGGTTTTAAAGGTTTACGATGTAATAAAGCAATTATTTTGTGTTGAAAATTAAAGAGTGTGCTTGTATTTTAGGTCTTATGAGAATTCTAAGGTGCCATGAGAATTGGAGTGTGTTGGTGTGATGGGGTGGGCAGTGAGGAAGATGGGAGGAAACTTCCTCTCACACACCAGGCTAGCTTACAAGCCCTCATCTCTCAATATTTTTTATTCCACTGGGTTGAGATAAAAATAAATAAAAATTTTTCCATAATGTATTTCAGGGTCCTGATAGCATCCCAGCTGGAACCGACATTTGCCAGGTTTGTTTTCCCTTGTTTTGATGAGCCAGCTCTGAAGGCAACTTTTAATATTACAATTATTCATCATCCAAGTTATGTGGCCCTTTCCAACATGCCAAAGCTAGGTAAGTAATGCTTTCTGTCCATATCTAGCTAGCTAGCTATATAAGCTTTGTAATCACATTTACACCAGTGGCTTTTCTAGGCAGTGTATTATGGTGTATTATAAGTACAGTCTCCTATAATTAGGTAGTGCAGTCACCTGGAGTATGTGTCAGCACCCACATCTTGGAGATGGTAAGTCCTGATTCCTTTTGTATTCGAAGGTGAGGATATTATACTGTTCTTATACATAGGCAGTCTGCCTGTCCATTCGTTTGGGCTTCAACTGTTGATCATTAGTGATAACGAGTTGGTGGGCTTGGGCTGAATCTGGTGCACAGTTGTGTTTTATTTAGCTCACGTGCCTTTTTTTTCTTTTGATTAAATCAGTTTCCAACTTTAAAATATCTAGAGATTTTACATAAAAATTTAAATGTGTAAACTGAGAAGTTCTAACAACACTGCGTCTATGGCTCTTACCTGGCAGTGATCAGTTACATTTGAGAGGAGGCTCTAAGTCTCAGGACCTTAGTTGAAAAGGGAATTTAGCCTCCACAATTGCCATCTAAAGGCAGGTTCCCAGGACAGCAAGTCTTGCCGCAGCCAGCAGGAGGCTGGCTGTCTCCTGCAGCCTCTTCTCAGCGGATCCCCAGCACGCCCTATTAGCATACGCCAACCCATTTCACTTCAAGTGCCTGGCCCTGGTAGGTATTTGAGTTTGTGACTATGGTTTTAAAGTCCCCAGATTGTTTCTGCTAAAGTCTTAGTTGAAACCTGAGAATAGTAGAATTGCACCTTGTTGACCTGCCTGGGGGCAGCTCTAGATTGAGTGTTGTGAGAAATGGGCTGGACTAGAAAACAATAGAAGTAGGTGGAAGAGAAAGGAGGCAGATATCAGGGGCTAAGCGTTAGTGCTAGTGGATTTGGCCCTCAATCAAGCTTGTATTATTCAAAATGCTGATTCAGGCCAAAGATATTATTCTGAGATCTTCCTAATGTAGTTTTGGATAGCTTAGGGGAAGGTGGAGAAATCTGAACGGCTAGGCTCTGAGGAATAGCTGGAAAGGAGTAGCTGTGTGACAACTGATTTGACAAATTATTTCAAAGTCTTGTTATTGCTTAGGTTTGCTGTGATTTGAACTAAAATAAATTTCTCTAGGTCAGTCTGAAAAAGAAGATGTGAATGGAAGCAAATGGACTGTTACTACCTTTTCCACTACGCCCCACATGCCAACTTATTTAGTTGCATTTGTTATATGTGACTATGACCATGTCAATAGAACGGAAAGGGGCAAGGAGGTGAGTGAGGAAGATTCTCTAGGTAAGGGAGGGTGTACTGGCTGCAGACTGTTCATTTATTCTTTCTGCCTCCAGTGGCTATGCCTGCATATCCCATAATCGCTTCCTAGTTCTCTCTCCCAAGTCCTGTTAAAGTTCTTAGTGTGGCTTTGCAGAATGGGACGTAACATTTTCTATTGCCATTCTTTGGATAGGTTTCCATGGAAAGACTGCATATTAAACCCACTCCTCAAGACAAGGTCTGTGCTCCCTCTTCCCAGTGTGTTTCTGCTTTTGCAGAAGACAGGAGAGAATGGGGAGCACTGCTGCCCTGAAACCTTGATACTTGGGTTTAGCATGTGATGTGTACTTAGCCAGGGTTTGTGGAGTCTTGAAGCTTGAGTGATATTCAAAACGGTCAGCAACCAGTGTGGCTGGGCATCAACCAGTCAAAACAGACTCTAGCCAGGAAAAAATGCTGTGGCTGAAATGGTGCATGCAGGTTAAATTTCATCCCTATTGTTCTATGAAACGGCCATATAAACAAAGCAACCCCCAAGTGCAGAAGGAGCTCAGAAACCGAAGGAGGCAGACAAATCTAGTTTGTTGGTTTGGAGTGATTTATTAAGTGAACTTAAAGACAGAAGCATGGTCTTGGGTGGCACAAGACAGGTATATCTTTGCTCTGCAACTCCCCAGACCCAGGGCTTATGTCTTGGGGGAAAAGCATACATGCTCTGGAAGGAATGTGTAGTTGCCCACCCACAGGCATCACAGCCTATGATTTCCAGAAGAACAAGGGTGGTTTTGAAGGAAACTTAGAATGAATAGGTGTTTCTACATAATGAGTATCACATTAACTAGACATTTTAAACTCAAGGATAGTTAGAAGTTACATAGTGGATTAGCATTTAAAATAAAGTCACTCTTGTCCCCATACTAATCCAGAAGCTGAACTGCCATGTTCTTCAGCTCTGGAGCATGCAACACTTTTTCTGAGTTGTGTAAAGTTGGCATCTGTCCTGAAGTACCTGGTTTTCACCCAATTACCCCCTTTATGATAATCCTTTAGAAAAATATGGCGGTTATACTGGCAGTGCTTTATATACTGGTTCACTCCCTATCACAGAGGGACTTACACCCAGTTCTTTCTAGACGCATAGGCTTCATGGGGCTGAGAAAAATCAGGCCTTATAGCTGGCTAACATATTCTCCTGACCCCAAGATCTTCCAGGCTTACACTGTTACATGTGGAGAAAAGAAAGCTGTGGATGAGCCAAGCCACTCATCAGGGGACAATCAGTCAAAGCTACTCCTCCTTTACAACTCCTAACCTAGTGATGAATTAACAACTTTATGTTGGTTGAACGATTCTCAAAGCTCCTCCTAACTTTATGAATTAATAATACTGTGTTAGATGCAAACGACAGCTTGTTATCTTCCTAAGCTGATGGCTCTAGTCTGATTTTCCTCATTGAATAATTACTAGTAGATCCTTGACATCCACAGATAGAGCACTGGCCAAGTTAAACATGCGTGGCTTATATTGTTAAATCTGCTCAGGCCTGATTTGGAAGTATGTGCTTCAAGCTTGGCAAGGAGGAGTGGGCCCCATGGCTCCCACAGGAAATGACAGACCCAAGGTGATTCCTCGGCTCCATTATCTCAAGTGCCTTGTTGTGGTCAGTGCTGCTGCACAGCCAACATTTCTTGTAGAGGGATGAACTCTATTTATCTGTGAAAGATCACCCCGAAAGGATGCCATCTGCCATAGAAGCAGCAAGAAAATGGAGCATGCCTGAGAAAGTCATGTTCTTAGCCAACACACTGAAGTTTGGCATGAGTCTATCAGTGGAATGTTAGCATTTGGCTACAGCTCAGCTTTACAAAGCTAGTGAGTGCATTATATACTCTACAGAAAAACAAAAATGTATACTCGGAATAGAGTCCAGCCCATTTACAAATTTCTCATTAAGTAACAGATAAAGATTTGGTGAAATGGACAGTATGGTTAATGTCTGGCATGAGGATAAACATAAGAAAGCAAGTAAATTATAATTCTCTCATTATTCTGTTGCCAAATGACACTTCCACTTTAGCAAGTAAAAGGAAATCTCTGCCATGTTTTGTCCATTTTGTGTAACCACATTATTGTTTGGGTACTTGGAGCTTATTTGTGTGATTTTGATGAGTAATATTCTATTGTTTTAACATTATTATTTTAAATTGAAAGTATTGCAACCTCTACAAAATTATCACGTAAGCAATGTAGGTAGTTCAGGATTTACATAATTCAAGAAAAACTTTTAAGCAGAAATTAAAGGTAAGTCATTTCCTTAGCATTTTTTTCTCTAATGTTTTGCAGAACATTCTTTCTTAGATAACTGCATTCACAACAGGACAAATATTTTAATTATCTCACTTGGTAACTTTCATTCCAAGATCTTTAAGTTTTACATATGTTCTTTAACATTAATGCTGGCAAATTCTATGGAAATTGCTTACATGATATTTTTGTAGCCTTTACAATACTTTCAATTTACAGTAATAATTGATTTTAAAACAATAGGCTATTACTCACCAAAATCACACAAGTAAGCTGCAAATACGCAAGCAATAGCGTGGTCATGCCAAATGAACAAAACATGGCAGAGATTCCCTTTTACTTGCTAAAGTGGAAGTGTCATTTGGCAATATAATACCAAGAAAATTATAATTTACTTGCTTCAACAGCTTTAAAATTACAGGACATTTGATGAACTTTTTTAAATTAGGAGAATTAACCTTATTTCAAATTTTAAAAGTAGGACTATTAATATTCTAACAGCCAAATCATTTTAAATTTTGTATGATTTAAATTTGCTTAATATGTAACATACTATATAACCCCCACTAACAGTGCAATTCTGTTTGGATCCTTAGTAATATATCCTGAATAGGGAGGCAAGGGCTCAGAGTGCACAAAATGTCTATAGAATCTACACTTACTGTAAGGGTAGATGGTGGTATGACCCATTCCAAGGGTTGTTTTATGATTCCAGAGTTGTACATGCTGTTGTCAAAGAGTGACATAACGCACTTTTAAGGGAAATTACTGTTTATAACTTAGTGAACAGCCTTCAGGGGTTTTCTCAGGACATGGAGGCATGCAAACATTTTATTATATAGGTTCTTTTGAAAAGGTAAGACTTTGACTCTAGAGCAGCAGGGAACTGGAGCAAGCAGGTTACCTCTTTTCAAAATTGCTACTGGTTTTCCTAATCAGCGCTTAACTGTTTTGATTTAGATACGCATCTGGGCCCGCAAAGATGCCATTGCAAGTGGAAATGCAGACTTTGCTTTGAACATCACAGGCCCCACCTTCTCTTTTCTGGAGGATTTGTTTAATATCAGTTACTCTCTTCCAAAAACAGGTGAGGCACTCTTTTCCTTTCAGTGCATTTGGTTTTCTGTTATTTGGGCCCTTGGTTGAGGCCTGGTGATACAGAGACAAACCCATAAGGATCCACTGTTGCTATTTAGCTGCTGTTTTGGAGTTAGCCTCCTGACCTATGTTTTACACCTTCAGAAACACACAGAGGCCCACCTCTCTACCTCTGTACAGAGCCATGTGCTCAGCAGCTGCTGAAGAGCTCTCAGACTTTTTAGGTCTCTCCTGGCTTCTCAGTGGCAGCCTCCCATCCCCTAGACACTGCTTCCTCTTTTGTGTTCGAGCCTTTTGTCTCATACTGCAAGTGTGCAATGCTCTGTCTGGATCATCTTAGCTAGCGGACTTTCAGAAGTTGCTACATTTCCCTTTAGTAAATTGTATTTTTTAAAATTAGTGGTCCTAACTGTGAATTTTCATTATATAAAATTGGAATCATATGTTAATATAATAGGATCCTTATGGAAATATGTAAATATTTAACCTCTCATAGATCTATGTGGTATGTCCTTAAAATTGCATAAGCCACTCAGCTCAAAGTTGTTCAATATTTTTTCTCTCTAACTTGAAAGTATCTTGTAAATATGTTTTGTTCCTCTGACATGTGAGTTGGAGACTTTGAAAAAGTATGCTCTGCCTATAGTGGCAGATAGTGGAAGAAGGTGGGGAGTAAATATTTGGGAGGTTGAACCTCCTGGGCCCCAGGAAGCCAGGGCCTCTGCAGCTCAATCATTCTGGCTAACGAGGAGTGGGAAATGAAGGAACAGAAACCAGCCTTGGCCCATTCAGAAATACTGGAGGCGACACCTATGATTTAGGGAGTTGGAGGCAGCAGGAGCTCAGGCATGGAGACCAAGCTCCTGGCATTTCTGGGGCTGGAGGCTCCCAAGATGTCCCTTATCTTGGCAAGAAGAGTTCTATTTGTATTTATGTAGATGAGAAGTGCAGAGTCATCCTTGATACCCTGTTCCCGCGAAGCACACCGTCAATCTAATTAGTCACCTCATCATCCCCTACATCCATCCACCCACTTACTTCTTCCTGTCCGCCAGTTCTCCCTAATTTTCATCATCATCTGCACCACAGCTGTCCTCTCATAGCTTCTCCACATTCCCTCCTGCCCCCTCCAAGCCATGCTTCATATGAAGCCAGAAGGATCTTTCCAGAGCAAATCTGATTATGTTACTATTCTCTTTAAAAACTCTGTGTGACCTCCCATTGGCCTGAGGGTTAAGTCCAAAGTCAGCGCCATGTCTTTATAATGGTGCATCTCTTACCAACCTCTCAGGGCTTTTGGCTCTTCCTGAGTGGGAAGGCTGCTTTAGCACTGTCTCTGCCCTCCTATGCGTTCACCTTCCTCTTGTCTCCTCCAGGCTCTTACACATGCAGTTTGCACATCCTGAAATGCCTTCTATCCACTGATTAATTCAATTCTATTTCTCAACTCAATACCCCCTCATCCAGGAAGCCTTCCCTGACTTCTTTTCTCCAACTTCCACAGCATCCTGCATATTTCTCCATCTGACCTCTTGATCAATTGGATTTTAATTGTCTTCCTCATTAGAACTTGGAGTTAGGATCTGAATCATTTTTTTCTTTGTGCCGCCAGAACCTATGGCAGTCAGGTGGTCAACAGTAAACTTTTGGGGGTATGGAGGAAATAAATATATGTGATTAGTTCAGTAATTCCACTTAAATTCTGACCAGATTATTAACTCCTGAACATCAGGGATACATTTTATACTTTCTCCATAAACTTCATAGCATCTCAACTGGTGCCACCCTATGAGCACCCACAGAAGGTGCTCAATCAAAACTTCATTTTTGTTGATAGGTGATTAAAATAAGGAATTCCTCTATTACTGGATTTTTAGGAGAAAGATAACTAATATTTCTTTTTTTTTATTTTGGGGATTTAAAAAATGTTTTAATTTTTAATTCTCATGGGTACATAATAGGTATATAAAGGTAGGGGACACATGCAATATATAATAATCGCATCCTGGAAAATGGAGTATCCATTCTCTCAAGCATTTATCCTTTGTATTATAAGCAATCCAGTTATACTGTCTTAGTTGTTTTTAAATGTACAATTAAATTATTGTTGACTGTAGTCACCCTGTGGAGCTATCAAATACTAGGTCTTATTCATTCTTTCTAATTTTTTTTTGAACCCATTAACCACCCCCAGTTCCCCCAAGCCCCCCGCTGCTTTTCCAGTCTCTGGTCACCATCCTTCTGCTCTTTATCTCCATGATTGGTTTGATTTTTAGATCTTTGGGGATTTTTTTTTCTTTAGGTTTGGAGTACACGTGCAGATCATGCAGGATTGTTGCATATTGCTTTAATTCTTTGTTGAATCACAAACAAAACAAGGCAAATGCCTCCCCTACCAGTATTTCCCACATATGCCGTACTCCTACCCTCAGAGAGTTTGGTGAAAAACTATTTGGTTTATTTCTCCTGTGTTGTTCTTTTAGCTTATTTTCTTGTAGCTTGCTCAATAAATTTTTACTTTAGAATCTAAGATTATATGAGTTGTGTTCATGTATCCCATAAATAGAACAGTATTTTTTCTCATGTTATTATCATTTTAATTCACTCTCAAGTCAAAAGTTAGATTCAATATCAAAATACTATAGAGACTGGTAGAGCTAGGTGTTTGGATTATTATTGTGCCAGTTGACACCTTTACCTGTAGGCTATGTGCCAGATTTTCTATTCCTATACCAAGACTAATTATTAGTCTACTATGTATTTTAAATATTGTCATATCATTTTAATTTTTGATTTTTGATAATTGATAAACATTTTAAATAAGATTTTTGGCTATTTGCAGTATTTCTTTGCTGCATTGTTCACCTTTCATTTTTTTTCCCTGTTTGAGTTCTATAAATATTAAAAAGTTGTCTAATTGCTTGTGGTATATGCTTTTATATTTTCCCCTAGATTATTGTTTGCCTTTCAGATTAGTTTATAGTATATTTTGGTGAACTAAAGTATTTATTTATTTTTATTTATGCATTTTTTGAGATGGCATCTCACTCACCCAGGCTGGAGTGCAGTGGTGCGATCTCCCCTCACTGCCTCAGGTTCAAGTTATTCTCCTGCCTCAGCCTCCTGAGTAGCCAGAATTACAGGTGTTCACTACCACGCCCAGCTAATTTTTCTATTTTTAGTAGAGACAGTGTTTCACCATATTGGCCAGGCTAGTTGAGTGGGCTGGTCTTGAACTCCTGACCTCAAGTGATTCACCCACCTAGGCCTCTCAAAGTGCCAAGATTATGCATAGAAGCCACCATGCCTGGCTAAAGCATTTAATTGAAATGGACTATTTTTAAAGAGCAGTTTTAGGTTACAGGAAGATTGTGCAAAAAATACAGAGTTCTCATATATTCTTTCTTTCCTTCCTTTTCCCCACTTTCTCCTGTTGCCAACATCTTGCATTAGTGTGCTACACTTATTACAGTATTGAAACATTATTATTAACTAACCTCCCCAGTTTATCTTAGGGTTCAGTTTTTGCATTGTACAGCTCTACGGGTTTTGGAAAGTGTGTAATGACCAGTATCCACCATTACAGTATCACACAGAATAGTTTCACTGCCATAAAAATCCCCTCTGCTCCATCTATTTATCTTCTTCTGCTTCCCCAGAATCCCTGACAACCACCAATCTGTTATTATCTTTATAGTTTTGCCTATTCCAGAATGTCATCTAGTTGTAATCACATAGTATGTAGCTTTTCCAGACCAGCTTCTTTTACTTAGCAACATGCACTTAAAGTTTTCCGTAGCTTTTCCTAGCATGATAAATCACTTCTCACCACTGAATAACACTCTGTTGTATTGGTGTACTACAGTTTGTTTATCCATTATCCTATTTCAGGGCATCTTGTTTGCTTCCATCTTTTAGTGATTATGAATAAAGCTTCTGTAAACATTTGTGTGCAGGTTTTTGGGTGGGCATAAGATTTCAGGTCATTTGGGTTAATTCCAAGGAATGTAATTGTCAGATCTTATGGTCAACCTATAGTGACTGTACCACTTTGCATCCCCATGAGCAATGAATGAAAGTTCCTGTTGGTCCACATCCTCATCAGCATTTGGTGTTGCCAGTGTTTTGCATTTTAGCCATTCTAGTAGGTATGTGGTAGTATCTCATTGTTTTAATTTACAATTCTCTATGACAATGGATGTTGAGCATCTTTTTATATGTGTATTTGCCATTTGTATATCTTCTTTAGTGAGGTGTATGTTCAAATCTTTTGCCCATTTTGTAGTTGGGTTGTTTGTTTACTTACTGCTGAGTTTTAAGCATTCTTTGTATATTTGACTACAGTCCTTTATCAAGAATATTTCATTTTAATATAGTCAAAATAATTTATTTGCTGGCTTTTGTCTTTGTTATTAGTCTTTAAAAAGCTTACTCTCCTTCAGGTTATAAATATTGCCTTGTATTTTTTGACAATTTTATGATTTCATTTTAAGAGATATATTTAGAAATTCCATTTTGGGGAAGAGATCATTTTATTTTTTCCTCCATTTAAATCCACTTAGATATAATTGCCTTGCCTAGTTTTGACAACCATGCAATGGAAAACTGGGGACTAATGGTATTTGATGAATCGGTATTGTTGCTGGAACCAAAAGATCAACTGACAGAAAAAAAGACTCTGATCGCCAACATTGTTTCCCACGAGATTGCACACCAGGCATGTGGTAAAATGTTCTTTTTATTTCATGTGAAGTTATTCTTCAGGTGCTCTACCAAAATAGCATAAAAACCTTAATAAGAACCTGCCATATACCACATTTTAAAAAGAAAAACACCCCAAAGTATGGCAGTGAGTAAAAACAGGGAAGACTCAGATTCTGGGTGGATTTGAGCTATTGGTGGCAGATCCTAGTGAGGTCTTACAGTTCTGCTGAGGGTTGGGTATCTACATCCAACAATTAACTTTGCTCCACAAAGTCTTCTTCAGGAAAAGTAACCCATGTAGACACAGGAGTATTTTTTTTTCATTTCACCTAAAATATGGGATATTCAAAAGTATCACTGAAAGATACCCTCATTTCATCAGCAGATTGTTATAAATTTCTACTTGTTGTTGTTGGAGAGAGGTTAAATGGATGCAGGTAACACATTAATTAGGTGGAAATAATTAGCCCTTGGTCTACATTCCCAATGGTGGCATAAATGACAATTCATTTCATCAGGTCTATTTGCTTTTGCATTGGGATTTTAGAAGTTTAGCTGTTTAATGTGATGATGAAGATTTTCATGTCTGCATTTCAGTGTCTGCTCCATTCATACGAGTTTGTTAAGAAAGAAATAATCTCAACTGTGTTATCTTAGTAATGTGGCTCCATAAGAAGTTTGGAAAAGCACAATTTACTAGGATTGAACAACACCCTGATGCACAGTAAAATACACATATTCACAAGTTTTATTAAGTCACCCAAAGTGTCATTTTTTTAGTATAGTCTAAGTGACACATTGTTTTGGAATACAGGCTGTTAGTAATTATAGCTGTTATAAGAATTTAGTTAAATACCAGGGCTTGGGTTTGTTAGTTTGGAAATCATTGTTTTTCTTTCCTAATCCTGTTCATCATCCATTTGACACTGATTTTTTTTTTTTTTCTGTTTAACTCAAACAGAAAATAATTACAGCTGAGCCATATTGCAAAACATATGATTACTTGAGTGATTTGTACATGGCACAGATCAAATTATAAAAGAATCTTAAAACATAACTGCTTAAAGTAAAATCCAGTTGCAACCTATTTAGAGTATAAGGAGCTAGAATTTGTAGGTGGTAAGTCAGCATTCAGGGCTTCTGTTTTATGGAGCTAAAAACAACTTTTGGGCCAAGTAGACAGTTTAAGAAATGCTATTATAACTGACCTTATGTTTAAACATTGCAGTTTTAAAACAAAAATTGCTTTCAGTCATTGGACATGGAATATTCCTGAGAAATGCATGACTAATATCTCATTATGTGAAAACAACAACGTGTTTTCTGGTGTCCTGTCTTCAAGTTTTGTTATTGATGGCAAATACATTTTAATTATGTCTTTTAAACTTACATTTATTTACAATTACAATGAATATTGTAATTACCATGAAGATAACTTAAAAATTAAATTTAAGAAAGCTCTTTTATTTTTCTCATTTCCAAAAGTGGTTTGGAAACTTGGTTACCATGAATTGGTGGAACAATGTCTGGCTCAAGGAGGGTTTCGCATCTTATTTTGAGTATGAAGTAATTAACTACTTTAATCCTAAATTCCCAAGAGTAAGTATGTTTATTAAATTTATTTAACATTTTTTTCCTAATTATAAAAGTAAGGCATATTGATTCTTAAAAATATATAAAATACAGAAAAATACAAGAAATGCTAAATTACCTGTAATACCGGAAATTATTTGTGATATCTTTTTGATATTTTTTATTCCAGGCTTTTAATCTACTGTAGATGTTTTTGAAAGTGGGAATTACATAAAAGTTTGTATTGCTTTTTCTACTTCGTATTCGACTTCATATTTCTATTTCATAATCATGAGCATTTCTACCAATCAATTATTAGATCTTTTTTAAAGAGAAGATTTTAAATGACTGCCGAATATTATTTTCACTTATTCCTACTATATCTATTCCTTATTCCTACTACATCTATAGTGTAGGTCTCACTCTGTCACCCAAGCTAGAGTGCAGTGGTGCAATCTTGACTTACTGCAGTCTCAACCTCCTGGTCTCAAGAAATCCTCCCACCTCAGCCTTCCGAGTAGCTGAGACTACAGGCGCATGCCACCATGCTCAAATAATTTTTGTATTTTTTGTAGAGATTGGGTTTCTCCATGTTGCCCAGACTGGTCTAAAACTCCTGGATTCAAGGGATCCACCAGCCTCAGCCTCCCAAAGTGCTGGGATTACAGGCATGAGCCACCACGCCCAACATAGACCGTATTTTAAAGTAGTGCAGTAGTGTATGACTTTTACGATAAGTAATATGCTACTTCACATTTAATATTATTACTGATATTGTTTTGCTAATTTGAGTAAATAGTAATATTGAAAAATAAATACATACATGTGCAAATCTAATTCTTTCAACTGTAGGTTTCACTTCTGATATTTAATTTATGTAGAGTAATTAGCTAGTGCTTTTAGAATGCCATGATAAAGCCAAATTGATTTAATTTAGATATTTAAATGTTTAGACTTCATGTTATCTTTTTTTTTTTTTTTTTTTTGAGACAAAGTCTTTCTCTCTTGCCCAAACTGAAGTGCAGTGGCGCGATCTCGTCTCACTGCAACCTCCACCTCCCTGGTTCAAGCTATTCTCCTGCCTCAGCCTCCCGAGGAGCTAGGACTACAGGCACATGCCACCATGCCCAGCTAATTTTTGTATTTTTAGTAGAGACAGGGTTTCACCATGTTGGCCACAATGGTCTCTTGACCTCATGATCTGCCTGCCTCGGGCTCCCAAAGTTCTGGGTTTACAGGAGTGAGTCATCATGCCCGGCCCATGTTATCTTTTGATATAAACCTCACTTCTTTTATAAACCAGCGGTCTTTTCTTGGTTTGCATCTTCTCCTCTCTTCTGTCTCCTGTAACCTCTCTGGTTCTCAGGATTGCTCTTTCCTGCCTTTCTTTGCCGGTCTCCATCTCATCTCAGTTCCCAGTTGTTCCAAGGCTAGATTATTCACCTCTTTTCTCTTTACCTTCACTCATTCAAAGGTTTATTAAAATTGAAATACTATCTCCACTTCTTGGATCTTCTTTACAGACTAAATCTATTCACTCTGAAGGAGATTCTCAGATGATGTTCTTTCTATTATTTTGGAAGTAAGCTTTCCTTCTTTTATGGAAGTTGATAATGGATGGTAGGTAGGTGGTACTTGTTTTGGTTGATAGTTTGGCAGGAAAAAAAGTTGACAAGCCTATCTTGGTGCCACAGAAACCTTTTTTAAAACCTCTTTTCATCTATTTGTGAAATCACAGCATCTGGGAAGCACTGATGTAGTGCAGGCTTTTAGCACCCAAATTCCATGCCACCTCGCCACCCTTGACAGGCATCCTGTAAGATGCCCCCAGCCCAGTCACTCTGCAGCGCCTCTCTCTTCCTCCCCCTGGACTGTGCACAGGCCCTTCTTGTCCTGGAGGAAATTTTGGACATCATTATATAGATCATCATTATATAGAAAGTTTGGACATCATTATATAGACTGAAGTACTAAAAGGTTAAATGACTCTAAATGACTTGCCCAAGGTAATTTGCCCAATTGGGACAGGACTGAGATTATAACCAGTTGTCTGGGTCTAGTCTGATGACAAGGATAATGATGGTAACAGCAATAATACTGTATTTACCATTCAATCAGGACTTAGAACTTAAGTGCCAGGCACTGTGAGCTCTATACATACATCATCTTACTCAGACGTCAAACCAACCATATGAGTGCTGTTGCTATTTCTGTTTTACAGGTGAGGAAACTGAGGTATAGAAGCATTAAGTAAGTTGCTCAAGGTCTCATAGTTATTAAATGTCAGAGCTGTGATTCAATTCCAGGTCACGTTGACAGTGAAGCCCATGCTTTTAACCACTGTGCTCTATAGCAAAAACACAATGGAGAGTTCTTATCCTCAAGAAGCTAATTGGCAGTTGGGGGAGAGAGGGAAAGGGAGAGGGTTTGTGTCTTCAATATATGATCGTATGTATATATATGTATATATATACACACAGTTTATCTACATATAGTATGTCTTTATTGTCTTAGCTGTTTTGAACAGTCCTTTCCACTTCCTCTATGCCTACAAAAGTGTTTGTATTTCTTTCATGGCTTTTATTCACTCATGGTTAGTGCCATCTATAAGTGCTTTTAAAAGCAGTTGGTTAGATCCTAAATTAACTCTGTGGATAGAATAAATAAGGGAAGAAGTTTAATTTCCATAAGACAATGAAATTTACCGTATTTTCTTAAGTAGATAGAATCCATCATGAACATCAATTTCAGTTACCTCTTATAACAACTAAAATGGTTTAAGTATTATCAGTATCTAGCAAAACTTCCCCAAAACATATTTCTGGTATTTTTTGAAGCTAAGATTTACAATGTTTGTCTCTTTTTGTGCCTTTTAATTATTTCCTTTTATTATTAGTTTCTTACCCATGTTTTCTACATCTCTTAGTTGCTCGTGGAGCTGAGTGAAAGCATCAGATCGTGGCGATTGAGGACATGCCATGATCTTTGTTTTTAAAAAGCTTAAGCTCTCCTTTCAATGATTTTTGGAGATCAAGAACCTTAACCTCTTTTTAATCTAGTAATATGATTGAAATTGAGTAACAGAGTCATAGACCCTTATGCAGAAACAGATTTTCAATTTTTTCTATTTCAAAGTCTAATTTCAGCTGAAAGTCAAAGTCACCAAAGCATGATATGAATGGCTTATGGTCAAGGGGTCAGAACATTAAGAAGGAAGGCTTTCTGGAATTCTGAAGCTCTAGCCCTCACATTGCCACTTAATGACTTTCCTCCATCTTTCTGCTGCCTGATCTAAGAAAGCAGCAGACTTGGTGAAGGGAAAAGGTACATATAGGCACTGTGGTCATCAGATATTGCTCTGCCTTTACTATGATCATAAGCTGAGACAAGCAGATGAACACCTCTGAACTTTAGTTCCTCACTCGTAAAATGGGTTTCTTGCAGTCATTCCGTAGATGGTAATGGCATTGCTAGGTACTGTTGAGACAACTACCATAAACTGAACATTAGTTTTATGTACTTATATAGAATTATTTATATTATCTCATTCAATCCTCAGGATAATTCTGAAGTATCATAATAAAAATAATGATAAGTAAACACAACAGTGGTTAATCCTTATTGAGCATGTCCTATTTGCTACCCATTGTGCTCAGAACATTATGTAAATTAATTTAGTTCTCATAATAATCCATTGAGGACATTGTTGTTTTACCATTTTCAGATGGCAACTGAGTTTCAGAGAGAGAAAATCGGTGGTCTTTGATGAGTCACATAACTCCTAAAGGGCTGAGGAAGAATTCACACACAGGCACCTAAACTCCAAATCCTGTGTTTTTAACCACCATAATATTCTCTACAAATTTATTACAATAAATAGTGTTATATTTCTAAGGATAAGAGCAGATTTTATGCTGTGTTTGGTGGCTCACACCTGTAATCCCAACACTTTGGGAGGCCAACGTGGGAGAATCTCTTAAGCTCAGGAGTTTAAGACCAGCCTGGGCAACATAGTGAAATCCCGTCTCTACTAAAAATTTTTAAAATTAGCTGGGCATGATGATGCACCCTTGTAGTCCCAGATACTCAGGAGGCTGAGGTGAGAGGATTGCTTGAGCCTAGGAAATGGAAGCTGCAGTGCACTCCAGCCTGAGCAACAAAGTGAGACTCTGTCTCCAAAAAAAAAAAGAAGGAAGAAATTTTAATAGGTCTTCTCTGGCATATCGCAGCTTGTGGGATAAAGTAATGGTGAATATATGGATTCATATTATCTAATCACTATATGCAGTATCTAGTTTTTTTGTTTTGTGTGTGTGTGTGTGTGTGTGTGTGTGTGTGTGTGTGTGTGTGTGTTTAAGCTGACATCATATTTTATATAATGTTTCCTTCCAACAGAACCAAAACAGTCTACGGACAGCATCACTTTATGGCAGGCCCAGAGTAGAAAGGCCTCTAGGATGTTGATGAAGAGGTGTTACCTCATTTATCAGTTACCTTATATGGTTATAGTGGTATCAAGAAGGTTACATAAAACCTTTACCAGGCAGCCAGAAGAAGGAAAGACAATCCATTCTAATGGGGTTAGGGAAGACCCACAAAATATGGAGAAGCTGTATGAACAAAAATGTTCATTAAAACTGGTCAAAATAGTAAAAAGCTGAAAGCAACTTAAATGTCTAGCTAATAAAAGGGAAGTTATTAAATCAATTATGGTCCATTGACCCAATGGGTTATTATGAAGCTGTGTATTTATATATTTTAAGATTTTTCTTTTGCAAAAGTTTCATCTGCTGTACTTTGAAAAGAAAAAAATCATCTGTGATTTGATCACCCTGTGATAATCACTGCTAAGTTTTGGTTTATTTCCTTTCGATTTATGTTTCTATTTTCCTTATAATGCAGCAGCCATTATAAGGGATAATTATAAAGATGAGGTAGCAAAATTTTAAAATGCTATAATATGAACAAGATAACAAGTTTTTACAACTGTGGGAATAAATAGCACTTAGGAAAAAAGATGGAAAAGAACTACACTAACATTTTAATGGTGGTGATCTTAGGGTGTGATATTATGGATGTTTTTTATTTTCTCTATTTTCCACATTGTGCTTATAGGTCACCAGTGAGACACTCTCAAGAAGCCTTGAGTGTTAAACTAATAAAATCCATGCTTACTGATAGGATCAGACCTACGCAGATGACTCCTCCAAATCCTTGCTACTCAGTGTGATTCTTAAACTAGCAACATCAGCATCATGGGGTAGTTTATTAGAAATATTAGATTCTTCTTCTGGCGTTACTTCAGGAAGAAATTGCTCTTATTTGTCTGAGAGAGAGAGCTGGTCTTTTGAAGAGTCCTATGGTTCTCATTAAAATATAATAAATTGCCTTCTCTTAATGCATGAGCCATAAACTGTAGTATCCAGTTTATGGATTTGTTTTCAATTTTCAATTACTACATCAGCATCTTTGTGAATTTGTAGATCTGGCATGCTTTTGGTTTGTAAATATTCATGAAAGAGAGACTGATTAATTTTAAGGAGTTATTGATAAAATTACCAATGAAATTTTAGAGAATTAAAACCACCTTAAGGAAGGCCTTGTTAGGAGAGCCATGGACCTCCCTATGGGAAATGCAGTGGCTTTGGGGAACCACATTAACTTTTGTAATTGACTTTGTAAAAATTGAAATGAAAAAGGATACAAATAAGAGGGAAAGTATCCTACAGTTTTGTTATTCAAGAAATTCTGACTTATTTGGCATATTTCAACTTCTCAGTTACTGAATTTTTTCCTCTCTTCAATATCAGTTTTTGAAAGTATTTTAGGACCATTGCAGTTTGTTTTTCTGTGACACCTCAGGAGTTAATGTGGCTCAATCTTTTCCTTTTATAGAATGAGGTCTTTTTTTCTAACATTTTACATCATGTCCTCAGAGAAGATCACGCCCTGGTGACTAGAGCTTTGGCCATGAAGGTGGAAAATTTCAAAACAAGTGAAATAGAGGAACTCTTTGACATATTTGTTTACAGCAAGGTAAAAGCAGTTAGAAATTTCCTTTGATTCTGTACTCTTGTAGAAAGTTGCATATAATGGATTCCAAGGGTCCTATATCAATATGCAAGTTAAAACTTTTTATCAAAATAACCTTATTTTAATTCAATTCATGGGATTCAGAAAACATGATTAAATTAATTCTTACCTTGCAAATATCAATCAAGCCCATGTTAATTAATGCTCAGTACCATTGACCATAGACTTTAACAACTTTCTACTTTCAAGGTGAACCCTTCTGCTTGGTGGAAATTTAATCTTGCCATGTAAAGATCTCAATTTTTTAATATTTTATGTACTCTACATGTGGGACATCTGCTTACCTTTTACCTCTCAATTAGTGACAGCCTACTATTTTATTAGCACATTTTGAAATAATTCAAACATTCAACTAAAAAGCAAAATGTGATCAGGAACACAGCTCAGAATATTGCTTATAAATATGGAATATGTCAGTATATGGATATTGAATTTTGTTCAAACAATGGACAACTTCTTTTGTCCTAGGGAGCGTCTATGGCCCAGATGCTTTCCAGTTTCTTGAACAAGCATTTATTTGTCAGTGCGCTCAAGGTGAGTTTGCAAAATAATTGTTGCCTGGATGGCAGTAAACATAAACTGCATTGGCATGTTATTTATTCTAACCTTAACTCTTTTATTTTTACAGTCATATTTGAAGACATTTTCCTACTCAAATGCTGAGCAAGATGATCTATGGAGACATTTTCAAATGGTGATTGTCCTACTTTCTGACACGTTCTTGCTGAGTTGGTTTGTATGATACAGGACAAGACTGGGAGGCCATAGGTGAATGGCAGTTCCATAGGAAAACAACTTTACCTTGTTATAGAACTGCCTTAGGTCATGGGTTGGGTCTTTAGTCTTCACTGTATTTCCAGTGCCCAGAACAGAGCATGGAACATGTTAGAACAAGAAATATGTGTTCAGAGAATGAATTAATGAACTAAAGAACCATTCCTATGTAGAGATAAACAGAGTTCTAAATTTGGCCCAGAAGATCACCCACCACAGGACTACTACATAAGTGAGGAAGAGAATAGCTACCAAGTTTCCTTTTGGAGATTGCTACTTCAAAACGTTTCACTGATAACCTTACCTGCTTTTGTGATGATTTTTTGAAACAGGCCATAGATGACCAGAGTACAGTTATTTTGCCAGCAACAATAAAAAACATAATGGACAGTTGGACACACCAGAGTGGTTTTCCAGTGATCACTTTAAATGTGTCTACTGGCATCATGAAACAGGAGCCATTTTATCTTGAAAAGGTTAAAAATCAGACTCTTCTAACCAACAAGTAGGTAGTTTTGCTCCTCTTTGTCTTCATCTTCCTTGGGTTGAGCTCTGGTCCAATGGGATCCAGCCTGTGGGTGGCGGAGCATTACCCCGACTTGGCACATACACTTCTGCAATATGACTATATACTGGGGCGAAGCAGAGACCCTGTGTCCTGGGCAATGCCGGAGACTTGAAGTTAGGGATTCAAGACAGTGCCCCTACCCTGAGATTTAGGGTTACATCAGCGCCAAAAGCTATGGGGTACTGTGTGTTCCTCTTCGTCCTTCAGACAGAGGTAATGAATTCCTTGGGATTCTGAGTGGGAGGCAATAAGATAGAGCCACAGATTGCCTTGTGTTAGTAAAGAGGAAAGGGAGTCTTGTTGCAGAGTAGTCTTCTCTTCCCTAGAAATGAAACTGAATGGTAACTATTTCCCTGAGGAAAATTCTGTATAGTTGTCTACATGTATGTGTGTGCATGCATGCGTTTGTGTATTTGTAGCCATACCCACACCATTAGAATTATGGTCTTTAGGGTCAATTAGACCTGGGCTCAAATATTGACTTCTCCAAAATTCAAACCTTAGTTATTATTTAAGCTCTGTGAATTTCTGTTGCCTTATCTATATAGATGCAATAGCATGTATTCCAAAAGATTGTGTAAAAATGAAATTAGTATAAAATAACCTAGCCTTTATCCCTTCATTCTTCTCTTCCCTTTCTTAATTTGTTAGCTGATTTTCAACTGTTTTTGATGGTTTTAATCTTCACATTTTATTGCAATATCAGCACAAATGAGTAATTAATTTTCAAATACCATCACCAAAATTTTCAGATATTTCTACTCTTTCTTTAAAGCCCCCAGAGGGAGAAATGGGAGACTCAAAGGTTCCTTTGCCCTGTAATACTCTGTGACTTTTGAGAAGATGAGTGTGTCTTAGCTATGTAGATAAATACAGACTCACCGTTGACAGTTTTGAAGACACCAGCCTTGTGGAAACTTAAGATTGGAAATATTGCCTAAACTCTGGGCAATATTCAGATAACAAATGTGCTTCCTGTGGTTGCCTACTTCATCCAGGTCACGTCCAGCAACGTGGGAAGAATGCAGGCATTCAATAAATATAAATGTTGTGACTGATTCCTGTTGAATACTTTTCAGATGGGGAGAACACTTGAAGTTGAAAGTATTTTGAAGTGTTAGTCAAGTGTTTTCTTCTAAACTACTTTTTACCTATCTGGGCATGGATTCAGTTAGATTGGGTTCTGTTTGCAGCATTTGAACTACCCTTGAGTGAAGCCAGGTGTCTATAATTCAACATACACAGGACTTGAAGGTTTCAGATATAAGAGAGTTTTAGTAGCTCCCTAAGTCATAAAAAGAAGTTAATCCGTAAAACACACAGGAGAGAGGAGTAAACAATAGCCAAAGTAAAACTGGCTTGTAAAAACAGCAGTGAATAATCCTAAGAACAAAGGCCTGCATATTCACACAGAATGACCAAACAATCTGAGTTCTGTGTGCTATTTCTTCATCTCTTTAATAGTGGCTTAGAGTGTCTGTTCTCATGTGCGAAAAGTAACTAAATTTTTTATTTTCTTCCAATAAGTGGCACGTGGATTGTCCCTATTCTTTGGATAAAAAATGGAACTACACAATCTTTAGTATGGCTAGATCAAAGCAGCAGTAAGTAACACATTTTTCAAACATCTTTACATATATGCGTATATAAAGGCAGAGAATAAAATATTGAAATGTCTAGCTTTTAAAAAGCTATCTCATTTCCTTTTTTTTGAGACTGAGTCTTGCCCTGTTGCCCAGGCTGGAGTGCAATGGTATGATCTCGGCTCACTGCAACCTCCACATCCCAGGTTCAAAGGTTCTCCTGCCTCAGCCTCCTGAGTAGCTGGGATTACAGGTGCACGCCACCATGCCCAACTAATTTTTGTATTGCTAGTAGAGGTGAGGTAGCACCATGTTGGTCAGGCTGGTCTCAAACTCTTGACCTCCCAAATTGCTGGGATTACAGGCGTAAGCCACCATGCTCAGCCGAAAAGCTATCTCATTTCATACTGAAATATCACTCTTGTCGAACATAGAGTTTTAAAGAAAAGTGTCAAATCAAAAGCCATTTTATGTGAAAAATATAGAATTACATGGTAAGAGCAATATATTTTCTAGAATTCCTTTAAATTTTTGTTTTATTGGTTTGTTTAGAATCAAATGTGTAGTATAAATTGGTATTAAAAAATCTTTTTAAAACGTACCATTTCAAATTATTCCCATATTCCTTTATAGAAGTATTCCCTGAAATGCGAGTTTCAGATTCTGACCATGACTGGGTGATTTTGAATTTGAATATGACTGGATATTATAGAGTTAATTATGATAAATTAGGTTGGAAGAAATTAAATCAACTACTTGAAAAGGATCCTAAGGTAAGGTTACTTTTGATACTTTTAATTAAATATAGTTTATAATGCCTACTCTAGTGTTTTAGAGGTTGAGCATTCTGGTGGGAAGACATTCCAACCCCATTCCTGCCCCTCATCTCCAGACATATGAAAGAGATGTTTTTTCTTGTTCTTAGCAAGTAGAGATTTTGATTAAATGTGTTGTGTTTTTGAACATTCATCTTACTTTTCCAAAACATTTCCAGGTTTTGGAAATCCAGGATGATGGATTCTATTCATCATTAGTTTTGTGATCTTTGGCAAGTTACTTAAATGTCCTGGTTCCATTTCTTCATTTTAAAATGAGAATATTATCATATTTTATTCATCATGAGGATTAGAGATGATGTAGGTAAAAGTATACTTAAAATTTCTAAACCCATAACAGGTACCCAGTAAATGTTAGAAAATATTAATTTTACTTATAAAATATATTTCCACTCTACCTCAAAAGAGAGAATTTAGTTCACAAAACAATAATAATAATCCAGTATCACTTTATATTATAAAATAAGTATAAGTAATTATGCAGTGTATAAACACTAAAATGTTGGCCAGCTCTAATCAATCAGATTTTAACTGATTAAACTAAAGTTCCATGAGCAGAGCTGGATGCTGGCTTAGGAGTCAGTACAGTTGGCTCTACTGTGACTTGCTGTGTACCTTTGGGTGGTTCATTTAGACTCCATTCACAAAACTTGAGTGTTGAACTAAAAGATGTCTCTATGTTAAGTGTCTCTGTGTTTGAAAGTTCTCTGAGACACACAGCAGTCTCTCTAGCATATTGGTTTAGAGCTTAGGTTCTGGGTCAGAAAGACTTGTGTTCATATTTTGTTCATTGTTTGCCAGAGGTATGGCACATTCAAGCCAAATCTCCCCTTTTTAAGAATATAGAAAAAAAAATCTCTTCAGTATGCCTGGAGGTGAGCGGGGTGGGAATGAAGGTGGACTCTCTTCCTAACAGAAAGATCAACCATTAAAAGGCTAGAGAAGGCATCCTGGTTGTACCTCAGTTTCTTATATGTGTACTAATGGGTATAATATACCAAACTTACAGATTAAATAAGATAATATATGTATTATGTTTAACAGAGGCCTGACACAATTCAGGGATTCATGACATGTTCAGTAATTAAAACAAATTATTGGGATTTTGAATAAAGCCACAAAGGCCACTTACAATAATATTTTCTTTCCAAATCTTTTCAGAGTGGCTAGTTATAACATTTCTAAAAGCATTCTAAGCCATGCAAGCATGAGGTTATACCATTATAGTAATTTCTTGAAACCACTGTAGATTTATTCATTGAAAAACAAAGGCAACTTATTTCTACAACATAATTGGTGAGCAAATAAAAGAGAATCTTCATGATTAATATTAATCGAGAAAATGTTAGTACTACCAGAGAAGAAATTAGACTATACCAGCTGAAGAATTAAACTTGACTTGCTCAGATGCTTAAAGAAATGTTGTGAAGATAAAGTCTTTGGACCAAATATATCACAGTGCTGAGAGTTGCTGAAGGTGTGATGCAGGAGGCCTTGGACACCCTTAGGGTCTGAGCTGAGAGCAGAGTCCGATGGCCTGGCAGTGCCAAGGAGTTCAAACAGAAGCCTAAAGAAGTACACTGGCAATTGGCCTCTGCTGTTTCATGGATATAAAGGGATCTGTTGGTGGCATTCTGTCACATTAGTAAAATCTTTAGATAAATACCATGTGAAAAAATATGGTACCTCAATGTTACCAAAATAGCACTAAATAATATTTATTTAAGGACCTCTATGCCAAAAACTTCCCTGAAACTAATTTGGATGTTGTAATACAATTTAATGTATACTTGTTTTGGACAGGTCTTCTAAATTTGGCTGCCTGTTTTATTTTTTAACATGGTGTGTTTCGGGAGTATTTTGGCAAAACTCTCTGCCCTATTTAAACTTTATAATTGATGTCCAGAGGGGTCATTTATTAAAAAAAAAAAAAAGTATGATAAATAAATTATGAGGTCTATCCTTAGTAATTATTGTTTCTCTGCAGATGAGATAATTCATGTGAAGGTGCTTTATAGGCAGCAGTAATCTCTAAATTATTGTTATTTTGAAAACTTTTTACTGAAAAATGTTCTCATCTTTTCCTGCACATATTTGGGTCTAATTCTGCAGGCTATTCCTATTATTCACAGACTGCAGTTGATTGATGACGCCTTTTTCTTGTCTAAGTGAGTATGTTTTCTTCTCTCACGGTTTTAGAATGTACCTTGAGACCTTTATAAAAATAATAGCCTCATCACTATGAATTTGATTATTTAGCATATATAGGCCTAACTTATTAAGATTAGGATGAAGTTCTATAGCTGCAGTGGAATTTTACAATTTAATAAGTTGCTGGAAATAAAAAGACTACCAGTTGAGATTTTGCAGTGATTTCTGTTATCCAAGGGTGATGGCTATAATTTTAATGCAATCTTGCCTGTATTTTAGTATATTGCAGAATTATTTATTTTATTTACATTAGATTTACTCAGTGTAAGATATGCTAAGTGTTTAACCAGGTAAGTTAATAAATGTTCAAAATTTAAAGTTTCAGCCAATAAAATTAAGAAATATATGTAATAAATTAGTATTTTTTCTCTTTCTTTGGCCAGCCATATGTCTTAAATAAATGTCTACTTATTTTATCCTTCTTTACTACTTTTTCTCTCTGTGAACTGCAGCACATTTCTTTGTCTAATACTTTGCTGAAAATCCAGTCCCTCTCTCTAAGATTACCGTAACTTTGATATTATTCACTATATCGTTCTGAAAATGTCGCTTTTGCTTCTTGAGACGGGACCTCCCGTATCTGACTCCTCTTCTACTGCTATGAGCTCTCTTAACACCAGTTGTAGTTATATTACTTTCTTCTGTCTTTCTTTTGATAACTCATTCACTCTTGGGTTTTGGTGATCATTTTATTGCGTATCTTTAGAGTGCCAGCAGATGTAAGATCCTCATTAAACGTTTGTGGAAGGACTTGTTGATGACTTACAAATCTACATTGCTACTTATCTTTCCACCTGCCTCAGGTTTATCATGTGGTCATCCAAATTCAGTGCTGTAAACACTGAACTTCATTTTTGCCTCTACCTTGCTCTTACTATCAATTTCTCTCTGCATGTTAAAGGTACTACTGTTCTTCTCATCACCCAAACTTGAAACCTCAGAAATATCCTTGATTCTTCTCTTTGCTTCATCTTACATGCACAGTCACCAAGTCCTATCTCTCCATTCTTGGAAATGTCTTTTGGAGGCTCACCTTACCACTTTCACTGCTTCCACACTAAGCCAAGCTTTCATCATCTCTTGCCTGGCCTATTAAATTAGACTCCAGCCTTCAGTCCTTTTGAATTTCATCTGTCTTCGTTAACACTACTGCAATAAAATTCTTAGACATCAATTTCGTTATGCTATTCCAATTGTTTAATGCCTAGAGTACCTTTCCACCTAATCTAAACTCTTCATCCTGACATGCAAGGATCTGAGCCAACTTACCTATTAGGCCCCATTTCTCACTATACACAAAGGAAATACCCTGCCTTAGCTTGGTCTGCCCATCATACTAATTCCCACCTTATCTTCTTTCTCCTGGGCTGCCTTCCTCTTTTTCTACCTATTTTAATCCTATGCATCCTTCTCTGCTTTTCTCAAGTTCCTTCTCTATGAAGCCTTCCCTGACTCTTCTCTCTTACCCGACTTTTCCATGTGCATATTTTTCTTCTTGGCTGTTTTATAGTATTCATTGCCTTTTCTGGGATCTTTCATTAGTAGCTTCTTATGCATAAGTCTCAGCTCTTCACTGAACCTTCTCAATGGTTTGCAAGGGCAGTGTCATATGTACTACAGGCATACCTAATTTTATTGGGCTTTGCTTTATTGCACTTCACAGATAATGCATGTGTTACAAATTGAAAATTTGTGGCAACGCTGAGTCAAGCAATTCTATCAGCATCATTTTCCAACAGCATGTGCTCATGTTATGTCTCTGGGTCACATTTTAGTAATTCTTAAAATATTTCAAACTTTTTTTCATTATTGCTATATCTGTTACAGTGATCTGTGATCAGGCTTTGTCAATGTTATAACTGTAATTGTTTTGGGATGCTATGAACCAAGCCTGTATAAGGCAGAAAACTTAATCAATAATTATGTGTGTTCTGACTGTTCTGCTGGCCAGCCATTCCTCCACCTCTCTCCCTCTTCTCTGGCCTTTCCATTCTCTGAGAAGCAGTAATATTGAAATTATGCCAATTAATAACCCTACCATGGCATTTAACGGTCCAAGTGAAAGGGGGAGTCATGCATCTTTCACCTTAAATAAAATCTAGAAATGATTAAGTTTAGTGAGGAAGACATGTTGAAACTGAGATAGGCCAAAACTAGGCCTTTTGCACCAAACAGCCAAATTGTAGATGTAAAGGATAAATTCTTGAAGGAAATTAAAAGTGCTACTCCAGTGAATACATGAATGGTAAAAAAAAAAAAAAAAAGTGAAGCAGCATTATTGCTGATATGGAGAAAATTTGAATGATTTGGATAAAAGATCAAACCACCCACAACATTCACTTAAACCAAAGCCTAATCCAGAGCTAGGTCCTCACTCTCTTCCACTTGATTAAGGCCAAGAGAGGTGAGGAAGGTGCAGGAAAAGGTGCTAGTTTAAAGCTAGGAGAGGCTGATTCATGAAGATTAAGAAGCCATCTCCATAACAAAAGTACAAGGTGAAGCAGCAAATGTTGATGTAGAAGTTATAGTACGTTATCCAGAAGATCTAGCTAAGATAATTGTTAAAATAGCTGCACCAAGCAATAGATTTTTAACATGAAACAGTCTTATATTGGAAGAAGATGCCCTCTAGGACTTTCATAGCTAGAGAGGACAAGTCAATGCTTGTCTTCAAAGTTTCAAAGGACAGGCTGACTCCCTTGTTAGGGGCTAATGCAGCTGGTAGCTTTAAGTTGAAGCCAGTGCTCATTTACCATTCTGTAAATCCTAGGGTCCTTAAACATTATGCTACATCAACTCTGCTTGTGTTCTGTACATGGAACAACAAAGCCTGGATGACAGCACATCTGTTTACAGTATGGTTTGCTGAATATTTTAAGCCCATTGCTGAGATCTACTGCTCAGGAAAGAAAAGATTCTTTCCAAAGTATCACTGCTCGTTGACGATGCACTTGGTTACACAAGCACTATAATGGAGATGTACAAGGAGATTAATGTTGTTTTCATGCCTACTAACACAACATCAATTCTTCAGCCCACAGATCAAGGAGTAATTTCTACTTTTAAATCTTATTATTTAAGAAATACATTTCATAAAGCTATAGCTTTCATAGATAATGATTCCTCTGATGAATCTGGCCAAAGTAAATTGAAAATCTCTGGAAAGAATTCATCATTCCAAATGCCATTATGAATATTTGTGATACATGAAAGGAGGTAAAAAAAAAATCGGTATAAATAGGGGTTTTGAAGAAGCTTTCCATCCTCATTGATGACTTCAAGAGGTTAAGATTTAAGCAGAGGAAGTCACTTCAGGTATGGTGGAAATAGCAATAGAACTAAAATTAGAAGTGGAGCCTGAAGATGCAACTGAATTGCTGCAATCTCATCATAAAACTTGAATAGAGGTGAAGTTGCTTCTTATGAATGAGCAAGAAAAGTGATTTCTTGAGAAGGAATCTAATCCTGGTGAAGACGCTATGACCATTGCTGAAATGACAACAGAGGATTGAGAATATTATGTATACTTCGTTGTTAAAGCAGCAGCAGGGTGTGTGAGAGGATTGACTCCAATTTTGAAAGAAGTTCTGCTGTGGATAAAATACTATTAAACAGCATCACGTATTACAGAGAAATCTTTTGTGAAAGGGAATTGAGCAATGTGGCAAACTTTATTGTTGCTTATTTTAAGAAATTGCCGTAGCCACCCCAGCCTTCAGCAACCACCACACTGATCAGTTAGCAGCCAAGGTTACAACTTGCTGAAGGCTCAGATTGTTGTTAGCATTTGTCGACTATAAACTACTCTTAAATTAAGATGTGTAAAACTGTTTTTCCCTGATATAATGCCATTGCACACTTAATAGACTACAGTATAGTGTAAACATAACTTTTATATGCACTGGAAAAATCAAAAAAATCATATGAATTCCTTTATTATGATATTTGTTTTATTGTGGTGGTCTGGAACAGAATCCGCCATATCTCTGAGGTTTGCCTGCAGTTGATGTGCACATAAGTAGCTGGCAGAGCATTAGATAGAGAATTACTTCAAATTAATACTTGTTGAGTGCAAATTATACTCTCATAAGAATGCATACTAAATGCATAACTCTTCTATTTCCTAATAATCAGTCCAACATTTGGCCTGAATATTCTCTAGTCTTCAAGACTTTGGACACGTTAAAGTACCAAATTGAAATGGAGGGCTTGTCAACTTTGCTTCGGTTTCATCTTTTCTATAAGATGAGACGCTTACCTTCTTGTTCTTGACTTACTCACATGCTTTATTGAAGTCAGGCATTGAAACATGGAATAAATGTCAAACGCTTACTCACATGCCTTATTGAAGTCAGGCATTGAAACATGGAATAAATGTCAAATGCATGCCAATTATTTAGCAAGTGAAGGTTTTTTGAGTGTGTGTGTTTTTAAATCAAACAGAAACAATTATATTGAGATTGAAACAGCACTTGAGTTAACCAAATACCTTGCTGAAGAAGACGAAATCATAGTATGGCATACAGTCTTGGTAAACTTGGTAACCAAGGATCTTGTTTCTGATGTGAAGAACTCTGATCTATATCCGTTATTAAAGGTAATTTCATCTTTCTTATGTAGTTTTTAAACAAATCCTTTCTTCTTCTTTTCATATTGTAGCCAGCATCCGTAAGACAGGTCTTTTCCATTGTTAAGAAAGTAAATGTACATTTATTTTATAAAGAAAATAAATATATAAATAAAAATATACTTTTAAATTATATATATATATATATATATATATATATGCTTTTTTTTTTTCTTGACAATGGCTGATTGTTCTTGGAAGAAAAAACCTTAGTCTAGACCTGGTCTAGGAGATGAGTGACGATTGGAAGGGTACTTCATTCTTGGTGAAGTGAGGGTGTCCTAAGAAACCAGAAGTGGATGGAAATGGTATGCCCAGTTTTTTTTAGGAAAAAGGATAATATTTATTAGCAACTATTTTCCTAAGAGATTGTTAGGCAAACAGAATGACTTTTAACAACTCTGTGTTTAAAATTGCAGTATTCTTATCCATAGCAATAGCACTTAAAACCAGAGAGATATATTCTAGAAAATGTAAAAATATGAAGATGCTTTTGATGTTAGGAAAAGAAAGGGGGAAATTAGAATTAGTGAACAGAGAAATGACATACCATCATAAATGAAAATATATATTATCCATTGTTAGGTCTTAAACAGTAATTATAGGAGAAAATGGCAATGATAAAATCAATGCAAAAGTTAAGGAGCCCTCTTTGGGGAATTAGGAGTCACACAAACCAAAAAGTATGTTAGGTGATGATTTCAAGTGAATTTCTAGGTTATTCTGAGGGTGAGATTGCAAATACCTCTTACAGTTCCAGATTTTCTTTTTCCTAATAATCAAAGTACCTGTGGGAATTTAGTTGATCTTGAGATGGTAATTAATAAAAGAAGGCA
Source organism: Cebus imitator (assembly GCF_001604975.1). Taxonomy (NCBI): domain Eukaryota; kingdom Metazoa; phylum Chordata; class Mammalia; order Primates; family Cebidae; genus Cebus; species Cebus imitator. The sequence goes on from NW_016107603.1 coordinate 1,511,656, forward strand.
CTGAAATTTTGGTGGGATTGAGGGAGCTCATTGATGACATCTGATGACCTGTTCTGGGTAAAGAAGTGTAACTACTATTTGTTTTTAAAGAATTTCACTGAGCAGCATCTAGTTAATTCTTAGGGATTTATTAATAAATGTATAACTTTTGTAATTTTATATTTACCATCTGATAGCTTAGTTGGAGAAACTTTATTTCAGAATCAGGGCTTCTTGACATTTCTTCTCTGTTTTGAACATAATTGGAAATGTATCAGATGATGTTAAGCGATAATAGTAGCTGATTTTTTTGAGTTCTTGCTTTGTGTCAGGCAATGTGCTTGCAATATATTATTTAATCATCACAATACACTGTAACATTGGTATTATGGTAAACCACATTTTATGTAAAACGGAACTAAACCCAAAGATGTAAAAAATAAACAAGTTACATATTTAGTAACAGATAATTTCTGAAGAAATATCTGCCACTCCTCTATCAATATCTTTTCAGATAAATAAATAGGAACATAGTGAAAATTCAGTTTTGCAAGCCAGAACTAACAATGTATTTTCTTTGTTGTTTATAGAAGTACCTATTAAAGAGACTTAATTCAATATGGAATATTTATGTAACTATAATTCGTGAAAATGTGTTGGTATTACAAGATGACTACTTAGCTCTGTAAGTATATTTTAAGAAATGGTAATTGAATAAAATACATTCATATTAATAGGCTTCCAGAAGTCATAAAATAAAATCTTCATATCCGTTATTCATTGAGAGATTTTGTATGCTATTAGTATTTGAGAACAATAGCTCAGAGATTGGTGGGCTACATGTATTCTAAGAGAAGATGGTCAATTTGAGATCTTAATTTACCTGCAAAGCACATGCATGTACACACAGGAGCTTATAGCTCTGTATTCTCAAAGCTTAGACTACTGGTTGAAATCATAAATGTGTCCTACTATTGGTGAAGATGTGCTCAGCAAAGCTTGCCTATACCAGTGAGTTGATGGGATGGAAAAGCCATGGGGGAAAGGGTCCCCGCTGTACATTGTTGTTAACAGAAATCCTGTCATTATGCAGATAAGATGAGGTAGGTAGACAGTGATATAGATCAGTTATTGGTGTGTGAGCATGAGTTAATATCACAAATGACTTTCATATTACTGGTTGGGTGAGGAGAGTAAGCATGTTGTCATGGTGGTCTGGGAAGGAGGCAAGAGGCAAAATGGAGTGGTAGTATTTCTGTCTTTCTTGTGCCCTAAGTTTTGCGTGTAGGATGGTCTCTAGATTTAGGGAGGGACTCTGTAGCCAATAACAGTACGGGGATTATACCTACAACTTCTGGTCAAGTTCAAACCAATTAGACCAAGCAAGAAAAACAAAATATACAAAGTATGATTGTTCTCTCTCAATAGTACTCTTCTGAGAGGGCCAAAATTTTAGTGCTAAGGGATGTGACTGGAAGGACATAGAATGGAATGGATGAGTAGGGGTACAATGGTAAGGACTAGCTAGGATCGAGAGTGGATAGGCAATTTGTATGAGTGAATGCGAAAGCAGTGTGCTCAATCAGACAGCACATTTGTTAACTAGACATATCCTTGGCTCTCCTAAATTAGACTGAAGTGGCCTACTTTTAATAGCATCCCAGGGCCAGTTCTCTTCAGAGCAGCCCTGGGGAGTTGGACTGCACTTCCATAGAACTCCAGCTTGTTGCCACCAGTTTGGGATTGGGATGGGTGGGGTCAGGGAGTGAGTACACATGTAGATGAATGCCTAGAGCTCTCAGAGGGCCTCCAGCCTTGGACATTCCTCTTTAGTTTATCAGAAGGTCATGTCAGGCTGGGTTGAAACTGGAGGATGGAGTAACAGAAATCTGGCTCTTGCATTTTCTGGAAACTTAAGGCCGATTTGCGTTTCTTTACCCTTACCCCAAACCTGGAGTAGGGACCACAAGGCATCACTTACCTGGATTTATTACTGGTCTTCACTGTATTCTTTTGAACTTATTTTGTTTTGAAGTACAATGTATTCCCCTTCTCAGCTGTAAAAACCAACGAAACCAACCAAACACTGTTATTCTTTTTCTTTATTCTTTTAACATGTACATAACAGTCAGGGGGAGTAGAAGAAACACCAAAACAAGAGAAAACAAATTGTAGAAGGGGAGAAATGAACTATGCCCTTTCCCTTTCTTGTATAGAGAAAGAACTTTATTTTAAAGTCTGTTAGATTAGATACTCTAAAATCATTTTTTTATCCATAAGGGAATTCTAGTAAAAGGGAGGAAAAATAAATTGACAACAGCTGTGGAGCCTGGGTACACCCATGTGTGCTTGAGGGAGATGAAGGATGGCAGCAATTTGTTTCTAGCTTTCAGAAAGTACTAGTCTTAGAAACTTTTTTTGGTGCCTAAGAGCCTCTCAGGAACTATTTCTATGAATCTTAAATACATCTGTCATCCACAAAAGCAATTTTTTTAAACAAACTTGATGTCATTGAAAAGATATTTAGAAATACCCATCCTTTTATAAAACACACATTCTTGGAGGCAGAGAAAATGAAGGTGGTAATGCAAAATAAACTGTTTTTCTTTGACTTTTTCTTCAAGAATATCACTGGAAAAACTTTTTGGAACTGTGTGTTGGTTGGGCCTTGAAGACTGTCTTCAGCTGTCAAAAGAACTCTTTGCAAAATGGGTGGACCATCCAGAAAATGAGTAAGAGTAATATAATTCCTTACATTTTTGTCCTTGTATTTTAGCCCGAGCAATTTCCCTTTTTGGTGTACTCACTGTGGGAATGAGTGTTTTGCCTTCACTTGGCTAAGCGCTTTCTCCTACTATTCTTTTAAAATACCTTTTTTAAAAAACCAGTGTTTAATGTGGGTGTGTGTATAACAACAGGTTAGAATTTATACAATGAATCATCACCCAGGACCTCTCATTCCCAGTGCATTCTTCCAATAAGCACTTACTTTTAGCTTTCTATGCTTGTTTTGAGTCTTAATAGGTTGTTTTTTCATGATTTTTATATCTGAGAGTGCAGCAGAGCACCTCTCTCTCTCTCCATCTCTCTCTTAGTTTGTTGCCTCACTGAGTGCTGACACTAACTCCCCTTTTGGTTTTGTCAGCTTTAATATACCAACTCAGATGTACTCTTAGGAAATGTGATAATGAGCTACAAGACCAAACTGTATTATCAATATACACTATACTACTCTAATTTACTTCTTTCTTAAAGCTCCTTAGTTTGGAATTTGATGATCTCTTCTCATGGAATTAATGCTAATGACAGTTTTGACAATTGCCTCTCTAGATCCCTACTTTTGAACTTTATCTGTGTCTTCAAAGACTTTTTCTAGATTTATACTTCTAAAATATGGTAACCTGGATCAACATATAACTTAACTGCTATGAAAAATAACATTGTATGTTATATCTTACAGAATACTTTATCCAATTAAAGAAGTGGTTTTATGTTATGGCATTGCCTTGGGAAGTGATAAAGAGTGGGACATCTTGTTAAATATTTACACTAATACAACAAAGGAAGAAGAAAAGTTTCAACTTGTTTATGCAATGAGCTGCAGCAAAGACCCATGGATACTTAACAGGTGATTATGGCCAGCTTACCTTGAAAGTTTCTGCTGGAGGAATGAAATTAATAAACTAAAGGGAAAAAATAGAAATGTGCTCATGTAAGTATTAAAATGATGCATATTTGTACCTCACTACCTTAGAACCGTGGGATTTTATCTCATTTATTTAAACTAACTCTTTATGTTGGATGTTTAAAATGTATTTTCTACACATGCGCTTTTGCAGATATATGGAGTATGCTATCAGCGCATCCCCATTCACTTCTAATGAAACAAATATAATTGAGGTTGTGGCAGCATCTGACATTGGCTGGTACGTGGCAAAAGACTTCTTAGTCAACAACTGGAAAGCTGTGAGTAAAAGGTAAGAAGGAAAGTGAGACCTTTCTTTCATTTAGGTCACTGGTTTGGTGGTGGAAGCTCAGTTTTAGTCTAGCTAGGTCACAAAAGTCCTTTGCATTGACTAGAAAAGTGATCATGTTTCCTGTGTTTAGTCTCACTACAAACTGCCTGTGTTATGGAAGAGCAATGCATGAACTTTTAACTATGGCTTGAATATTATAGTTGACAAAATGAGGATGCCTATTCTACTTGGTATATTCACCTTAGTTCACTTCTCTTGCACATTCTGCTACAAAATGAGTTTCAGACTCAAATTAATTTGCATTCTACATCTTATGCATTTATTTTTAGGGCTTAATTTATATTCAGCAGTCTTGCTCAATTTTGCTAATAGTTTTGTTTGAATAGACAATAACATGATTTATGAATTGTTGGAAATAAAATTTCAACTTAATAATTACAATTTTATACTCAAAATGGCACAGGAATACTTAGTTTTTTGCATATCTAAATATTTAATTATCACTAAACAGACATATTTGACATGATAATACGTATGTCACTAGTCCTCATGTAATGATGAAGATAGTATAAAATTATAAGTAAAAAATGCTTATGCCAAATTAAATTTTATATTAAAATGTAGAAAGTATTTGTACTGAATTTGCTAAAATGTGACTGAGCACTAACGAGTTTTTCTCAAGCACATCCTAGTGGATGCTACTCATGAAGATGGGGATGATAAGCCTTCTGGGACAGACAGAGACAATAGCTCAATCAGTTTCGAAACTGTTTTAACCCTCACTTTTGCAAACTCACAGTGAATTTTAGCATTATAAAGTCTCCAAGAAGCCCTGCAGAAGGAAACCTAGAGTTTTCCATACAGTTTGACTACATAGCATCTTCTAGGTATAGTTCTTCTAAACTCCAGCTTGGGATATGCTGATGTAAACAAAGTGTAATTTTGCCAGCAGAGTAATCGTTCCAGAAGAAACACAGACAGGAGAAACAAAATTTTCCAACCTACTCATTTGGAACTGGAACTAAAAAACTCCTTCGTTAACATTTAGGTCTTGGTTTCTTCTAGATGTATTTGATAAATTCTAAGATTCTTCCTGGTAATAAAACGTTTTAGTTTTTCTACGTCAAGGTGCAGTTCAAATTGTTATTGGGGATGTAAAGGGATTAGGACTTGGTATCTGATAAATGCTGTGGAGGAGAGATGGCAAGGGCTTTGGGGGTTTAAGTGGAAGAAAGGGAGGTGAGTGTGATTTGAACAAGCACAATTGCAAATCTCCTCCTTTTACCTGGAGGACCTAACACCAGGAAATACCTGGAGGCAGAGCTGGGAGGTCAACTTGGGACTAATTAAAGTGACTGGCTGGAGCTTAGAGCACTGGAGAGGAGATAGGAGTTGGGAAAGTAAGTTGAGGGTCAGGCATCATCTCCACACCGAGGCACATGTTGGAATTGAGTACATCATCGATAGCAGTGCAGGAACCTCTGGTCCTTTCAGTCAGGCCCAGAATTCTTCCCAGGAAGCCTACTCTGGAAATACATTTTGAAATATTTGATTGAATAAAACAACTTTTGGCTTGATCTTTATCCCTACTCTCATAGACAGAGCATTACACTGGTTGCTGTGGGAAAATTTAGTTAATTATTGGGCCAAAGATGATCTCTTGAATACTTATTCCAATGAGAAAGACTCCATTGGTCATAAAGCTATCTTTCAAGTTACAGAAAAGTCAATAGGTACACACAGCTATGAATAGATCCTATCTATGTAAATAGGGATGGAGCAATAGTTTTTTTGTGACTTCATTGGTTGTGGTAGAAGCGTTATTTGTGCCTTTATCATCTCTTAAATGGGCTTCACAGCATACAGAAAAACCATAGTTTAATTTGAATTTAGAATACAGAGCATGATCAGTTTTAAACTCAACCTGTTCAAAATGAATCTTACCTTCTTCATTCACTAAGCATTTGATTTTTTTTCTCCACATATTATTATATTCCCTAAAGTCTTAAGCTTAAAAATTTAAGCTTAAAAACATTTTCACTTCTACTTGGTTGTATTTCATGATGGGGAACACAGCTGAAAAGGCTAAACAGAAGCACAGCAAGGTGAGAGGTTATCAGAGCGGAGAGTCCAAGCACTGGGGGGCCTGTTCCCATGGCGTGGATCAGGCCAGATGCCTTGGTGTACCCATGCTTGACTCATGGCCATCCTTTCCACAAGGAATCAGACACAGTAGGGGAGATGAAGGGATGGGAAATGTGAGAAGGGGGAGAGGTAGAAGGGTGAGCCATACTGGAGTACCCAAATCACTGTTCCCACACTAACATTAGATGTTATCAAATTTTTAAAAAGGATTACTATATTGACACATATTGGCTTTTAACTTTATATTAATTAGAATGTATTTGAACACTGATGGGGGTAAACTATGTGAAATGCAGTTTTGTTGAGTCATATTTGAAAGAGATTACTCTCTCAACAAGAATGATAAATCATCTCTGTTTCGAAAATAACTCCTCTTGAAGTTGACAAGAGCAGGAAGAAATGAAGTGTGCCAGGTAATCTAATACATGCTTCCACATACATTATCTCATTTACGCTCCAGAGCAACGCTCCTAAGGATCTGTTATTCTCCATTTTTACAATGTATTAATTGTCCAAGGTAATATCAAACCCAGCCCTGCCTCCTTGGGTAACCTTTCTCCTGTGTCTGGCAGAAAATCACACATTTAGCACCAAAGATAGGTTTCCTCTATTTTCTATTTTATTTAATTTGAGACAGAGTTTTGCTCTTGTTGCCCAGGCTGGAGTGTAATGGGGCAATATCAGCTCACTGCAGCCTCAGCCTCCCAGGTTCAAGCGATTCTTCTGCCTCAGCCTCTGGAGTAGCTGGGATTACAGGCATGTGCCACTACGCCCAGCTAATTTTGTATTTGTAGTAGAGATAGAGTCTCTCCATGTTGGTCAGGCTGGTCTCGAACGCCCAACCTCATGCAATCCGACCACCTTGGCCTCCCAAAGTGCTGGGGTTACAGGCGTGAGCCACCACACGGGGGCTTTATTTTTCTTTTTAAGATTGGAATCTGGGTTCTTAGAAACTCAAATTTCTTGAGTCATTTTATAGGCTTTTTCTGCCTGGCTGGCCAATTATAATAGAGAACTAAGAAATATTCCTCTTTCTTCATAGAAACAGTTTTGCTTGCCTAAAGTATATGCAGAATTATATTGTTCTTTACTTTGCTCAGGTAGACACAGTGTAAGTTACGGCTAGGAACTTGGAAAAACAGCAGCACTATTTTCTCTCATCTTTATTAATATATTATACCAAAGTTAACTCTCATAATTTTTAATTTCAAGTAGAAATTTTTGAAGGAAATCAATTGTATATATTAACTATTCAACCATCTCTTGGTCAGTCCATTATAATAACCCTATTTTAATTTTTCTTTCTTTTTTAATGCACCCAAAAGTCTTTTATATACTTTTTTAACTACAGCCACACTTTGAGCAGGTAAGTATCTCCTGTTTTTTCATAGCAATACTTCACTGCTATTTTAAGATTTTTTTTTGCTGGATATTCAAGGACAGTAACCTGGAGGGGAAGTTTCCATTACTGTGCCTATTGAAACAAGCACAGGTAGAGCCATGGTGCTCAGCCTTCAGGATCACCAACATTTAGAGAACATCAGAAGACATGAATCCTCTCTCCAAAAGAGCATATATAAATGCAGCATTTTAAATACACATTCCGGGGTTTTAGTCAGCAGTTCTGAAATTGATCCTCCATTAACTACTGTTTTTTTAAGGGGTATAATTTACATATTTATTTATTCCCTTACAAATTGTATTGATTTGAACATGTGACATGTATTCCAACTACCTCATTTTAAAAGATAATGGTTGTTTCTAAGAAGAGCTTGTTAGATTTAAATAATAGATTTGTGTAATACATATAAGTATTTAACTATAATATTTCCTTAGTGTTAATAGGATTTTCTATTAAAAGATGAAGCTAAACTAGTTCATACACGTTTTTACTTAGCTTTGGAAGATAGGAATTAATAGGGGCTGTACACTTGGCATGCATCTGCTATCTAAAATATAGCTTTATCTTGCAAAACCCTTTCCACCCTTGATTAACATTTATTGCCTTGTAGGTATGGAACACAATCATTGATTAATCTAATATATACAATAGGGAGAGCCATAACTACAGATATACAGATTGAGGAGGTAAGTACTTTAAATATTATGAAATACAGTGATAATTTGGAAACCACTTTTTATGCAATTTGGACTTGCTAAAATTAAAAATAATATGCTTATCTGAATCATTACATTCTATGCTTCTATTGGTGCTGTATCACTGTGAGAGAAGAGTTTTTAATTGTATCCTGCTTCTGAAATAGAGATCACCTGTTCTTGGAGGGTGGCATTTCATCCTTTCTCACCTGAATTACTGTAGTGGACTCTGGCCCGGGGTTCCCGTCACAAACTGCGCTTCCCTCCATCCCACCTTTGCCGTCACTTCCAGTCATTGCCCTGTTCCAAAGCTTCAGTAGCTTTTCATAGTTTTTCGAAGAAATTTTGAAATCTTGTGATTAGCACATGAGGCCCTTCATGATCTGGCCTTGCCTTACAGTTTGTCTTCATTTTGCTCACATCACCGCCAAGTGTCAGAGAGCAAGAGAGATGGACAGACACCCCTAAACACTTTTCCTCTACCTATACTGTATCACTTACAAATTTTCTTGAATTATTGCATTGCTTCACATTTTCTGGATTTCAAAAACACCCTACCTTCTGTCAGGAGAACGCTCCTCATCCCTGTTCCTCACTGGATAATTCCTAATCATCCTTTAAGATGCTGTGCCTACCACCTATTCTAGGAACTTTTTAATGAACCTATTTATACCCTCTTCTCACCCATGCTTTCAAGTCATCCTATGAATATATTTTTACCATAGTGCTTATTACACTATAGTGTAATCGCTGGTAAATATGTCTACCCCATGAGACTATAATGAGTTCCCTGAGGACTGAGATCATATCTTAGTTTTGTCTATTCTAGATTCTTACCATTTCCTGGCTTTGCTGTTCTCTAGGCTAAATATTTATTAGGCAGTCTTTTTCCATGTGAAGAGAAGCACAGCTCCCCGCTTACGTAATCTTTAGCACTCTCAGTTGCAGAAGGAAGGATAGTTTCTCAGAGCTTCAGGAGTTCCAGCCCTGGTAAAAAGCACTTTGGTTGGTCCTACTTGGGTCAGAAGCAGCAATCGCTGTGTCCGGGGAAGATGGAATACTCTGATTGGTCTAGCCAGAGTCATGTGGCCACACTAGGCAACAGCCCCACCCAAGTCACAGGCACTGGGAAGGGGAAGGGGTACTTCCGAAAGGCAAAAGGGGCGTAACCAGAAGGTAAACAAAGCTGGCAAAAGCAGATGTCTACAAAAAGATGCATTTACACAAAGTAAAACAAGAATACAATATAAATACAACCTCTACACACCCAGTAGCATAGGTAAAATTAGAAAGAGTTATGGTACCAAACGGTGGCAAAGATATGGAGCAACTGGGACTCTTTTATACAGCAGAGAGGAATGTAACATGGCACGACCATGTCAGAAAAGAGGCAGTTTTTAAAAAATATTAACTGGAAACCATCTAAATGCCCATCCATAGGTGAATGAATAAGGAAAAGTAATATATCCACACAATGGAATAATACTACGGTGAAATGTTAAAATTTGTGTAGCAACATGGATGAATATCAAGGAGACTCTGTTTAGTAACAGAAGCAAGTCACATTCTGTGGAATGCAAATGGATCTATAGTGACAAAGGGCAGATCAGTGGTTGCCTGGGACAGAGAGCGATGAACTGCAATAGGGCCTGAGGACCCGTTTGCGGGGTAGAGGAAATGTAGTGGATTGTGGCTGTAGTTTAAAAGGGGTACACATTGGTCAAAATTCATGGACGTGTCCGGTTCAAGTAGATCTAGTTTATTGTACATAAATTAAATCCCAGTAACACTGATTAACATTAAACACCACGGCCTGAAACTATGTTAATAAGAACAAGAAGAGTCTGTGTAAATAAATGTAAATCAACTCTCTCTAAGCAAATAAACAAATACATGTGTAGGTCATAAAGGCCTGAAATTTGATTCTAAGCAAAAAAAAAAAAAAAAAAAAAAAAAAAAAAAAAAAAAAAAAAAAAATTATTTAAAAAAAAAAAAAAAAAAAAAAAAAAAGGAGACGTTGACAGTCATATCATTGTGATTATGAGAGAATAATTGTTAATTCCTGAAGAAACTATCATTTTTTGAGTTTTGGCCTGCCTGAGGCTGAGCTGTCAGGACCTGATTTATCAGGGATTCCCTGGACAAGGGAAAGAAAAGCGCACCACACCCAGAACACACTGGAACAAAAGCTCCGAGAATCAAGACTCAGTGTGTGTTTGTATCATCGGTTCGACCTTTGCCTGTACAGAATCTAGTGATGTTTTGTTGTTGTTTTAAGGAATGAATAAATGAGATTTGTAAATTTAGTAATTTTAAAAGTTTCAAAACTCTAGTCACTGACAGATTTTCAAAATTGCAAAAATGGATTTAGCAGTAAATTATTGCAATTTTTTTATGAATTAGCTAAGATGAATATTCTTGTGAACAACTATTCATGTCCAGCAGTGCTGCTAGGCTGCATCAGTTCACAGGATAGTATCTAAAATAAATACTAAAAAGGAAAGTGAAAATGAAGTGATTTGTGTTGCTTGTCCCTCCCACAGGCACGATTTTCAAACACCTTCCACATCTCTAGCTCTGGTTTTTTTGCTCCCTCAGCTAGACATACTCTCAAGCACACGTGAGGCCCACCTATAATCCCACACACCATCCCCACTCCCCTCCCACTGCTATGGGAGCCCTGGACACACTATCTGTGATGTGGAGTTGAGGGTTGGTGGTTACCACCTCCTGGCAGATGTGAGCAGGGAAGTAAAGAGCCGGGGAGGATTCTTCCTGGCTTTTTAACTTATTTTTCTCCAAAACATTTCTTTTACATTGCAATCAGGCTTGATAGCCCTATTACTATGCAATTTCAAATATGTTAGGGTTTAAGTGAGCTTTTGTGAGCTATGTCTTAGGGCTGCAAGTGTTTGGAGTTCTAATCCACTGATATAAAAATAGAGTTTTGGTAAAATGAAAATTGAAAAAATTTATAACATTTATATTTTGTAATATAATTTATTATTCACTTGGAGTATGATTTATCGGTAATATTGCAACAAATGTTCTGATGAGTGAATGCTTGACCTGACCCAGTGAGGTAATTCTACCAATGCATGAATCCGTTATCTAAGTATTCTCAAGTAAAGCATGACATTTGTAAAGATGCAAATATTATGTACCAATTTTGAGCTTTGGAAGTAGCAGTTTCTTCTGAGATTTACAGTGGGGGGTTTCACTGTATCTCTGTCTACAAATCTTAGATAACACTCTATATGTATTCAGTAAATATTCGTTGAGACTTAATATGTGCTTTGGGAATAGAACAATGAATAAGACATAGTTTCTGCTTCATGGACCTTCCTGTCACATTTGCTTCTTTGGGGTAGGTGTGGTGTTCATCACATTGTCCAGCCACAGTCTTCCCAGGGACACACAATCTAGGAGTATACATTTCTACTCATTCATCATCACCAATTTGCAAAATCATGTTGCTACTTTAGCATTTAGACGTTTATTTGGTCCAAATGAGAAGTTAGATTGCACTGATCAGCTGTCTCTTTGTCCTTCCAGCTGCAGCAGTTTTTCAATAACATGTTGGAGGAAGACCAGAGGATCAAAGTTCATACCAGATTACAGACAATAAAGAATGAAAACCTGAAAAACAAGAAGCGAAGAGACAGGATGGCTGAGTGGCTGAGGAGAAACACATAGGTTGGGGCTATCTTTCAGCGCTCCTCTTGCATATTATAATGGCATTTGCTCACAGTTTTGTCTTCCAATACTTTGTGAATCTGGAAAACCACACATTTTATTTGCATTTCAGTCACATTTATTAATCAGAGTGCTGTTCTTCCCATATTGTTACATTTGGCCCCAAGGTTGGATGATTGCTGACAATTTTGCCAATGCTGCTGTATTTCTGGGAAAGATGTCACTTCATGTTAGGCTACAATCCCAGAGAATTTACTTTAAATGTCATGGAAAAACAAATGTACCTAAGAAAGTCTTGCTTATTTTGTTGTGAAGCCAGTGGAATATGAAATCATTGGCTTTGATGAGGAGCACATTCTTTGCTGAGGGAAATAACAGTTTTGCAAAGCCCTAGGGTTTTTCAACATTGGAAATTGAAGATAACATGATAATATAAAGAAACAGACACTCGAAAAGTATATTCACTAGAAGACAGAAGAGCCAAAGCAAAGCAAGATTAGAAAAGAAACAGTAGACAATTTAATGAGCCCTAAAGGCAAGAAGTGTGTCTTCTCCTGCCCATTTCTCTCTCCCACAGTATATCCTGCATTGAACCACGCATTGCTGGTTACTGAACTTTATGGTGTCACAAAAAGACAAATGATTGTAGGATCCTTGGAAGTGCACTTAGACTTGCTGTGGTGGAGGCCACAGTGGAGATAAAGGCTCCACTCTGCAGCTCTTGATTGTGTATTCACCTGTGGGATGGACATACTTTCAGCCTAAGCAGACGAGTGACAATAATGATGTCAAAAGATGATAGCAGGCTGGGCGCGGTAGCTCACGCCTATAATCCCAGCACTTTGGGAAGCCAAGGCAGGTGGGTCACGAGGTCAAGAGATCAAGACCATCCTGGTCAACAAGGTGAAACCCTGCCTCTACTAAAAACACAAAAATTAGCTGGGCATGGTGGTGCGCACCTGTAGTCCCAGCTACTCAGGAGGCTGAAGCAGGAGAATTGCTTGAACCCAGGAGGCGGAGGTTTCGGTGAGCCGAGATCGTGCCATTGCACTCCAGTCTGGGTAACAACAGCGAAACTCCGTCCCAAAAAAATAAAAAATAAAAAATAAAAGGTTGATAGCAAGTACCAGCTACTATTTAGGGCAAAAGGAATTTTGAAATGAAGGAAACAGAACTAAAAGACTAACTGGAGCATAATCCTTACAGTTTTGCACTCAGGGGATTAAGTTTGAAACATGGTGTCTTTTGGCCAAATTGAACCTACTTGTAATGTGGACCAACTTACTTTATACATTTTCGTCAGTCTCAATGTATGGAATTAGCTTAGTTTTCTCATGCTTGATTAAACAAGACAACTAAAGCTAATCGTTCCTCTTCTCGACTTTGTGTATGTGATTTAATCTTTTATTTGATTTTTATTTTTGTAGAATGGAGGTAAACCTACAGATCTCCACCTCAGGACGATGTTGTAAAGATTAAGAAGTGTGACGTCAATTAATAGTCTTTAAAGATGTTATATAAGTTCCAAGCAATGTGATCTAAGGCTTTTTTCCTATTTCTTGTATATGTTAAGGCAGCCATAAATGAAAATACGATACCAACATTTGCTTTTATATTTGCATCACAAGAGAATTCTCCCTGAGTGTCGGGGGAGGCTGTGGGACTTCACCATGTGGACAAACTAAAGCACAGGATACTCAGACTTGGCCACAGGTCATAGGTCAGAGAATTTTTTTCTGCAAATTTAGAAATGTAAATTTTAGGTAATAAAATATCTGCATGCCTTCAAAGTGTTGTAGGTGAGATACTTTCCTGTTTTTTTTATTAAACACTCATTCTATATTTCCCATATTTCCTCTGATAATGAATCTCATCTTTCGATAACTTTGTCTTCACATGTCCTCTCAACTGCTTTTCTCTTCTTTCTCTTCCACTCTGTTTTAGTCCATTTTGTGCTGCTGTCACAGAATACTTTAGACTGAGTAATTTATGAAGAGCAGAGATGTGTTTCTTATCATTTTGGAGGCTGGAGATTCCAAGGTCGAGGGGCCCGAATCTCACTAGGGCCTTCTTGCTGTGCCATCCCACGGTGGAAGGCAAGAGGGCAAGAGAAAAAACAGGGAAGCGGGAAGAGGACTGACTCTTTTTTTTTTTTAATCAGGAACGCACTCCCAAGACAACTAACCCACTCGCATGATAACAGCATTAATGTATTCACGAAGGCAGTGCCTTCATGACCTAATCACCTCTTAAAAGTCCCAGCTCTCAACATTGTGTTGAGGATTAAGTTTCCAACACAAGACCTTGGAGGGACACATTCAAACCATAGCTGTCTCCTCTATTTCCATTCCTGTTTTTTCTCCCTCAAGCTCCCGCTTCCCTTGTTTCCCTTTTCCCTTTCTCCTCTTTCCAGTAATCTCTGCCCTCCTTCTGCCTGGTTGTTCTTATCCTTTCTCCTTGGTCTTCCTACCCGACCATGCTCTCAGTCCCCCAAGTGTGCTTTGGAGCTGACACTGAGGCCCAAGAAGGCTCTGATGCCTGTATTGGGTGATGGCCAAGAACCACTGATCTCACCAGAAGAGCATGTAGGCTGGTCTCTCCAGACTGTTAAAAGCTAAACTGAATTCTGTTACATCTTAGCTTCTATAGTAATTAAACAGTGCTGAAGGTGTTTCTCCAAAATCGAATGCCTAAATATTTGATTAATAGTCTTTCCTCTAAATATTGAAAAAATGGATTATATATCTTTTTTCTTACTTGGATGAAGCTGGTTATTTAAACACTGCATTGTATTATGCTTTACCTTATACAAAGTATAAAAGTAAGTAATTGTTGATTGGTTTCTGTGATAGCAATAATGTAGTAACAAGCGAGGGAGTGATACTGAGGCTGATTTGTCTGAGTGGTATAAACACTTTATTAACCAATAAAAACAGCTTATCTATTAGCACCCCAACTATAAAACAATTTCCCTGACCCAGTCCATTTAATGTATAGCTTTCATCCTGAAAACAACAAGATGTACAATAGAGTCATGATTTTTTCCAATTTCATAATTAGAAATTAAATTTTTTCTCACAATCTTATGCCTTTTTTTGTTTTTGTCCACCCCCATTCTGTGACTTGCCATTGTTGACTTTAAATAAAAGAATTTAGTGTGGTGTTCAACATCTTTTGTAATTTAGATCTCTGGGACTAATCTGTATAGCAATTTATTTTGAGGAATGCATGAAGAAGCAAAGTGAGATGAGATTTAAAAGGCAGCTCTTCTTAGTTACTTTTCTTGTTTAATCCATTCTTTGCTCCAATAAATGCTATCTTTTTCTCATCCAATTCTAACAGGATTACCATGTTCAAAGCAAAGCCTTAAGGGGTGCTTACAAGTAAACATAACTGCCTCCCCCACACAAAGAATGATGTATAGCACAATTGGCAGCATTTGAAACCATACAAATGTTGCCTTTGGCTCATTCTTCTAATTCAACAAGATTTAGCAAAGGTAATCTCTACAACACACATATTTAGGAGTTATTTGGACTCTTCCTCTTCCCTTGTCTTCATAAATCAGTCCTAGAGGTGATAGAGAACAAGGTAGGCATGTGTACCACTGGGAACTGAGGGGGAGCTGTGGCGGTCCATGACCTGAAGTGGGGCATAAGAGTTTGAGTGGAGTGAAGGGGGAGTAAAGGAAGAATCCACACAGAGGAGGGAAGAACACAGTGGGATGTCAGAACCCAAAGAGGGTGAATAGGGTCACCACACAGTGGGCGAGGGGGTTATGACATGGTGACTTAGAGCCCAGATAGGGTGAGAAGGGTGTCTAATGGGGGGGTGTAACCCAGAATGGGCAGTTCAAGTCCTTGTGGGGTAAGGTGGACATCCACATGTTGGAAGGTGGCCTAGTATGAGGTATGAGAACATGGGGAGGGTAAGGAGGGCATCCTCATGGGGAGGGGGAGAGGCAGATATAAGAGGTGGGTGAACATGGGGTTGTGAGTCAAACAAGAAAATATCCATAGTAATAGGAACCAGGCTTCTCACTGTTGGAGAAGGGAATTACAGAGATTCAAATGGAGGGAACATGAAAGAACTGTTCTGGTATGGAATTGGAAGTATTTGCGTGGACTCACGGTTTTCAATATCTAGATAGAATTGTAAGTATCTGTAAAGTATAAAATAAATAGCTGTAATACCTATAGATATATTTTGCTCTTTATCTGTAAATAAATATCGTTTTTTGCGCTTACTTTTAATGGCAAAAACCACAGCTACT
This sequence comes from Cebus imitator, assembly GCF_001604975.1. Classification (NCBI taxonomy): domain Eukaryota; kingdom Metazoa; phylum Chordata; class Mammalia; order Primates; family Cebidae; genus Cebus; species Cebus imitator. Next base: position 1,527,823 of record NW_016107603.1, read on the forward strand.
TTTACAGCAGCCTAATATATCTATATCTACATCGTCTATATCTACCTCTATTTATATAGAGATAATGAAAGAGTAACAGTAATGGCAAAACCTGCAATTACTTTTGTACCAACCTAATGGCTTTAGACACTAGGTTTCCTCTGAGAGGGAGTGGCAGCAGGAACACCTAGTTACGGACTGAATGTATCCCCCAACAATTCATATGTTGAAGCTCTAATAATAGTATTTGGAGGTGAGGACTTTGGGAGTTAATTAGGTTTAGATGAGGTCTTAAGGTTGGAGCCCACATCATGTGATAAGTGACCTTGCAGGAAGAGGAACAGACACCAGGCCATCTTCTGTGCCTCCATATGCGTGCACCAAAAACAGCATATGAACACAGAGAGAGGAGGCAGCTGCCTACAAGCCAGGAGGAGAACTCTCACCAGGAACCCAAGCTGCCGGCCCCTTGATATTGGGCCTCCAGAACTGTGAGAAATTAGTATTTATTTCTTAGACCACCAGTCTATGGTATTTTGTTATGGCAGCTCAAACTAAGACAACCCTAATAATGAGCACAGCTATTGAGCATATCTTGGCTTCTAGATGCCATTCTCCACTAAAAAAAAAACAAAGTTCCTTGAAAAAATGGCTGATTTTAGGGCCAGGAGAGGAAAGGAAAGGGACAATTAAAAGTGGAACATCTTTTGAAGCAAAAAGCAAGGATGTACTAAAAAAATGTGGACATATCAAATGGGCACAAAAGCCAGCTTGAAGGGAACACCACTGGTCAAATCTGTGAAATTTTGAGAATCATAACAATAAAGGCAGTAAGGGAATAAAATAATAAATCATGAGCTAAATAATGAACCAATTAAAATTTTTATATGGAGGGGTATTTACATAATTTCAAAGTAATTTCCCACAAAGCACTATTGAATAATGAAAGCAAAATGAGTAATTTACAGTGGAAAAGTCTGGCAGATGTCACATTAATCAATTGGTCATTTCCAATGACATTTCATTGCAGTGGGTTAAATAGAAATTTTATTCCATTTAATAAGATGAAATGACAAAACTACAGTGTTACTCTTGTTATACTTCTAACAAATATATATAACATGAATCTAATAATGAAGAAAGAACAAATTGAGGGACATGCCACAAAAATAATACCCAAAAGTCTTAAAGTCATGAAAGTCAAGGAAAGACAGAGGATCCGTTCTAGACTGGAGGAGCTTGGAGACGTGACAACTGAATGTAATATATGGTCCTGAACTGGTTCCTTTCTCCATAAAAGACTAATGTTACTGGGACAATTGGCAAAACTTGGGTGGAGTCTGAAGATTAGATGCTACCATTGTTAATTTCTCAACTTTGATGGTTTGTTGTATTTATGTAGAAAATATTTTTGGTTGTAACAATAACCTATTGATTCAGGAAAAAAATATTTTTATGGTAACTCCAACTTTAAGTTTCTGAATAAATTAAACTTAAATAAAAGAGTTATTTGTTACTGGAACTGCAATGCACTTTCTTTTCAAGCCACTTTTTTCTTTCAAATTCGGTAATGGCCACAGCCACAATCCTGGTTATTTACTAAGCATTTTAATAAGCCCAAGTTGGAAATGCAAGTTGTCCGAAAAGACTTAATTTCTTGTTTCAGTCCACATTTCCCATCTTCAACCAGAGGGACTAAAAACTAAAAATTTTATAAAGTATTATTCAAAATTAACAAAGCTATATAAATGTAAAATATATGTAAGTCATTACACTTTTAAATAAAGTTTGTTTGAAACTTTTATATAAAAATTTGTAGCGTTTACGCTTCCAAAAGTATTAAATCGTACAATTTCACTAAGACTTTTGGGAAGACCTTTACATATACATGGGTGAATCATGTAACTTGAAATTACTATGTGAACAACCTGACTTAATCCATGCTACATTAATGGCTAATAATATATTACCATTTTATATAACTGGTGATAAACAGTATACGGCTAGAGGTATAGTACAGTAGTCTTCCCTTAGCCCCAGTTTCATTTTCCACAGTTTCAGTTACTCAGGGCCAACTATAGTTCGAAAATCTTACATCACTACCCTCTGTTTTGGAGCCATGATTAAGTACAATAAGGGTCACTTGAACACAAGCACTGCAATACTGCCACTGTTGCTCTAATAGCCAAGGTGCCTACACAGTGACTCATTGCCATCCAGTGGACCAAAGCAGGGGGGTGAGAGATTTCATCACACTACTCACAATAATGCACCATTTGAAATTTATGAGTTGTTTGTTTACTTCTGGAATTTTTCCACCTATGTCACAATGCCTGTGTTATTGCCCTCACTTCATCCCATCACGTAGTCATTGTACCATTTTACATCATCACAAGAAGGGTGAGTACAGTACAATAAGATATTTTGAAAGAGAAAGAGAGATACCATATTTGTATATTTTAAATTACAATATATTGTTATAATTGTTCTATTTTATTGTTAGTTACTGTTGTTGATTTCTTACTGTGCCTAATTTATACATTAACTTTATAATAAGTACATATGTACAGGAAAAACCATAGCATCTATAGAGTACGACACTATCCATGGTTTCAGACATCCACTGGGACCTTGGAATGTAGTATATAATTCCTGATACATAGCTATGTATTCTGGGTTTGTTGTTATTGTTGTTTGTATTTGTTTTTGTGGTTTTGAAACAGGATCTCACTCTGTCACCCAGCCTGGAGTGCAGTGGTGCCATCTTTGCTCATCACAGCCTTGACTTCCTGGGCTCAGGTGATTCTCCCACCCCAGCCTCCTGAGTAGCTTGATTACAGGCGTGCACCACCATGCCAGGCTAATTTTTTGTATTTTTAGTTGAGACGGGGTTTCACCATATTGCCCAGGCTGGTCTCAAGCTCTTGGGCTCAAGTGATTCACCCCTCTCGGTTTCCCAGAGTGCTGGGATTACAGATGTGAGCCACCACACCCGGCCTATAGCTATGCATTCTTAATTGTTACTGTCTTGATTTAGTAGAAGTGAAATAACAACTCTCTGCTAGGTGCATATTACCACCTCCTTTCACTATAGACAATCCCTGACTTACCATGGTGTGAGTTACTATTTTTTTTACTTTACAGTGGTGCAAAAGTGATACAAATTCAATAGTAACCATACTTTGAGTACCTACAGAGCTATTATGTTTTTTTCACTTTCAGTGTAGTATTCCATAAATTACATGAGATATTCAACATTTTCTTATAAAATAGGCTTTGTGTTAGATGATGTTGCCCAACTGGAGGCTAATTAAGTGTTCTCAGAACATTTGAGGTACACTATGCTAAGCTATGATGTTTGGTGCATTAAATGTATTTTCAACTTACCATAGGTTTATAGGGACATAACTTCATCATAAATTAAGATCACCTGTAATTTTTCATTGAAGGAAATCTAACTAGATGAATTAAAAAAAAATATTTTGATTTGGGTGCTACCCCATGACTTCAAAATCCTAAGTGGAATTTAGAGGTGCAGAATGAAAAATACAGGTAGATATTATCTACCCTATTTTAAAAACGTAGATCCTTGGATCAGGATTTTCAGAATAATAAGTTGCAGGCTTTTTTTCCTTTTCCTTTTTTTTTTTTTTTTGAGGCAGAGGATCACTCTGTCACCAAAGCTAGATTGTAATGGCGCGGCTCACTGTAACCTCCACCTCTGAGGTTTAAGCGATTTTCCTGCCTCAGCCTCCTGCGTAGCCTCCTGGGATTACAGGCGCCTGCCACTACACCCAGCTAATTTCTGTATCTTTAGTAGAGACAGGGTTTCATCATGTTGGCCAGGATGGTCTCAATCTCTTGACCTTGTGATTCACCCCCCTCGACCTCCCAAAATGCTGGGATTACAGGTGTGTGCCACTGAGCCCGGCCTATAGTCACAGGCTTTTTAATAGAAACACTTTCTACCCAACCCATATTCTGAAAAGTATGGTATAATTTATTTTGTTTGCTAAAAAGTTTATTTTGTGAAAAAAAAAAAAACAAACTGTGTATGTGTATTTATAATAGAGTGTATGTTTATAGGAATAGTGTGCATTTAAACACTTTAAATTCAGTCCTTGGCTGAACTGCGTTTTAATTATTTTGATTGCCATGGGAAAGAAATAGCAGGATGTAAAAGCTTCTTTGCTTTCTCTCACAAACAATGCCAAGCAATGAGATGAAGCTTCCCTGTTCTCAGGCTTCTATCGAAGGTGGACTATTTTGATGACGTGATGAGTCCTAGACCCTCAGGATTCATAGGTACATACCAGAGGATTAAAGGGGCTCTAAGCATAGGGGTTGTAAGCATTTTGAGTTTTCTATCCTCCTCTGTGTAATGATCACCTTGTTTTTGACAACAGTTCTTTAGTGTTACCATGTCTTACTTGAGATCAACATAGGCAGTTAGTCCCATCAGTTCCTATGGGTAGGGACGAACCTTAGTGATGCCAGTGCTCTGAGGGTTCATTTAGGAGATTGTCCTGAGAATGCCCCGTAACAGAAAATAGCTATGTTTTCTTCCAGAAAGTGTTCCTTTTGACTTGTCAATAGTGAGCAGGAGACCTTTCTGATCACCTAGCACTAGAGGGTGGCCTCAGTATATATGAACTCCTGTGAAAGGGTGGTAGGGTGAGAGTACTAGCAGTAGCACTAGAAATGAATTATTATTCATTTCTTCATAAGGTTGATATTTTCCTTCATGTCCCCCAACACATATCCCAAATTTTAGAGAAATGTCACCACCTTTTATAAATAAGTTCAGAGAGAAGCTTTGACCTGCTCAACTAGAAGTAGCACAATGAAGTAGGGAAGAGATATGGTCAGCAGGAAAATTCTACTACCTGCTGACTGTCCTCTGTGGGTGATATACCATACTGAGCTATGTGCTGCATATGCCTTGTCTCAGCCTCAAAATACCCTTATGAGGCAGTGTGTCCAGCAGGCTTCAGTTAGAAAAAGATACCAGACCAATTTTTGTTTGCTTGTTTTAGCAGCGATTTTAATGTTAAGGATTTATTAAACAAGTATTAGAGAAGTGAAAAAGCAAAAGAAGAACCCTATGTTATAGCTCAGGAAGTAGTTCTCAGCCTCGGAACTGGGGAACAATGGGCGAAGGTTAAAGCTACTAGCATGTAACTTTAGATTACATAAGATTTTCTGTTTTGTCTGATTTCACCCAGATGTCCTTATTCCAAATCTCAGAATCTCTCCTTCCCAACCAATGTTCTAATGCTCACACCTGAGCTTTGGCAAGGCTGTGAATTCAACTTGCATTGTAATAATTTATCCCACAGAGCAGCTACAAAACTTAAGAGATTGTTTTACAGCTGCCTTAGAAGTTTTCTGGCTCTCTAACCATGTCTCAACCTGGTCATTTTCATCTCACAAGCACTGCAGTGCACACAGAAGTAGCTATCTCACCACATGATCCTCATAGTGGTTAAGCAAATCAGCCACTTGATCCTGAAGGCACTTGCTTCAGTAGGTACTTCATTTGTAATCAATCACAGGTGATTACTGATTAATCGTGGGGGTACTGGGAGTCAGCGATGTATTCAACGCCAAAGCCATGATCAAGCCTAAGCTCAGAATCTTCTCTTAAGAATCTGTTTCCTAGGATTATCTAAAGTTGGTCAGAATCCAGTCAGGAAATCAGAAACCAAATCGGCTTTTCTGGTCGAGGGAACTGATTATAGGGAATTGGTATTGGAGAACCAAAAAGACAAAAAAGTAACGCTGAGGTAACATTGAGACAGGAACTACAAGAAACAGCTAGCACTCGCAGGGCGGGCGTCACAAGGGAGGAGTTATTAGAACCTAGAAGCTGGTGTGGCTACTTCAGAAGCTCAGCGACAGGGCGCAGCCCAGCTCGGATCCAGACCCTGGGAAGAGGGTCAGCTTGACTGGGGCTAATGCCTCAAAAACTCAGAGGAAAGGCCTTTGGAACTGGACTCAGACCTCTAAGGAGGACGGTCCGTCCAGCTGCTGCTGGTATCTCTACGGGGAACACAATTAGGGAAGAATCCTGAGAACTGGAATCCCACAGCCGCTGCCGGAAGGAAGAACCACTGCTCAGGCAATACGATAGAAACCGGAAGCAAACAGGCAGCAAACAGGAAGGAGCAAGCAGCCTTCCGCGTCCCTCGACACCCCTGTTGGCAGAGCTGGCAAGCTAAAATGTGGTTTACGTAGTCCCAGTCCTAACATCACAAAGCAGAGCATTAAAAGGTGGTTTTGGAACTGAGAGACAATGGCCTACTAACCAACTCAGGTCAGTGTAATTGTTCTGATTTCAACATGTGGGGACAGGGGCTTAAGGTCACGGTGCTAGCAGAAGCACAAGCTAGAATTTAAGACCCCTGCTCTCTATTGCTATATCCCATTCACCTTTGGGTTTTCCTTTTATTTATTAATTTAGGACATGGTTAAGATACTGAGAACCTCAGTATTCAGAGAGGGTCACACTCTGAGAACCCTCTCTGAAAGCCCTCGCCCCGCCTTTTTTTTTTTTTTTTTTTTTTTTTTTTTTTTTTTTTTTTTTTTTTTTTTTTTTTTTTTTTTAAATCCCGCCCCGCCTTTTTTTTTTTTTTTTTTTTTTTTTTTTTTTTTTTTTTTTTTTTGAGACGGAGTTTCACTCTTGTTGCCCAGGCTGGAGTGCAATGGCGCAGTCTCGGCTCACGGAAACCTGTCTCCTGGGTTCAGCCAATTCTCCTACCTCAGCCTCCCGAGTAGCTGGGATTATAGGCGTGTGCCACCACGCCCGGCTAATTTTGTATTGTTAATAGAGACGGGGTTTCTCCTTGCTGGTCAGGCTGACCTTCAGCTCCTGATCTCAGGTGATTCTCCTCAGCCTCCCAAAGGGCTGGGATTGCAGGCGTGAGCCACCACGCCTGGCTTAAAAGCTCTTAAAACACATACATCTTCCGTAGACCAGAAATAATACAGTGTCAAGTGGGAAGCTCCTGAAAATAACAGGCAGTGCTTCATATAGAAATGGGTGTCCAAAACAAAGGAAAATTTTCTAAGCTAATTATTATGAAAATAAATTTGGACTTGTTCTAAAAAGAAACTTTAGGTAAACGCATTTAAATATATTGTTGCATCTACTTTGCAAACATTATCTAGATATATTTTTATGGGCTTGCAAAAGCTGTAAAATGACTAGCTTCATGCTGTCAAGTCACTATTTGTTCGGGTTTATAATTGCATTGAAAAATTATAGATTGTGCAGGAATTACAACCTAACGATATTTTATTGATATAAAAAAACTTTATTGTTAAATTATAACCCAGATACACGCTTACATTTCTCAAGAAGCCTCACATTAGCTGAATGCTGTTTCCTATGATTTCCATAAACTATATATAACCATAAAACAGATTTAAGTGAATCTAAATTTTAAAATATCAAATTTAATGTCAAAAAATTCCTGTTTCAGATGTCAAATTTGTTTAAACATCAGCATGAAATTTATTTATGCATTTTGAATGTTCTTATTGATGTTTTCCTTTCAAGGCAATTAAGGCTTTTGTTTTTGCTTTTTATGTTTTTCCGTTTTTAATTTGCAACTCTCCTCCTCTGAGCACCCCTTTTCTCAGCAGTAAAATGAAACCACTGCATTAGGGGTTTTCTCTAGGGACCTCTTGAAAGTATTTTGTGGTTTCCATAAATGTTGATTAAGTATAGCCAGTTCTTGACTATGTCAGCTATGAGGGGTGGAGCCATGCTGGGAGAAAGAGAAGGCCCAACTTGGCTCGTGCTTCCTATCCCATCCTCTGCTTTAATTAGGATAGATTCACTTTTGTTGGTTTCATATGTTGAAATTTATTTAGAAAAAAAAAAAATGGTAAAAACAATGTTTGAAAATACGTGGACTATATGGTCTCCAAAGACCTCGTCAGATGTGACACTGCATTGACACACAGCTTGTCCACTTTTTGAGAATGTTCTGCAAAGTCCATCTTGCCTTGCAGCCTCTGCAGGTCCCACACATCCTGCATATCACAGAGGCCCCTTCCTTACTTCTGAAACGACTCACCTTTGACTGTAGCAGAAATTTTAAAAAATCATACCTAGTGGAGACAACAATTCTGGAAGCAGTGTCCATTTTGTCTGATTCCTGGTCACTAAGATACATGCCCTTCACTTGGCATTCTTCAAGTAGCAAGAGTTTTTTTTTTTTTTTTTTTTTCAAACTGTTTTAATTCTGAATTAGGGGTTTTGTGCCATCTGCTGGCCATATTTATTTCACACATACAAGAGAGTGCTATATTATTCTTAGAAGTATTTTAAAAATATTAATAACTTTAAAAATCGTGAAATATATGTTTATAGGAAATAGGTAAATATGAGAAATAATAAAGTATAAAACAAAAATCCAGAGATACCTACTATTAATATCTAACTGTTTTCTTACCTGTACACAAGAGTGTGCTTTGTTTGGTTTTAGTTTGTGGCTTTTATTTTAACACCAATTTGAGATCTACACTGCTTTGATGTAGGTTATAGCAAGAGCAAGAAGAGGGGATGCACTGCAAATGTAAGGTTCATGGAGAGGAACTGCTCTTAGTCACTGTTGTGTTTGTGAATCCTAAGGCTTGCGTTACCTATCATGCAAAGTGGGAATCTTATGCTCCAATGTAACAGGGTAAGGTAGGAGGAGAGGTAGGGATGGCGGAGTGGGTTAGAATCTGGAAAAAAAAGTGCCTTATATTGCTCAGACTCCTAGGAAACAGGTCACTAAGTTACTATTCACAGTGAAAAATGTAACATTGATCCTTTCTGTTAGTGGGTATGCATGAGTACCAATGTGCTAGTTGCTGTGGCAAATGCTATAGAAATGAAGCAGTCATATAGATCTTGCCTTGAAGTGGGAGAAGTCTGATAGGGGAGACAAGTGCGTAAATAACTATGAACGAGCTTGGAAACATAGAAACAGAGGTGCTGATTCTAACTGGGCAACGGAGATGATTATATAGTGGTGATTTTAGACATATACTGGGGAAAGCGTAAGTGGGTCCTGAAAGTGGGAACATTCTAGCACTCTAGCTGGAATTTAGTGTTAGGCTAATGGAAGGATGCAGTGACAAAGAGGCTGGGAAGGTAAAATTAGGTCATGTCATGGAAGGCCTAAAATATCATGCTGAGGACCCCAAAATACCACAAAGGTTTTGGAAGAGGAAAGTCACACAATGCAGACAAGAAGTTTAAGGAGAATAACTTCAGCAGTGAAGTGTGAAGATTTAAAGGACTTAGGCAGGGAAACTAGGTTAGATTAGAAGTTGGCCTGGGAAGCATGGGGTGGGGAGTCTGGGTGTGAAAAAGATGAAAATTCAATGCACCGAGAAAATAGAGCACATTCTGAAAAACAGTCTATGACTAACTACTTCTAAATAAAACAAAATTTGGGCCCAGTTGTAAAAGAAATCTGAGAGCAAATATATGTTTCCATGGATCTTTAATGGGAGGCAGAAACTTCCAAAATTAAGTGGCTCACCCTGAGAGGCCAAACCTATAACCTTTGTTTGGAATTACAAGCCCTAGACAGGCTTTCAGTCGGTACCTGGGGCCCAGGGATGACGGAGAAAATGGAGCAGAATGAGGAAATGCACAGACAAACCACCCATGTTGTCTGGTGGCAGGGTGGGGGAATAAGGTGGGTGGCAGTCAGCTCTGCAGTTACTGGTCTTGTTCCGTAAGAGAACAGGAAACATCTTAGACTCAGTTGTGCCCCAGGAGGGGGTGTGAGCCTGGGACGGAGGATCATGTCCTGAAGAGTTTGGTGGGAAAACTACCAAAACAACACACCTAACCACTTGCTCTCTTAAGCTCATCCACTCCTGACCCCAGGCTCTCCTCCCATCATCCTTCAACAAATAACTGTCTTGGAAAGGATGCCTTCATGCAAAGATCACAGATTAAACAGAAAGGGCCAGAAAGGGATCTCTGCAAAGGTACCAGGAAAATCAAATAGCTGGTAAGGGACACATAGAAGAACAAATATACTATCAAGCAGAAAAAAAAAAAGACCAAAAAAAAAAAACTTTTCCGTGGAACAAAAACGTTTTTCTTCTTTGAAACAAGTGATCCAATCAAAGATAGAGATATGATAAAAGGAGAGATGATACAAAGTTGGGCAGGCAGGGAAGAACCTAAAGAGATTTACATCCTGAAATGTTTACATTAAGAGAAAAAAAAGAATGAAAACTAATGAGCTAAACATACATCTTAGAACAATAGAACATCAAAATATACGCAAAGCTTTTAGAAGAACATGACATAGAAAAAAACAAGAATGTTAAAACTTAGTTCTTTGAGATGAGAAATCTCTGAGAGAAAAGGTACAAACAAACAGTATTATGAGTACATTAGATAATTTCAGATGGTGCAGATATGATAACATGATGATATTATGAACAAATTTATGCCAATAAGGTTGAAAACTTAGAAGAAATGGCTGCATTCCTAGAAAAATATGATTGGGATTTCCAACTGCCTGGAATCCCCTCCCACATAGTGGGATCTTAAAAAAAAAAAAAATATATATATATATATACATATATATATGTGATTTACTAACCTGTCTCACAAATTTTAAAACTCTACATTCTCAGATCTGCTTTTGTAACAATTATGTGTATTAATCTTTCTTCTTGTGAATAAATATATTTCCACAATATTATTTTAATGACATCATATTACATTATTTTGTTTTGATAATTAAGTTGTTGCTAAACTTTTTACTTTCCCAACTTGGCAACTCGACACCTAGCAATTAATACAAGATTTACTCTTGTAGCTAAATTTTTGCAAAGATCTTTATCTTTCCTTAGAATGTTTCCCAAAGAGGAATTACTGGGCCAAAGAGAATGTCTATTTTAAAGCCTTTGGTATATACCAAATGGCTATATGTAATTTCTGTTATAGCCATTTGGTATATAACCGGAGTGAATGGAAGGCATTAAAGGAGTGATTGAAGAGTGATGGGAGGGCATTTCTGGAAAAGAGAATACTAGCATATTTAGGTACTGCAAGCACAAAATGTGTGATTACACAAAATGTAAGACTGGGACGTAGTGCACGAAATAATAAGCGTACTATGACATTAGTAAATCAAATTAGTAACATAATATTAGCATAATAGTTGTGTTAAAAGTAATAGTAATTTAATAGCAAAACAAATAAAATAGTTTAATTCTTTTAATATAAAACAAACTGAACATTATATCCACTTATCCACTCTGTTACTAATTAGAAATTGTGTAAAACAATTTTATTCTGTGCATCAAAAAACAATAGAATGTTTTTTACACAGGGCTTAGTTTTATAGAAAAATTGAAAAAAAGTACAGAGTTCTCATATATTCTTTTGCTGTCCCCCAACAGTTTCCCTGATTATTAACATCATGCATTAGTATGGTACATTTGTTATAATTTGTGAGCCAATATTGATACATTACTATTAACTAAAGTTCACAGTTTATATTAGGATTCGTTCTTTGTCTATTACATTCTATTCTATGGCGTTTGGTAAATGTATAATGACATATCTCCACCACTGAAGTATCATACAGAATACTTTCACTGCTTTAAATTATTTTTCTATATATAAAAATATATGTATTTATTTACTGGCATATAAGGCATACCAGTTCTACAAGGAAGTTTGGAAAAACATTGAAGTAGTTTTTATCCTGTTTTTTGTTTTGTTTTTGTTTCTTTGTTTTTAAAATTGTTTTATTAATTTTCCAAAATGGAGGTGCTAGAGGTCCTGAAATTGCATAACTCTGCTTACTGTCCTCTCCGTTGATTTTATTTCATTTGCCTGCTAGCCACTCCATTTTTTTCACTGGGAATGATACTCATTGGAGTCTATATACACACACAGAGGCTTCAGGAGTGCACTTTGCAGTTTAGCCATATTGTAGCCTAGACAACCCCTGACGCCCCCACTAGAACCATCTGAAATCTGTAGATTTCTCCTACATTAAGCTCTTGCTCATAGCAGCTCCAGTCACTTAAAATGTCCTTCCCCTCCCTCTTTACCTGAGTTTTCCCTGTGCAGTTTTCAGTATTCACCAATTGGCACCTTTTCTTGTGAGTCTTTTTTTAAAACAAATTTTTGAGACAGGGTCTCACTTTGTCACCCAAGCTGGAATGTAGTGACTCAATCATGGCTCCCTGAAGCCTCAACTTCCTAGGCTCAAGTGATCCTCCTGCCTTGGCCCTGTGAGTAGCTGGGATTATAGCCATGAGCCACCATGCTCGGCTAATTTTTTAAATTTTTTGTAAGACTAGGGGTCTCACCATGCTGTCTAGGCTGGTCTCGAATGCCCAGGTGCAGGCAATCCTCCCACCTTGGCCTCCCAAAGTGCTGAGATTACAGGTGGGAGCCACAATGTCCGACCAGAGTCTTTCTTGACACCTTGATTCCCAGGGACAGCACACTAGTCCCTCCACTCCCTCTGCCCCTCCAGACTCCTCAGTGCCTTGAATACTTGTGATGAACATCTTGTGCTTACTTGATTACATATCTTCTTTTAGACCTGTGAGCACTTTGAAGAGAGGATCTGTGTCTTGTCTTTTTATCATTGGCGTGGAGTCTGGCTGATAAGAAGTATTTAATAAATGCTGCTGGGTGAATGATTTGAAGGGCAATGTGGATAGATACCCGTGAGTACGTCCAGTGATGGAGCCACTGGTCCTGGCTCAGGTTTGTAGTATTCTATATCAGCACATTCCACTTCTGGACCCCCATGATGACTCCCACTAGAAAGTCTACCTTTCGTCAGGCGTGATGGCTCATGCCTGTAATCCCAGCACTTTGGGAGCCCAAGCCAGGTGGATCACGAGGTCAGGAGTTCAAAACCAGCCTGACCAACATGGTGACACCCAATTTCTACTAAAAATACAAAAAATAGCCGGGCGTGGTGGCAGGTGCTTGTAATTCCAGCTACTCAGGAGGCTGAGGCAGGAGAATTGCTTGAACCTGGGAGGCAGAGGTTGCAGTGAGTCGAGATCGCTCCACTAAACTCTAGCCTGGGCAAAAAAGTGATACTTTGTCTCAAAAAAAAAAAAAAAAAAAAAAAGAAAGTGTACCTTGTCAAAAATACAACTCATTGCGCTCACAGTAGAACAGCAGCACCTTGATAAAACAGTAACCACAGCAAACCAGAAGTAATAGCACCCAGACAATAAGGGTTTTTCTTCTTGGGGCCTTTCAATTAGAGGATTGGAGCAGCCCAGTGAGAGCTTGTTCAGTAACTGCTAAGAAAGATGCTAACAGCTTTCAGAAGATAAAGCTAGAGGGTTTCCAACTTTAGCTCCTCCTGGGATGCTCATAACTCCCGAAGCTAGCAACTTTTTAATTATTTCATAAGCTATACCCTACATCATATAGAATTTATTAAATTACTTGGCTACGGTAAGAATTTCCTTATACCCCCTTCTTCCTTACGTGAAGCATAGTATCCTGTAAATACTGTTTGTACTCTGCTTTTTTCATTTAACAATATATTTCAGAAATTGTCTTATATAACTCCATAGAAATCTCCCTTATTATTATTGTTTTTTTTTAGAGCTGCATAGTATTACATGTTTATGGTACATGTGAATGTACCATAGTTTTTTCAACCACTCCTGTGGTTGAAAAATATGGGCATTCCAATATTTCACAAATATAAACAATGCTGCAATGAATAAGCTTATGAGTCGTGTCGCTTTTAAGTACAGAGTATATTCCAAATTAATATACAGATAGCTAAAAAAATGATAAAATGAATTATTAGTTTGGTGCAAAAGTAATTGCGATTTTGCCATTGAAAGTAATGACAAAAACTGCAATTACTTTTGCACCAACCTGATATCACCCATAAACATGAAGATTTTTACTTTCTGAGAGCTTAAAGGGGAACTGGGGAGTGTTTTAGCATGTGAACCCTTCATTTGAAAAAGCAACCAATTTTATATTACATTCAACTTACTCTCTAGGAAACCTGAGAATATCTGACGATGAACAAATACAATTTTATAGCAAAAATCATGTCAGAAGTTCAATAATTTCTGGACTTGCAAGTTGAGTGAGGTATTATTACCTTTGAAAAATACTTTTCAGCCTTTTAAAAGGAAATTACCTTTTAAAAAGTGATATAAAGTTCTCCTGAAGATTTACCAGTTAAACCATTATTTCAAAAACGATACTAAATGTTGCTTGATAAACTTGTAAATAATACAGGATAATTATTTTGTATGACTTATTTAAATTGGAGAAATGAAGTAATGTTCAATGCTGTGGTGCACTGTAATTTCTTGTCGCTTTAATTTCAAAAAACCTTTCAGTTGGGACTTTTCAAGGTTGGTTACAATTCTTATCTTTTAGAAAATTTTCCTCTGTCTAGTTTTAAGAGCATTACTACTTTTGCCCTCCGCCCTTGATGTGTTTGTTATATTACATTGTTACTGTAGTACTGTGTGTGGTAGCATCAGCAAAGACTCCCTTCTCCTGCTAATTGTTTAAAAGCAAAGCCAAACATTGGCCAGCGAGTTTATTTTGTAGGAAGTGATTGACTGTGGGAAAGTCTGGTGGGATTTTTAGCAGCTTTAAACTTTTATCAGTCTGGAACTGGCAAGATGAAACACACTTTTAACTAAGCAAAATTTGCTGTGTAACCTCAAAAATACAGCAGTGGCTTAATACATAAAATATAGGTCAACTATATTTATTCTGGAACCACCTTAGCATTTTCCATTATTGCCAGGTGGTTTGCAAACTTGTAAAATTGAAGATTTTGTTTCCTTTCCTTGTTCTTTGCAGCAAAAGTAGTAATGAAATGAGTTTTTACCCTGTAATTCATAAATGAACAGAGCAAGTATTAACCTGCCAGTGAAGTGGGTTTTAATGACTCACAGCAATATCCAAACCCTGGTGGCAGAGGACAATGTTTACAGGGTGGTAATTTAGAGATTAATATATGTCTTAGACACAGTTTATAAACATGGTTTAGTTTTCTCTTGAGAAAACAGCTTTTTCTTAAATGGTTTTAATATTTAAGAAAACATTATACATATGTATGTATGTGTATATACATATATACATATAGATAGATGATTGATAGATAAATAGATAGATAGATAGATAGATAGTTAGTGCTATTAGTGCTATTTACACTGAAGTACAAAATAGCCAAGGGGATAATTTGATATTAATATTAGTTAAACTTTTGAAGTTGAGATATGAGACTGAACAGTAGACTAAAATCTTAACCCTGGATTAACTGATTATTGTGAATGGAAGATGGGAGGGAAGGTGAACTCTGATAATCTGATTTCATATGATTTTAGAACAGTCATGGTGGAAGAGTGAGTTAACATTTACATCCATCCCCTCTTTCATTATGTACCTCCCCTCGTCCCAGCCATTATTAAACAAGCATTAAACTGTAGAAGCACCTTTGAGGCCTTCTCATTTTCCCTTGAGGGTTCTATGGTTTCTCAGGAAAACAAAGGAAAGAAGGCAGTACAGTTTCTCTTTCCTTCCAGTATTCTTTCCTTCTTTTTCATCCAACTTAAAGGTATGTGTACTTTCTCTTTACCACCTTTCTAGTTTGTCTTTACAAGGCAACTCACAATAAGAAGCAGGGAGTAATAGAATTGTGAAACTTCATCATTTGAAAGGCACTCCTTTACAAATGATGCTTCCTAAACCCGATGCCTTCTGAAGCTGGTAGAGAAGGAAGAGGCAAAACAAGCCATATCATATAGACTCTGAATATATATTGCTATATTTATGTGTCATACTTAGGAGTGAAAGATAATTGGAGTTCCTTTATTGCAGTGTGGGCTGAAATAAAAATAAAAACTAAGAAATGAGCATAATAGGGCTGTTGGGATTTGGAAGAAGTAACTGCCACATTTAAATATTTGAGATGAGTGCTTTTGAAGAATATTTATCAGGAAAATGCTGACTATATTTACCAAGATAATGCTGAAAATGACACAGTATTCTGGTCTCATAAAAGAGTTTTCGTCCTTCTCCACTCTCCATTGGTGGAGGAGGGTGAACAGACAGGTTTGGCTTTTTACAAACCTTAAAATTGCAAGAAATAATTTGAATGTATAATTCAAGAGATCCATAGTACAAATAAGGTATCGTAGAGAGGATCTTTTAGATGCTGATCTGTCAGTGACCCAGACAGATCGTTTAAGGGAGCTGATTTTAAAGTGATGCCAGGTTGTAGCATTAGTGGCATTAGCAATAGCAACTATGTGGTGGCATTGTGTTCCACAGATGATGAAATTCCCTGCTGAGTGCACTTTCAAATTATTTTAAACATACTGTATGTGTTTTCACATTGTTTCATATTGAGCCACAGAAGTGTGTGTGTGTATGTGTAGGAAAATACAACTACAAAAGTACCTCTAGGAATCTGTGGATATTTTAGATAAAGTTGCTCTTAGAGCATTAACATTGATTATCTAGCAACACTCTCAAAGGCTTAAATCAAAGTTTTACTTTTAATTCTTATGGACAAATGGCAGTGGAGGTTTTTTAGAGGTTACTGTTTTGTGGTTTTGAAAAAAGCTGAAACAGCTTGGAGAGGGCAGCAAGGGAGTGACTTAATTGGCCACCTGCACAGGAGTCCTTTCTCTTTACCAGATATGCCCCTGGTGGGATTGACTTACCTGTCAATTATCTCAGTGACCCATAAATTTAGCAAGTATAGGAACTCTGACTAGAGACAGAATGAGATTAAAATAGCTGACTCTCTTGTCTTGTATATATGTGTGTGTATCTTTCACTTCCAAATATATTCCAAGAGATATCTTGCAGATAATGTCCCTGAATAAATGGAATTATCTGCTATGAGTTAAAACAGAGACCAACTTTTAGGCTAGAATTTAAAAGGAACTTTTCTCGCTTTGATAATTTGCTAGTGTCCATGGGGGTAATGACGGAAAAGTACTCATTCTACCACATGCAAGACACAATCAACTTAATGTATATTCAACTCTACCTGCTAAGGCATCCAAAACATAAACAGAAGTGATTAACATATGACTCATTTTGCCTGGAGTTCCCCTCAGTGACCTGTGCCTCAGAGTGAGTGTGAAGATAGAGGCATGGACCTGGTACCATTCCCTCAAGGAATGTGGCTCCTGAGCCCTCTGCAGGATAAGCACCTTGCCAGGGTATAGGATTCTGAGGCTTAAAAGTAAACATCATATATCCATCATGGATAATTCAGCCATCATAGCTCCTATGTATAAGCTAGCTGCTTAATCTGATGCTGCCCTAAGGAATAGTAATCTGTTCCAATGCTAAAGAAATGCCTGGCTGTGTTGACTATTTTAATGTAGCACTTTCTGAAGGGATTTTTCAAGGGTAATTTCGTCTATATATGACTGCTGTGGACTTAATTGTGTCCTCTCCAAATTCATAGTTGAAGCCTGAATTCCAGCATGACTATATTTAGAGACAGGGCCTTACGGAGGTCATTAAGGTTAAATTAGGTCCTAGGGTTTGGCCTAATCTAATTGCTGATCTTGTAAGAAGAGGAAAACAGTCTCTTTCTGTGTGCACACAAGAAAAGGCCATGAGGACTTAGCAAGAGGCAGGCAGCCTGCAAGCCAGAAACAGTCTGACCAAAAGTTGACTGAGTTGGCACCTTGATCTGGGACATCCCAGCCTCTAAAGCTATGAGAAATAAATGTCTGTTGTTTAGGCCACTCAGTTTGTGATATTTTGTTACAGCAGCCTGAGAAGACTAATATAGTGACTTTCTTCAGAATCTAATCCTGAAGTCAAATGTGGCTTATGTGCCCCAAACAGACAGCTTTTCCTAGTATGCCCTTTGAGTGTTGTGTTACTGAAGAAGAGCTGAAGGAGGAAAACTTGAGATTATTTAAAGTGCATCCTTTCCTATTCCTTCCCCAGGCTTCTGTGTAGAGATGCTTCACCAATAAAATAAATCTTGGAGCAGTGTTATATCCTTAAAAGGGCACAGTATTGGGGGTCAGATAAATCTGGGATCCAAACTCATGCAGCCTATTAGTATATTTGTGACTCAAATGATCTTTCTGAGCCTCAGTTTCCTCAGTTATAAAATACAGAACATTTTAATGCTTGGGCTCAACAAGGCATAGACAACTGTGTAAAACTATGATTGAAAAAAAAAAGGAAGATCTAATGCTAATAGACTCGGTGGGGGAACCCAGCAGGTCCTGTCTCTCTTCATTCTTCCTGGCCTCTCTGAGCATGTGTTCCTTCCTTCTGGGTATAAGGCAGGACCCTCTCTGGAATGGGTCTTATGACCTACAGTCAAACAAGGTAGGTCAGATACTAATGATTTCTTTATGATCAGTTTTTACACAGATAGGGTGCAGGAAAAGTTAGAGTAATATTTTAATCCATAAGTATTTTAAGTTAGAGTCATATTTTAAGGTTTTATGGCTGGCCTTAAGGAAAAGGGGTGCTGGTTTCTCTAACCCACCTTGGGGAGGAGGGATTCTAGTTTCTATGGCCAGCCTCAGAAGAGAATGGGACTGAGAGATAAGAGGGCAGAAGCCAGAGAGAAATTTTTGCTTCTGAGGCTGTTTCTGAGGCCTTCTTTTTGACATATTGCTTTTAAAATCCCAACACTACCCAGCATGCTAGTGAAGCAGTTGATTTCTATTCTGACCCAAGCCTGTTTTCTTTCCCCATACTGGTACTAAACAGTTGCCTCATCTTCAGACCACACTTCGACTAGCTCTGCTCTAGGAGTCTGATGCTCGGGGGAACCTCTTCTCTTTGTGTTAAAAGACTTATGTCTCTTTCATAGACAATCTAACATAATGTCAGGACAAAACAGTTTATTAACTTGATTTCACACTTTTTATATCCCCATTAAATGTAATAGCTTAGCATACACATGGCTTTCAGCCTGCTTGAAGTTGAGCATGTTCTATAGTCTGAATGATCCTGAGCTGGGAACTGTTGTTTCTCATCAGCATCATCAATGGAGATGGTGGCAGTAGGTTCTCCCTCCTTTTGGCAGTTCTTAATCTTATTTTTGTGCCATGGATTCCTTTGGCAGACAGTGATATCTATGGACCATTTCTCAGAATGTTATTTTTAATTGTATAAAGTAAAACCTGTAAGTTAAGAAAGGAAACCAATTATACTGAAATACTTATCAAAATATTATGACAGTAATATATGTGCCCAATTATTAACACATCAAACTAGATCTAGGAACATGTGTAAGAGCTACCATTATCTTAAACAAGTGATGAACGTAAGTAAAACTTTGTTCATCTACAGCAACTCTAGTGGGTTATGAAAGTCTGTGTTTTCATAGTCCACAAAATCACAGGTACTGCTAATACCACTGTGGCTTGTTAGTTACATTATAATAGAGGAAACAGAAGAATTTCAGTTAGAGGTGAGTGAAAATGAGTATCTACTTTTTACTCATTCAAGTTCAAGAACTCCCAGTACTCTCTCTGGTTAGGAACCCCTCCCTTGGGCATACCCAGCAAGAGAAAAATTGGGGAGAGTTCTGAAAGTTTTTGCTACTTTTTCTGGGACAGATATTTGGAGATTGTAATAAAATCCAATGACAATTTTAGTCCCTGGTGAAATTATAATTTCCTTTTGTTTTATTTGGAAGACAAAGAAGCAAGTTTTGCTCCTAACTTATTTGTGGAGGCCTAAATTTCACTAAAGACTTAAACAAAGGTACATCACGCATCATGAGATACTCATTTTTTCCAGTGAAGTTGAGTCTAATACCTTTTCAGGATAAGTTCTTGCTTGCAAAGATGCTCGTAGTCTAATGGCTACATCTATTCCCATGAGGAGGAAAATTTACTACATGAGGAAGCTAGAAGATATGGGGCCCCTTTTTGGAAATTTTATTTAAGAAGCTCCAAACAGAGCCAAAGAAAGAAAAGGATCTTAGTGGATCAGAAAGGGCTTCTTAGAGGAGAGAGCAGAACCAGAGTTTAAAATAGAAAGACTCAGGTAAGAATTGGGAGGTTAGTAGGAGTACTGGGATCAGGCAGCTTTGGTCCAAGTGTAGGTATGACAGAAGGTGGGCCTATATAGGTTAGAGACAGCTACAATGAACCTTCACTGATATACCAGGCTGTGGGAAATTATTGGCAGAGAGGAGTCATTGAAGTATTTTAATAGGCATGAGATAAAGAGATTTCTGATTTTGGAATATTAACGGGACTGGAATGTATTAAATGAATTACGGTGTGGAGGAGGGGGAGCAAAATACAGTGTTCCTCTATTTATGATTGGATTATGTACTGATAAACCCAAAATATTTTTAAGTAGAAAGTGTGTTTTTGGCATATGATATTTTCAGTTTACAATGGGTTTATATGGATGTAGCCCATGACAAATGAAGGAGCATGCTTTCGTACCATCATAAAGTTAAAAAGTTCTAAGTCAAACCATCTGAAGTCAGGGACCATCTATACAGACAATAGTTTTACCATCAAATGGAACGACTGCATAGAGAAAATTATACCTACTTTTCCTACCCTAGTATTTCCTTTAATTGCCTAACGATAAGGTTCATCTAGAGAGCTTATTAATTATGCAGAATACCAAGATTCTTTCCTGCAAATTACAACCACAGTAGGTCTGAGATTCAGAAGAAAATTAGTGATTTTTGAAACAGCTCCACATGATTTTTATCTTATACAAGTTGAAAAATTATTCATAGGAATGTTTGGCTGATCAGTTCTCACACTGCATGTGAGGGTATCAAAGCAAAAACCGATCTAGACAAAGTGCAATTATTTAAATGAAATTAATTAATTTTTCTTTGCTTTTCAACTTTTATTTTAGAATCAGGTGGTACCTGTGCAGGTTTGTTACAGAAGTATATTATGTGATACTGAGGTTTGGAGGATGATGGAACTCATCATCTTGGTAGAGAGCTAAGTACCCAGTAGGTAGTTTTTCAGCCCTTGCCCTCCTTGCCCTTGCCATCTTTTAAATGTGTCGTTTCTTTCATTCATAATATGTTAAGCCAACGAACAGTTTGAATGACCATATAAGAGATAGAAGTTGGCTTTGAGGGGGCATTAAGAAGCTCCAGCAGTGCTATAAAACACCACATGTAAGTATTTATGGCAGTGCCACTGTATTTTCCAAATATTAGAAATAATAGTTATTATAATTTCATTTTTTCACAGCCCTAAGTATTTACTTAATATGCACAAAGAAGTAAACTGGCATTCTCCAAAATAATGACAGTAGAAATTACGGCAGCAAATGCGAAGACTGAAAAGTCAAGATAAACAAAAATTAAATTCACCATTGAGGCTTTAATGTGATTATATATATATTCTTATGAATACATGCATTTTACATAGCTGTTATTTACTTTTCCTGGGTGCCACTGTTTGAGTTTTATAAGGAGGAATATAAAGATAATTTTTTTAATGTTAATATTTTATTTCTTTACTTTCAAGTTTTATTTTAGACACAGGGAATACACATGCAGGTGTGTTACAGGAGGATAATGCACCAAGGTAACAAGCATTATATCCAATAGGTAGTTTTTCAACCCATTTCCCCTCACCCGAGTAGCCCCCAGTGTCTGTCGTTGTCATCTTTCTGTCCATGTTTAGCTGTCCACTTATGTAGCCAGTGTTTAGCTCCCACATAAGTAAGACCATGCAGTATTTGGTTTTCTGTTTCCGTGTTAGTTCACTTCAGGTAACAGCTTCCACCTGCATCCATACTGCTGCAAAAAAGATGATTTAGTTCTTTTTATGGCTGCATAGTATTTGTGGTGCATACCTATACACTGTTGGTGAGAATGTAAATTAGTCCAGCCACTGTGGAGAGCAGTTTGGAGATTTCCCAACGATAGAAATGGAATTTCCAATTGATCAGCAGGGAAGTGGTGCTAAATGAGTCAAACCTAACTCTCAGTTTCCTTTGGTGGAAATAGCACCCTGCAGTCAGCGTTGGTAGTTGATGAGAGTCAGGGAAAACAGTAGGGCTTGTGGAAGCCTCCTCTGGAGAGTGGTCTTTTCTGATAGAACACTGCAGACCAGTCCTGGACTGTCACTCATGATTAGCATCTTGTGTTGACATACACACACACACACACACACACACACACACACACACACACACCCCGTTTATATACTATTGAATTAATTTGGAAGAAGTAAGTTACAGGCATTTTAGCAGAGGGGTGTTATGAAATACTGATTACCATTTAGCACAAGTTGCATTAAAAATTTATCAGAAAACTTGAGTGAGGAGGTGAGGGCTTTTGGGGGTCACTGTGGGAATGATATATGAAGAGGTGTCAGCTGAAACCATGGGAGTGGATGAGGTTTTCACATTGGGTATGTATGGCATTAACATATCATAGGTTTTCTTTCAATAGAGTGTGTGTAAAGAAGAAAGAATGGAGTTCTAAAAACTCAGAGTCTTCTTAATCCACCTTAAGAGAGGTCTGTGGTGCTAAGGATGGTCAAAGGTACAACTGCTTTTCTCCTGGAAGCCCTGGCAGAGGAGAGCCTCAGTAGAGTGGTCTGGGGGAGTCAGATGCAAGATTTAAGAGTGAGTGGGAGAAAAGGTACTGGGAGTACAGGTGCAGTCTGGCTTTGAAAAACGTGAGACATGGAGGGAGGGTAGAAAAGAATCACAAGATGAAGTTACTGGGGATAGACGATATTAATATGTTTTACTTTTTCCAATTACTTTTTTAGTAATCAAAAATGAGTGAACAATCAGAGAAAAACAATTCCGTTCAAGAGGGACACACAGCTCATAATTTTCCTGAGAAGAACTGTCAAATTGGACAGAAACAACTGGTATGGCACATAGATTTTATGATTCCATGCTACTGGGGAGTGTCCCCTCAAGGATCTCTGAGGTACCCATGGACATGGGTGGGAAGGTGGGCCCAGGCAGGATGTCACAGGAGGAGCTCTGCCCGCCAGGCTGATAGAGCTTTCCCTCTGCCCCACTGCTCATTGCAGGCTGCTCTCGCCTCACCTATCTCCTCTCCACCTCCTGTGTACCCTGATTTGTAGACCAGCGTTCTGTACAATAAAATTCTGCTTTTTGTGGAGAATATTTACAAATGTTTTTATTTAATGACCTTTGATTTTGTTCTTATTATGTCATGTTATGGTTCTAAAACTGTGTATATTAACTCAGCTAATCCTTATCACACCATACTATTGATAACTCAGCTTTACAAAGGAAGAAACTGGGGCCTGGAGACGTAGGAATTTGCTCAAGACACATCACTAGTAAGTGGCAGAGCCAAGGCTTGAGCACAGGCAGATGACCCTGTGTCTCTGTCCTTAACCTCTTGCTATGCTGCTTAGAATAGTCATCAGTGGTACTAAGTTGTATATGTTTCATAACCATACCTAATGCAGAACAGTTTCATAAAGTTAAGTTTATGAAACCCATATACACACACCAAGATAAAATTTAAAAGAAACATTATTATATTATTTTAGACTGACTAGACTCATTAAACTAGATACACTGCAGAAAAGCCCATGAGATTTTGTTGTTACTAATTTGTTACACTGAAATTCCTACATTGAAAGGTTCACTTTTGTTTCCAGGTGGAGTATTTCATGTATATGTCGGCTTGTATGTTTTTGTGCTTATGAGATTATTTCCTTCTACAGTCCTTCAAAAGAGCATTTTCTTCCCTCATGACATGTGCCACATGTTCAAAATAAGTTATCAGAACAATATTTGATTGAAGTATTTTGTTATTTGTCTTCCAGCCCAGGCCCCATTTAATTTCTAATTGTCTCTCAGCTGAGGCCCCATCTAATTTCTAATTACAGTGGCTCACACCTGTAATCCCAGCACTCTGGGAGGCCTAATCAGATGGTGAATCACTTGAGCCCAGGAATTCAAGGCCAGCCTGGGCAATGTGGTGAAACCCCATCTCTACTGCATATATACACAAAAATTAGCTAAACATGGTGGCGTGTGCCTGTAGTCTCAGCTACATGGGAGGATCACTTGAGCCTGGTAGATTGAGGCTGCAGTGAGCCATGATTACACCACAGCACTCCAGCCTGGGTGACAGAGCAAGACCCTGTCTCAACAAAAGAAAAAAAAGTCTCCAGAGAGTTTTGAAAGTGTCCCTCTTTGTCCTAGAAATCCTACCAATATTTCTCTTGTTCCAATCTGGCTTTGACTGAGAGTCGAGGCTTCAGGTGGCTGCATTCTGAATTGGAGCCCCACATGGAGGCCAGTCTAGAGCAGCTCCAAAATGCGTCCCAGTGCACTGAAGGAGAGTGCTGGATCTACTTTGGGTTCTCACTGCGGTTTGAGACACTACATGGCCTTCTTCAGCTAAGGAAGAGCCTCTACTCCTTTGTCTTACCCACATCAAATGCTAATTTTGATGTGCATTCCCATCAAATTTGGAAAGATGAGTGGCATTTTGCAGTTTTAAACAGAATTCTTCTAGTCCCCTTGATTGTTTTTTACGTTTTTATTTTATAAGTGTTATACTATTTCTTTATTCAGAAAGAAAGGCCCAACCTGAGAAAATTTACACCATCTTTTGAAACTTAATTAAATTGTTTATTTCTTTGTGTAAAACATATATACTTTCATGCCATTATGGTGAAAGTTACAGAAAGTTCATTTTGAGAAAATGTAAAACAGGTAAAACTATCTGTTCTTACTACTAACACATTTTATTTGTTTAATAGCAACAAATAGAGCGTCAGTTAAAATGCTTGGCATTTCAAAACCCTGGACCACAGGTAGCAGACTTTAATCCTGAAACAAGGCAGCAGAAAAAGCAAGCCCGGATGTCAAAGATGAATGAGTACTTTTCTACAACATACAAGTAAGATTCTGACTTACTATATTTGATCTGTGGGACTATGAAATGCATGAGTTCTCCTTGACAAAGCAAAGTAATTGACGTTACCCCTTTTTTTAATTATTTAAAAATATCTCTTCTAGAGTATAATAGTACCTCTTAAGGTTAGCAACCTTAAGAAACAGAAAAAAAGGCTATAGTCCCAACTTAGGAATCAATTTTTTTAAAAGGCTTCAGTAGCCCTTTAATGGAGTAATGTCTTTAGTAGGAAAGATAATTTAAAAGTAACAAAGATGTATTATTAGAAGGACAAATAATATAACCATGGGAATGGATTCAGGATATTAAATGGGCACAGGACTACCATTAAGTACAATGATTGTTAGAACATTGTAAGCACGAACTTAGCAAACTATAAAGGAAAAAAATAAACTTGACTGTATTAAAATTAATTTGCCCATTAAAACTCTGTAAAAACACTAAAAGACACATCATAAAGTAGAAGTTATTTATAATATAAAAAATCAGTATCAAAAATATATGAAGAAACTTACTAGTCAATAAGAAAAGTATAAATATACTAATAGAAAAATTAATAAAATGATAAACAGGCATTTCATAGAAGAAACAACAAATAAACATTCAGGATACTCAATCCCATCAGTACATACAGAGAAGTGCCATACTCTCCAGCAAGTCAGAGTTTAGTCTGTCGACATCAAAGTTGACGAAGTTATGGGATATGAATTGAGTGTAAAAAGGTACAACCACTATTTAAAATCAGCTTAGTGTTACCTATGTGCCTTATGACCTAACATCTTCACTCCTGAGTATACATTAATATCTTGGAAAAAGTTTAATACATGTATAGGGAGATATGCTTAAGAAGTTTCATAGCATCACTGAAATAGCAAAGAAAATAAACTTAATAATCCAAATGTCCATCAACAATGGAAAAGATAAATAACTCATGGTATATTTACACAGTGGAATACATATAGAAATGGAAATATTTGAACAGCTACATGTACCATCATGGAAGAATCTCAAATCATGATCAGAATAGCAAAGAAAATCACAAAAGAACAATCGCCATATGTTTAGGGATACCTACATACATGTCATAACTAAGAGCAAAACAAGGAAGTGATTTTTATAACATCAAGGTGCAGTTCCTTTTTGAGGGGAGGGTAGAGGGATGGAATAGGTGGGGAATGAAGAGGACTTCACAGCTGTAACACTCTTGTTAAGCTGGACAGTGGGCACATACACAAGTTTGCTTTATTCTTCTTTATGCATTTAGTATATACATTTTGCATGCTTTGATGTGTATAATTCAGGATTTTACAAAAAAAAAAAGGGGGGGCATCAAATGGGTAGGAAACCATAAAATCTTACCAACAAGGAGAGTATTTGAGTTAAGGCAAAGGGAGGACAGAATCTGACCTGTGCTATGCTATAGATTGGTTTCAGGACCATCTACTCCATCATTCTAATAATAGATTTAAAATATCCTCTTCTGCTAAATTTCCTGGGGGGTTCTTAGGAAGAGTTTCATTCCACAGATAAAGCACTTTAAATGTGAATCTTCATTAGATGGCATTCTTGCTAAAGCGTGATCATCAGGCAGCAAGTACACATAATGACTAATCCTTTCCCTTCCCTGAATTATTGGCAAAGGGAAGAAGATGGAACAATACTACTTAACTGAACAGAAGGAGAGGAACTATTGTGGCTGCTTGGGGACAAAGGGTACAGAAGTATTATACATAATTTTGCCATACTAGCTTAGGACCACCAGCCTTCTGGACTTTAGTGGTAATGATGGCTGTAAGTTGTACAGAGGTATTTTTGTCTTTCTAAGGTTTTGAAGCAACTCAGTTTTGAAGGATTTATTTCAAAATGGTTTGGTTTTGAGAAGGTGGTAGGATTCTTATGAACGTCCTTTGTCCCTGGCCATGTTGTAGAGGCTGACAGAGAAAGTCTGAACTCTGGGTTCTCTTCTGGGACAGAGCATCTCACCTTCACTCACAGCTTATGATGTATGGTCCTCCATCCTTGGTCACCTCCTTTCTCCCTCTACACTGGGTAAAAAGCAGAATCAGAAAGGAACAGAAGTGGCGCTTAGAGACTGTTAGCCGAAGGTGCTTTTCTTTCTTTAAATGATTATGGTGTAGTAACTGATAGTTCTAATTTTAGGTAACGAAAATGTGGTAGTTGCATTCGGCATAGTGCTTTTCCAGGCACGGTGGCTCACGCCTGTAATCCCAGGACTTTGGGAGGCCTAGGCAAGTGGATCACCTGAAGTTGGGAGTTCAAGACCAGACTGACCAACATGGAGAAATCCCGTCTCTACTAAAAATACAAAAATTAGCCGGGCATGGTGGTGCACGCCTGTAATCCCAGCTACTAGGGAGGCTGAGGCAGGAGAATCTCTTGAACCCAGGAGGCAGAGGTTGCTATGAGCCAAGATCGCACCATTGCATTCCAGCCTGGACCACACAAGCGAAACTCTGGTTCAAAAGTTAAATAAATAAATAAATAAATAAATATAATTTGTTAGGTAAAAATCCATCAAGAATGGTAATATTTTAAAGAAAACTTTGGAGCATTTGTAGGAGGAAGCTTTAGTTAGCTGTTCCTCATAATTTTCTTAGATTGCTGCATTTCCCAACAATGCTGGAAAAATGAAATGTTATTCTTGATGACAAACCTGGCTGCACTGAAAGTTGCTTGATCTCATATTGACAGATTTCCCATGACATCACTGCCATAGAATATTCTGGAGTGTTTCTGGTCATCTCTGGAGTTCTGGCTCAGGGTAAAATGGTCATGTATATGATGTTTATTGTACACTAATTTATTCTCAATATTGAGGATGATTGCACTGTCATGTTAATGTCTTGCTTTTCCTTTGTAGAGTAATGAGGAAGTACAACAAAAGTGGCAGGCTCATCTGTAATGACGTTGACCTGTGCGATTGTCTAGAGAAAAACTGCCTGGGCTGCTTCTACCCATGCCCCAAGTGTAACTCCAACAAGTGTGGGCCTGAGTGCCGCTGCAACCGACGTTGGGTTTACGATGCCATTGTCACTGAGTCTGGAGAGGTCATCAGCTCACTGCCATTTAATGTTCCTGACTAAGTGCTCTTGCAGATGGACTGATTTGTTTCTTCTTACATGTTTAAGTCGACCTCTTTCTCTTGGGTGAATTTTAGGGCTTGGGGGAAATATTGAAAAAACATACTGAAGACTCATGTTCTGTCAAGCCCCAGAACAATGTAGAATGGGCATTAGTTCTGTAACCTTCTTACCTGTGTCAGCAATTTTCAAGTTCCTTAACTTGCAACCAAAAAATGTGACAACTGAGGGATCAGCATTTCTCATCAGCACCCTCATCTCTACTTTGCCTTCCAATTAAAACTCTTCCTCTTTCCTGATATCTGAGAAAATGTAGCTTTAAGAGTTAACTCTATAGCCGAGAGCTTTTCTTACACAGAACACAGAATCTTAAATTTATAATATCTAGTTATCCTTAGAATCTTATGTATCACTAGTTGTAAACCACAATTGCCATTTGGATTAAAAAAAAAAAAAAAAAAAACCCTTGTGACTTTGCACTGCATACCCATAGCTTCTTTATTTTTCATGTTTTAATATCATTAAAATGAAATTTAATGCTTGGCAGTATTTGTAATCATTAAAAATTTGTATTGTATTTGTAAGATTGAGAAGTTAGGAATCTCATATCCTAAAAGCCAGGAATTTACATATTTTTGTTTTCAGGAACAGTATTTCAGGATTTTTTTTTCATAGAGAGGAAACTTAAATTCCACAAAAATGATTTATGTATGTTTGTTAATTGAGTATATTGATAAGCAATTGACTAGATACCTGATATGGTGTTTTCAATTCTGATACGTTGTTAGAGGTATAAAAAAAGTTGAATTCAGCTTTCTTTGAAGTTATGTTTTTATAACAGTCTTTTTTAACCCTAAGTCAGTGGCTCTCATTCATGAGAATTTCCTGGAGGACTTGTCAAAACATAGGTTTTTGGCCAGGCCATAGCTCACGCCTGTAATCCCAGCACTTTGGAAGGCTGAGGCGGGCAGATCATGAGGTCAGCAGTTCGAGAGCAGCCTGACCAACCTGTTGAAACCCCGTCTCTACAAAAAATGCAAAAATTAGCTGGGTGTGGTGGCGCACGCCTGTAATCCCAACTACTCAGGAGGCTGAGGCAGGAGAATCTCTTGAACTCAGGAAGCAGAGGTTGCAGTGAGCCAAGATCACACCATTGCAATCTAGCCTGAGCTGCAGAGTGAGACTCCATCTCAAAACAACACAAAACAAAACAGATTTTTGTGGCCCCACAAGGATCTGTTGTCCACTAAGGATCTGGACAGGGCTCAATAATCTGTTCTACATTCCCAGGTGATGTTGATGCCGCTGATGTGGGGACCACACTTGAGAACCACATCTCTAAATTATTTTAGATTCATAATATAAGGAAGTATTTAAACCTCATTGACTGTGATACTGCCACTGCACAAAGCTTGAAGTATTTAAATAAAGTAATGTAATAAAAATTTAAAAGTAAATAAGAACATTTAGTTTTAAAATAAATTTGAAATATTATAGAGGGTTTTTGTTGTTATGGTTCACTTTTTTTGAGACGGAGTTTCCGTCTGTCACCCAGGCTGCAGTGTGGTAGCATGGTCTTGGTTCACTGCAACCTCCACCTCCGGGGTTCAAGTGATTATCGTGCCTCAGCCTCCCGAGTAGGTGGGATTACAGGTTAACTTTTGTATTTTTAGTAGAGATGGAGTTTCACCATGTTGGCCAGGTTGGTCTCAAACTCCTGATCTCATGTGATCTGCCCACCTTGTCTCCCAAAGTGCTGGGAATAGAGGCATGAGCAACCGTGCCTAGCCTTATAAATAGTTTTCAGGATTTATTTTTCCTTCTTAGTTTTTAACACTCACTTCTGCACAATCTACTTGTGCCAGGGAACATTTCTGACACTTCTGGATTTGTTGCTTGATGTATGTTTTAGGACTAAAATAACAAAAGTCTTAAAATTAATGATGTGACTATAGTACACCTGTCCAGGGAGTAAGAGCACTTACGTTCTTCGGCATCATTCTCCATAGAATTTACTGGGTTTTCCAGTTTCCAATTACTTTTACTGACCATACATTGTGAACTAAACATTGTGTTAAGACAAAAATGAATTGCATTACCTTTGACTGTCACAGCCCAGTAAGGAAGATGTAAAATCAAATTACCCAAGTCACATCCTTTGAAATGTTCTCCAGGAATATGCAGCTTGGAAACCAGTATAAATGAGTAGGGCCTTTTTCTGTTTATACCTTGTTTTATTTTGAGAGTAATTATTATTTTGTAATTGGCAGACCAAATGAATTTATTACTTCTTTATTTTAGAATCATATAATCTTAGAGCCAAAAAGAACCTTGCAGCTCATCCATATAGTGAATTAGTCAAGTACTAACAGAGAGGCTGCTCTGTGACAGGCAGCAGGCTAGGTGCAGGGGATCAGACAGTGAACAAAATCTGCCTGGCTCCTGTCTTCATGGGGTTTGTGGACTTATAAGGCTAAGCTCTTTTTGTTTTGGTTGTTTTTTTACCTTTGCAACTGAAGAAATTTAGACCCAGTGAAATTAAATGGCTCAGGTAAGGACACACAGAAAAACTGGCAACCCTGGTGTTTTGAACACTCAGACTAGGTCAGAGTTCTTTCAAAGATGCCATATATTTCCTACATTGTACTATTAAGTGCTTTGAATATAATACATATTCCTAAGACCCATCTCAAAGCTCAGGAATCTGAAACTGTAGGAATGAGACTTGGGATTCCATAATTTTAAACAAACATCCCTGTTAAGTCTCATGATCTGATACATCTGAGAAACATGGCTCTATATCATCAGTTGTCCAATTTTCATGCTAAAAAATAATCCTAGGCAAATTAGCATTAAAGCCCTCCTTCCCTGCTGTCTCCTCTTGTCATTCAGTCTTAAGGATTAGATAAAGGAATCTGGTTTAAAATGATCTGGCTTAAAAAGTGTGTTGAAAAATTATGTCGGTAAAATTTCCAGGTAAGACAAAAAATAAAATAAGGTAAAAAAATTGCATGATTACTAAGCAGACACCTTAATACTGCTATTATGGAAGCCTAGTAAAGCATTTGATGAAGTATACTTTTAGAAATCAGGTTATTTCATCTTGATCTAATGCCATTTCAATGTATTTTTTAAAGTCTCTTGCAATAAATAATTACAAAAATCAATTTATGTGAATTGTCAGAAACATATTTTGCAAGTGTCTAATTTTTATTACAAAGTGAATAAAGCTCTTTAGCTATTTGAACTAAATTCAGATTAACAAGGAATGCAGCTGTACTATCTGATTACGTTACCAAGGAAATTGTCTTGTCAGTGTGATAGGACTTTTTTCTGCTTGGCTATCTTTCAACACTGATGGCATGTCTTCATGAATATGTATAAAATGGAAGGAAACCTATTTTACAAAAGGAAATTAAACCGGTACATACTGAAAGATTTAGACAAATTATCCTGTGCACATTTATGCAAGGATTTTGGACTAGAATGTCATATCATGTCAATTTGTGTGACAACTTTGAGTGTTATTTGGAAGAGTTAAAGAATATCTGTACACTGTCTGAGATAATCCTTCTGTACTTCCCCTTCCAAATACCCCCACCCAAGACAACATCTTGGATTCATTGCAGGTATAGACATTCAGATGCTAACTCACAGAAAAATCATTTAACTTCTATTTTTATAAAAGTGAACAATGCTCTCTTGGATATTTTGTGGATGTCATAGACAATAGTTAGGCAATGAATGGTTTGGACATTTTTAAACATTTATACATGCAACTTCAGTGTTTGGCTACGCAGGGACATTTGCTTAAGTCCAGAAGGTGCCTTTTACATGGACAGCTGTACAATGCCAATTATGCCCCCTAGGGTTGTACGGCAAAGTGGCCCTGCAGAAAGGTGCCATTTGATGTCTGGATATCTTTGTTGTCCAGCATTTGCTGATATTTTCTATGTGTTAGACATTGCAGGCTTTAGATTGGTTTATATTCTTGTATAAAATACTTCAAAAAAAACTCTATGTATCCTACTGTCTACTTTTTCTTTTTTCCTTCATTCTTTGTGATGTCTATAATAGCGTAAGTTAGTTTTGAGGTTACTTAAGACAACAGTCCATCTATATGATCTAACGTACAGAGTTTCTGTGCTACTTTTTCCTTTCGGAACCTGTGTTTTAATCCTGGACTTAGAATATTTTTTATATTCACAGATTCTTAAAATTCTGCTTTTTCCACAGTATTTTTCTTTACTCTGTAGAAGGGAAATGACTCTTATCATTACTATTCATGTCTAAGAAACAATGTATTATTTAAGACATATTCAATTTGGAACCTATTTCTTTTGTGTTTATAATTTGTAGTTTTAACAGGTCATTTTTTTCCCTCACCGTTGTATGGTTGTCTGTATATTCTAAGTTGGCCAAAGCTTACGTCACATACAATAAATTCAGTGAGATTAGTGACTGAGTTATTGTTTTTCCTTCAATAGTACATTCAGTAGCATAGCGTACGTAATAGATACACTACTTAGTGACCCATTATTCATTTATTCATTCATTTACCAAGCACCTCTTATATGCCAGACACTTTACTAGGTGCTAAGGATACAATGAGTAAGGGCAAAAAACCCTCAAACATGGTTTCTACTCTTAAGGACTTTACAGAATAGTTGGGGAAGAGAGAGAGAGAGAATAATATATGACACAAACGAGTGTGAAAAGAGTAATGGGTGAGAGGAGTTATCAAGGACATCTTGACATAGTCTGGGTGGTCATAGAAGTCTTCCCTAAAGGAGTGGTCGCAGTTCTGGGGTTTGGAAAGTGAGAAAAATTTGCCAAGAAAAAGATGGGGATGGGGGTGAATGTTTTGGCAGAGTTAAGAGCAGTTGAAAGGTCTGTGGCAGGAAAGGGTAGAGCATGTTCCAGACACTAGAAGAAGCCTGGGTGGGTAAAGGGAAAGTATGAGAAGCCTCTGCAGAGCAGAGAGTGTTACATCAGGCCCATTAAGGAAGTTGAGGCCAAGCGTGGTGGCTTACAACTGTAATCCCAGCACTTTGGGAGGCCGAGGTGGGAGGATCACTTGAGCCCAGAATTTTGAGACCAGACTGGGCAACATAGCGAGACCTGTCTCTACTAAAAATAAAACTAAAAAAAATTACTGGACGTGGTGGTGTGTGCCTGTAGTCCCGGCTACTCAGGAGGCTGAGGTGGGAAGATTGTTCGAGCCCAGGAGGTCAAGGCTGCAATGAGGCATGTTTGTGCTACTGTACTCCGGCCTGGGCAAGAGTGACACCCTGTATAAAAACATTTTTTTTGTTGTTGTTACATGTCCAAAAAACAAGAAACCACTGAAGTGCCTTAAGCCAGGGGGGTGGCAGTGAATGACACAATCATAGTTGCATTTTTAAAAGACCACTCTGGCTGCAGTGAGGAAAACAAACAAAAGAGCTTTGTGATGAAAGAGATATGTGGGGTGAGGAAGACAGAAGCCACAGGAGTCTCCCACCTTCCTGGTTTCCGTCCTCAAACAGATGGTATGGCCACTCACTGAGTCAGGGAACACTGGAAAAGGACCAGGCTTGACAAACGCTCAATACACATTCCTAAGTGTGTGATTGCTGGGTCATACGGTTAGTTGCATGTTTGGTTTTGTAGGAAACTGCCAAAATGTTTTCTAGGGTGGCTGTACCCTTTTGCATTCCCAGCAGCAATGTATGAAGGATCCACTTTATCTAATCCTCACCAGCAATTGGTAGTGTTAACTATTTTTTATTGTAACCATTCTGATAGGTAAGTTGTGACATCTCATTGTGGCTGTAATTTGCATTTCCCTTAAGGGCTGATGATATTTTAATGTGTTTGTTTGCTATCTGTATGTAATCCTAATGAAATGTTTCTTCATATCTTTTGCCCATTTTCTAACCAGATTTGATTTTTTAACACTGTGTTCTGATAAATTTTTGTATATTCTAGCTACAAGTTCTTTGTCAGATATGTGTTTGCAAATATTTTTCTCTCTACAGCTTCTGTTTTCATTCTCCTAATAAGGTCTTTCACAGAGCAAAAGTTTTAATTCTGGTGAAGTTTAATTTATACATTTTTGTCTTTTATGGATTGTGCTTTTGGTGTCATGTCTAGGAACTCTTATCCAAGCCTTTTTTTTACCAAAGATTTTCTCTTATCTTCCAAAGGTTTTATGTGATCCATTTTGAGTTAATTTTTGTATGAAATGTGAGATGTGAGGTTTAGGTCGAGGTTCCTTTTTGCCATGGATATCCAACGTTTCCGCCCTATTTGTTGTAAAGACTGTCCTTCCTCCATTGAATTGCTTTTGCACCTTTGTAAAAAGTCAGGCGGCCATACCCGTGCTGGGCTCTTTCTGGGTTCTCTGGGCTGTTACACCGATCTACACATCTATTCCTCTGAGATAGTCCACATAGTCTACGTGATGGCAGATACATAACACAGTTATGACCCTTGAACAATGCAGAGGTTAGGGGTACCAATGCATATTTTATATGTTATATATTTACACACTGTATTCTTACAATAAAGCTAAAGAAAAGAAAATGTTATTAAGAAAATCATAATGAAGAGGAAATATATTTACTATTCATTAAGTCTAAGTGGATCACCATAAAGGCCTTCATCCTCATCATCACATTGAGTAGGCTGAGGAGGAGGATGAAGAGAAGGGGTTGGTCTCTCTGTCTCAGGGGCAGCTGAGGCAAAAGAAAATCGGTGTACATGTGGACCTAGGCAGTTCAAAACTGTCGTTCAAGAGTCAACTGTCAGTTTTTAAATTAGGTAAAATAATTCCTCCCATTTTTTTTTCCTTTAAACATCATTTTAACTAATATAGTTCATTTACTTTTCCATATACATTTTAGATTAATCTTGTTTATATCCACAAAAAAATCTTGCTAGCATTTTAATAGGAATGTGTTAAATCTGGGTATCAATTTATGAAGAATTGACATCTCTGTTACCTTGAGTCTTCCAGTTCATAAACACGGCATGTCACTTTGTTTATGTATTCCATTATATTCCATCCACATTCCATTATGGATTTTTTCCATTATCATTTCATAGTTTTTGGCTTACAAGTCTTATATGTATTTTGTTAGATTTACAATCATATGTTTCATTTTTCTGGACAATTGTAAATGGTATCATATTTTAAATGTCAGTGTTTATTGATAGTATGTAGAAATAAAATTGATTTTTGCATGTTGATCTTGTATACTACAACTTTGTTCAACTCCCTTGTTAGTTTTTAGAAGGCTGCTCATAGATTACATTAACAACAACAAAAAAAACCCTCTAATTTTTTTTGGAATTTTCTATGTAGCTGGAATTCATCATCACCTGCAAATAGGGACAGTTTTATTTCTTTTTTCTAATGTGTATGCCTTTTCTGTCCATTTCTTTCATTATTACTCTGGCAAGACTTCCCATTACTGTCATGGCAGTGGTGGAAGCAAACAGCCTTACCTTGTTCTTGATCATAGGGATCTTATTTAAAACATATTTTGCTACTTTTTTCTAGCCTCCAATGTTTCTGAAGAGAAATCTGTCCTTTGAATTGTTTTTTCCCATAGGTAATGCATTGTTTCTCTCTGGTTGCTTTAAAATTTTTCTTTGTTTTTAGCTTTCAGAGGTTGAGTTATGATGTGTGTTGGTGAGTATGCGTTCCATTGTTGGGGTACCTCACTCATTACAGCCTGGCCAGGATCGAAGTCCAGGTTCCCCATTCAGCCTTTCCTGATGGGAGGGAGGGCAGTTTTTTTTTCTGATTGTTGGTGGAACAGAGGGGTTATTGTTTAAAACTTTTCTTACTTGCTGGGCTGACTTTTTCTTGGTTCTTTGGCTATAGGAACCAAGATTTTAGGGGCTTTTTCCATCTGTGCCCATTGGCACATCTGGATTGCTGACATAGCCATTACCCAGTCTTCATACATGCAAGGATGTAAGAAGTATAAAGAAACTCAGGGTACTTACTGCTGTCATTCCTCATGTCCCAGGTCCCTAGCCAGTCTGCCTCCTTCTCTCTGCGTCTCAGAGTCATATTTGTTTTATTCAAAATGCCCAGAGTCTGTAGCTGTATGTAGTGAGAAGAATAGAAAAAAGCATGTCTACTCCATTTTTCTGCAAATGGAAGTCTTTTTTGGGCTTTCATGTCAAGGTGATGTTCGCCTCATAAAAGGAGATGGTGACACTTTCCTTTCTCTAGAAGTCTTTGTTTCAGATGAAACTTCATCCTCACATGTTTACTGGAACTTGCCAGTGAGGCCACTTGGACTTGAAGGGATGTTTTTGTTTTCTCTCTCTCTCTCTCTTAATAGGAAGGTTTTAAATAATACATTCACTTAAAAATATATTGTTTTATTTTTCTTATGTATTACATATTACATAATATACATTTGTCTAGAAGTTACCTATTTTATATAAATTTACAAATTTGTGAAAGTATAGTTATATGACATGTAATCATTGTCACTTTTAAATGTCAATCATTTTCCCCAAATTTTATTTATAAATTATTGAAAGGACAATAATAACCAGCATTCTTTCAGTAAATTATTTTCCCCTCTTAGCTAGCCAGAGTTGGTCAGATTTGAATTCTCTTTCTTGTAAACAAAACACCCTAACTAATGCAGGTATTACCCAGAAAATAGAGAGACATGTATGTGTAGTTGCGGCAAATTGCTTTTCAACAAATCTTCACAAAAAATTATTCCTTCTGCTTCCTGAGAGATACTGAGGGCCTGATTTAAGAAGTGTGAGCTGAGGCCCTCCCTTTTCTTTTCAACACACTGGTAACAATTATGCTCCCAGCTATAGGAGGTGAAAAAGTGTCTATACAACTAATAAAATGTTTCCACTTCAACAGAATAAAAACTACTTTGCTTTTTAGGAGTTACTATAAAAAAAAGTCCTAGAGAAAGAAGAAAGAAAAAAATCAAAACCAAACCAAAACAAAAAACCTAGAAAAGTGAGTGAGAGAGAGAGCAAGGAATGCTTTTTTAGTTGCTTCAGATTTAGAATACC
This sequence comes from Cebus imitator, assembly GCF_001604975.1. Lineage (NCBI taxonomy): Eukaryota > Metazoa > Chordata > Mammalia > Primates > Cebidae > Cebus > Cebus imitator. The sequence continues at coordinate 1,564,868 of NW_016107603.1, forward strand.
ATTCTAGCTTTGAACTTTCTGTACAGCACTTGGCATAGAATAGCACTAAACTATATGATTTCTTTAACTTTTGCATATATTCTTGAATGATAAGGGTTATTTAAACTTTGTAATTTTTAATAATCCACTTTCCTAAAAACTAGCTAGAAAAGAAATACATGCATGGTTTTGGCTCCCTCTGCTGGACATTTATATGTACTTCAGGTTTTACACAACAAAACCAAGACCACTATTTTTCAAATGGATTTGGAATTTTTTGAAAAAACATTATTTAAGGCTGGTTACAATGAGATTTTTATCTTTTCTTTGGAATGAAAAATGATTTTCTCAAAATTTTATTTCTTTTTTTAAAAGTTAGGGTCTCGCTTTATTGCCCAGGCTGGAGTGCAGTGGCACAATCATAGCTCACTGTAACCTCAAACTCCTGGGCTCAAATGATCCTCCTGCCTTAGCCTTCCGAGTAGCTGGGATTACAGGTGACAGCTGGGATTACAGGATTACGGTTAACTTTTAATTTTATTTAATTTTTTAAGAGATGAGGGCTTGAGTGCTATGTTGCCCAGGCTGGTCTCTAATGCCTGGCCTCAAGTGGTCCCCTGAAGCCCTGGGATTACAGATGTGAGCCACCATGCCTGGTACTATTTAAATTTTCAATTTAATTTTTCAAATTTATACTTAAAAAACTTAACATTATACCTATTATAACATTATAACTTTTAAAAAGGATACATTTAGCACAATAAATAAAGTTTAGAAAATGTTTTCAATAAAAGGCCCGATTCCTGCTATGTCTCTTTCTCAAGCTGTCTGTGGCGAAGGTACCCAGATATACAGGCTGATGTCATTCCATATTGCCATAACAATGCCTCCCTCAGTCCAGCCAAATCTTCAGCCATTCTCCAAAGCAGCTATTTAAACTTTTGGCCTCTTTAACTCCCAACTTCTTTATCCTCTCCTCAATGTTGCCACTTTCTTGGAAATGATAGAGGCCATCCAATACATAACTTTAACATTCTGATTCTTTCTCCTGCCCCCAATCCTAGTAAGAATTTCTATCCATACCTTTTTTTGCCTCCATTCATGTAGTTTCACTGAAACAAGTTTCTCTCTTGTCCAAGGTGTGTCAATTGGGATGGATCCCATTTCCCTGGGTTCTTAGGAACAGCACTGTATCAAACATTAACATCTCTTTATTTTCTGTATCTTTGCACTCTTACTCTTGGTTGGCTTTTCATGATCATATGATCATATGCTTATTGGTTATGTTAGCTAGGATCTTTCAACTGCAAACAGTTCTGGGTAATATGGATTACATGTTAAGGGCAAATGGAAGTAAAGTAAAATAGTCATGGTTATGAAAGGTCTGGGCTTCCTAGATAGTAACATAAATTATTTTCATTAAAAGTCTTGGTTATTACCATGCATGGAGGTGCATGTCTGTAATCCCAGCTACTGGAGAGGCTGAGGCAGGCAGATATCCTGAACCCAGGAGTTTGAGACCAGCCTGGGCAACATAGTGAGACCCCATCTCAACCATCTCATCTTGGTTATCATTTTTACTTTTTCATATCCTGACTCCATATTTAAATAGAATTCAAGAGTCTGTCAGACAAAATCTTTTCCTTTCTTTTGGTGTCCTGTGACCACCACCACTAGCATCATCATCATCAAGATACTTGTCTTCAAGTACTTTAAGCAACCATTGAATAATAATCTTCTTGGTTAGTTTGTCCAGCAAGAAATCCCTGTTGCATGTTAGATTCCTCAGGAGGCAGAATCTAAGATGAGATTCACATGCAGGAGGTCGAGTGGTGTTGAGCTGAATGCTTAGAAGGGATGGGAAGGAAGCAGGGTTAGGCAGAGGGAGAGATTGGGCTGCAATGCAGTCATTATAAGCCCTCAGCTGGCCCCCCAGGGGCTGTGAATTTGAAATGGCTCTTCAGTGTTGTCCCAGGTTGATATCAAAAGGAAACAGTGGTGTACTAGGCTGGCGCATTCCAGCTTGGGAGGTGATTGTATGCATCTCTTCCCCAATGGGCATTTGTTGATCATACTTTGTAGCTTGATATGAGCTATAGTAGAAACATCAACACTATAGAAACTGGTAAATGCTACAAATTAGGGCATTTGTTTTTCTCTTGTTCAGAGATCTGGTTGTTAAATATTACCCGTCAGATACAGACTGCACTGAGAAGTAGATGTGGCCTTGGTCTAAGTGGTACTCTTTAGGTGAGGTAATTCCTGAACAGTACTGACAGCTCAGCAGTGTCAGCCAGCACCCTTCACCACAGCTGTGGGAACACATCCTTCCTCCAAAGAGAGGCATTGGGCGGCACAGCACAGCACTCACAATGGTCCCCGTGACCTATTTGTGCTGTGAGAAAGCATAATGGTGATAATGCTTCTAAGTTTTAAAAGTGTCATTTTGACAGCAGTACTCCTTTCTTAATTTAAAAAGTTGAAAATAGTAATAGGTTCTAAAAAAAATAAACTTTATCTTCTACAACTGTTTTAGAAACAGAAGAATTGTGAAGACTGTAAAAAGTGGCCATAGTCCCCACACCCAATTTCCCCCATTACTGACAGATGAGTATGGCATGTTTGTTACAATTAAGGAACCAACAGTAAGAAATTATTGTTAACCAAAGTCCATACTTTATCCGGATTTCTTAGTTATTGCCTAATGCCCTTTTCCTGTTCCCAGATCCCATTCAAAATACCACATTACATGTAGTCATCATGTCTTTTTAGACTTCTAGACTGCGACAGTTTCTTGGGCTTTTCTTGTTTTTGATGACCTTGACAGTTTTGAGGAGTCCTCATCAAGTATTTTGTAGAATGTCCCCAAATTGGAATTTGTCTGATGTTTTTCTCATAATCAAACCAGAGTTATGGGTTTTTAGAAGACACAAAGACCAATTACCATTTCCATGACTCCATACCAAGAGTATGATTCATCACTGATAATGTTAGCCACGATCATCTGGTTGAGGTGGTGTTTGTCAGGGTTCTTCACTGTAAAGCGACTCTATACTCACCACCCTTACAACCTGCACTCTTTGGAAAGAAGTCACTATGTGCAGCCTATAATTAAGGAGTGCTTTCCTCTCTTTAAGGCAGGGTATTTACAAGAATTATTTGCAACTTTACGCAGGAAATTTTGTCTTCTCTCCCATTTATTTATTTATTCAATAGTTATTCAACTGTTTAAATAATGGAATAATTTATTCAATTATTTGTTTATATCAGCATGGACCTGTGGATACTTATTTTATTCTTTGGTTTTAAGCAATTAGGAGTTTTTTTTCAGTTGGATTCTATGGTCCTTTAACATATCTGAATCATCGTGAGTTTTAAAATTCTATTTTAATTTTTTCGCACTTTCTTACTTTATGAACTACAATGTGTCCCATGCTCATTTTGTACTTACTGCCCCAGTCCTAGAATCAGCCATTTCTCCAATAAGTCCAAGTTCCTCTTATTGGAGAATGATATAGGAAACCAAGGCTGGGGCACTAGGTATGATTGAGTTAACAAGCTTTCAAACTAAAGTTAAACCTCAAATCAAATGTTTCACAATTATATAGTTACCAAGTTGACCTTGATGAACAAATTCTGTCATAAAAAAATAAGGAAAAATCATGACAGAATCAAAAGAACATTTTATAGACACATTTGGAACACAGTATTTTTACATTAGTTTGTCAAAACATTAAAGTATTGTGAATGTGGAAAGACAGCTATGAAAATATAGTATTTCAATTCATTTTTCAAGGTCTCAATAAAACTTACTAATTTCAAAGTAGAGTAAATCAAGGAATCAAAAAACGTTATGTGTTTAGGAATACACACCATTTCTCTTTGAGCATAGTGGTCACAGATTTCTGTATCCTTAGATATACCATTTAACTAAATTGGCTGTCTAACTGAGATGTTAAATCTTTATTGTAAACGGGTTTGAAATAGTTTTATTTTATCTATCAGGCACCCATATGATTCTGGACATGATGAGGTCTCTGAAGAAGTCTAAGGATGGATCTATGTCCTTACAACAGTTGGGTAATGATGAAAGGCAATCATATAGAATTCCTTGCTAAAATGTAAGAAACCCGCTTCAGGTCCAGATAAGAAAGCGAGTTGATGGTGTACATTTTAGAAAGTGTGAACTAAGTTGGATCTTGAAGTCTTGAAGGTTTGGTTTCTCCACACAGATGCTATTGGCACTTTGGGTGGATAATTCATCACTGTGTGAGACTGTGATTCCTGTTATATATCAGTTAGCATTTGTAAGGCATTGGAACAACCCAAATACCTCTACATATTCCTTTTTGGAAAGGCAGGAAGTGTTGGGAGAGTATATTACAAAGAGGAGACTACAAAACTAGATACAGAACTAGAATGGGTATGGCATGTTGGAACAATGAGGAGACTGGGTAGAGTCATTCAAATAATCTGTACTTACCTGTGGCTCTAAGGGGCAGATTAGAACCTCTCGAGCTGTTTGGCTTGTTAGAAGCACCACTTTGTCTTTAGCAATGCCATGCTGACTCTGATCCTGAAGGAAAGTTACTGTATCCATCTTGTTAATTTACTAATCTAAGCAAATGGTAAAGAAAAAACCTTTTAAATCTGTGTAAATAAAAGACAGAAAGTTACATTGAAGAGATATATGTTTGCCTTTTGTCCAAATGCAATAATATTAACAATTTACTTTAGACCTTTAACAAAAATCTTAAGCGTATTTTGATAATAATAAATTAATATTATTTACAAATTACCATAAGAATATTAATGTAAAAATTTTCCAAAGAATTTTTCTTGGCATGTAAACTATTTTAGTATCTAATATAAAATATTCTGGACGCAGAACTAATTATCTTTGTCTTCATGATCTTTTGAACAGTAACTGATGGTAAAAATAATTAATCCTCATCATTGGAAATTTAAGTAATACAGAGAAGGTTAAAACTTACAGAAAATCTCACTAGTCTGAAATAATTGTGGGCATAATTCAAACATAATACTAGTAATCACTCTATGCATATTTATATCTAGATCTCAGTCTATATGCTATATATCTAATATATGTGATACAAATATATAGAAATGATTTTATTAAGTAGAAAAAAGAAAAAGAAGAAACTAAAGAAATTGCACTATATTAGAGAGTTGTTTCCTTAACAAAGAGATGTTTGTTCCTAAAACATTCCTCTAAGATGGAGTCACAAACTCAAATGCTTTTAGGCATAGTGACAATATGATTCATGCAGCAAATTATAGAAATTAAGTTGCTTTTATTGTTTTCAAAATAAAAATCTCTCTGGTTACATTGTCTAGGTTATCACTGAGTAGGTTAAACAAAATGATGAAGCACAGAATTTCTATAGCTCATGAGACATATTCGGACTACAGTTCCCTAGATTGCCACCTCTGCAAATTTTTTAAAAGATTATGGAAAATTTTAAAGAAGCTACACTCAGTCTATTTTTTAAATAATATGTTTCATTTGCTTTAGTTAATTTTTAAAAATTTTGTTGGGGACATAGTAGGTGTAGATACTTATGGGGTACTGATGTATTTCATTTAAGAGAGCGTTTGATTCATAGCATTTGCTATGAAAGATAAAGAAATAAGTACTCTTAAAACTTTATTCCACCAAATTTTGTTCATTTAAATATTAGTTCTCTAAGCTATATGTTGATTCTATATTATAAAACATTATAACATTTCTACTTAATTTCATTAATTAACTGAACTTTAGTTTTATATAGATTTAATGTTCATTACATTCCACAGCATCTCTACTCCTGAGTTCTTTATTTTCATTAATCTCTTGGTTGGCTTGTTCTCAACTATTAGGTTTTACAAAAAGAGCCCATGAAAACTGAATGAATTCATGTTTAGTAAGATCTGACTTTTGCTTTAATATTAAATAGCTATTGGCTGGGCATGATACACTTTTCTCAACACTTTGTAGACACTGCTATAAAGAAGTATGAAAGTTGTTGATTATTTTACTCTTATAAGTGACATGCTTTTTTTTACCTTGCCACCTGAAGACATTTTTCTTTATCCTTGGAATTTGATAATTTTATCAGAATTTATTTTTCCAAAAAATAATTTGCTCTTTCATTAGACTGTATATTCAGTTTTTCTTACATTACAGAGAAATCATCTTCTATTAAATATTTGATCATCCTACAGAGGCAAAATGGACTTTCTACCCCAAATTTGATTAAGTGTTCTTATGATTTGGCCGTGCCCCTACCCAAGTCTCACCTCGAATTGTAGCTCCCATAATTCCCTCATGCTGTGGGAGGGACCGAGTGGGAGATAATTAAATCATGGGTGAGGTGCCCCCACACTGTTTTTGTGGTAGTGAATAAGTCTCACAAGATCTGATAGTTTTATAAGGGGAAATCCCTTTTGCTTAGCTCATTTGTTTCTCGTCTGCTGTCATGTGAGACATGCCTTTTGCTTTGCACCATGATTGTGAGGCCTCCCCAGCCATGTGGGCCTGTAACTCCATTAAATCTCTTTCTTTTATAAATTGCCCAGTCTTGGGTATGTCTTCATCAGCAGTGTGAAAACAGACTGATACAGGTGTCTAGACTGATGATGCCATTCATGCAGCAGGGAGGTATGTAACAAGATTTAGTACTTACATAATGAGGTTTTAGGGGAGAGCAGAGCAGACTCCCAAGCAAAACCAAAAATGGCTTAAGACAGTACGGAAGGTCCACTGGCCTGGGGCTTTACAGTGATTGGGGGTGGGACCAATCACTGTAAAGCCCCAGGCCAGTGGACCTTCCCCAGTGCAGTGAGGGGCTTATGTGGTTTGAATTTCCCACCAATGCTAGGGAAGGAAATAGCTGGGTTTCTTTAATACTTTGCCCAAGTGGGACAGAAGTGGAAGACGGAGTGGTGGGGCTTGAAATCTGTCAGCAGACATCAAAAATGGAGTCAGACTCTTTATTATCGTATTTAAAAGTATTTTTATGTCTATTGGTTGGTTTCTTTGCCTTGGAGACACAGTAATCTTTAGGTTGGCTTTTGTTATTAGGATCTACTTTGTGTTTGTCTCATTCTTTGCATTCACTATGAATAGTCCCTCCTCTCTGTCCATAACTCAATTTAAAATTGGGTATAGTCTTTTCCTTGCAGTTTCTAATTTACATGATAGGAAATGGTGTTTTTAGTCCTGAGTTTCTTTGGTTTCTGTGCTTTACATCTAATTTTGATGTTTTGTCAAGTTGTCCTTTAGCTCGTTTCAGTGAATTAATTTCATTATTAAGCTCTATCTCAATAAGCATTAATGTGGAATTTTATCTGTTTTTTGCATGTATACCTCTCTTTTACATATTTTCCTGTAGGATTACACAAATGTCATGCCATGTCTTCCTATCCTACTTGTGTTTAGCATGGACAGCTCTGCCCAGACCTCTATTTTCTCTGATAAGTCTTCTTGGTTCTTTTAAATGTGAGATCAATTTGTCTTTCCATCTATGTTAGTTTGATGGCTCAATATTGCATTCTATCTACTTTTTAATAAAAGCTTAGGGTTGGGGGTAGCATTTGTTAGTGGATTTAGTTTTTACTTTCTTAGCTCTGAGATTTTGTCAACTGTCCTGTATCAAGATGCACTTGATTGGTACGGGCATGTCCAATAGCTGAGCGGGTATTCTCCAGGCTTCGGATTAGTCCTTTAATTGTGGAGTCCCAGAACCTCTGATTCTTCCTGAGTCAGGGCTGGTTTTTACTGCTCCATTTCATTCTTTCCTTTCCTCTGAGTGTACAGAAAGAATTAGAGTGCTTGTGGGTTTCAGCCAGTGTTAACATCAAGGCAGCGAGGGTGAGAAAAGGAGAAAAGGCCGTTTTCACTGTAGCTTCAATATAATCTTTTCCACTGGCTTTTTGCCCAGATATCTTATTTTTAAATTATTTTCTCTTTTATTTTCAAACTTCGTAGCTTCCTATGCATCATTTTCAATAATTAGATGTAATTTTTTTTCTGCCTTTATTGCTCTACTTTTTCCCTCACTCAGACACATCAAGAGTAACCCCTGGAGCTTCCTCTCAATTCCACTAGTCCTGCATTGGCCTCAGACATTTATATTCTCCAGGGATTTTCCATGACTTCTTCTAGGCTGACTATATACCTCCAATTCTGCTCCTCTGCAAGTCTGAGGATATAAAGAGAGCTCTCATGGTTTTGTGGCCACCTTCTTCTCCTAATATAGTTTCGGCAAGTTGGGGACCTTAGGATCCAGCTTAGTTACGGCAGAAGTTCTGTTTCTTTTCTCATCAGATCATTTTTCAAGTGCAGTGTTAACTTATGCTTCTTTGTTTGCTGTTAATGAGTTGATTTCATTTTCCTGTTGCCTATTTACGCTGTTTACTCTTTTTTATTTTTATTTTTTTACTAGCCATGGGGTAAAAGGCAGTCTCTAATCTTGCCTCACTCCGACATGTCCACCAATTCTTTTCAAATGGTGTTCACTGGTGAAAATTACTGAAGAAAGCAGCCCATCTTTCACATATCCTATGTGTAAATATCAGTCCTGTTAATGGCACAGGCCTCCGGGAGGTAGGATGGGGGAAACTAGGTGCAAATGAAAATGGACGAGTGATAATTTGAGATGGTTTTCAACTTTAAGTTTAAGAATATATTAGGAAGAGGATCTGTGACTATATTATAAAGTGTATTTTTGCTACATTTTAATAAATGTTTCCTTCTTATCCTCTTCCCCACCCTCCATTTGGTTAAGGGTGGGTGAACATAAATATTGTTTGTTATGGGAAAATGTGACTTACAACTTGGATACTATTCTCTTTCTGTTTCTTGCTTCTTTCTACAGTACAGCCTGTTACGCAAATATTCAGATAATAGATTAGGTTCAAGCATTCTTTATTCCTTATGTGTATCACATTAAGCAGGAACATTCACATAACTAACTCATAAATAAAAACATGTACTTTAAAAACTTTATCCACCTGTGACTCTGGGGAGGAAATGTGAAATGAACAATTACATATTTGTCATCTAGAAGGCTGTTCTTCAGTTACACTTCAAATGATTCTCTGACACCTATGAGGCAAGTGCTGACTGCAGAGCTAAAAACAGGGCTAGAAACTGCATGTGTGTGACAGTGAGGAGAGGGAGAAGATTGTGTGCAGTGCGGGGTGGTAAAGAGGAAAACTGGGCCAACAGCATTTGCAGGTGAATGTGACAAAGCTGTTGAAGATGAAGTTTGTGTTTCATAGTCTGGCAGTCAGACATGGGTAGCCGATTGTTTTAGTCTCCTGCCTTTGTGTGCCTCTTTGCTAGATTCATTTGATGAACTCAGGATGAGTTGTAGGACTTCAGACTTTCAAAATGTTAAGGAACTGTGTCACATAGTTGGTCAACGCTTTGCCAGAACAATCTGGGGTACATAATAAAATGCCTGCATCCCCCCATTTGAGAATATATATCAAAAACTTACTTAAAAGATAATTTCAGCTGTCCTAGGTTTCTGGGGACACTATTGTGGTGGGTGAGTAGGCGTTACCCTTCCTCCAAAGATAATCATTTGCATTTGAAAATTGGAATGTTGAAGGATGGATTTGGGTGAGGTTCCTTGGTTTCTTCAGCATTTCCTTATGGGTTGGGGAAGACTTCTGGAAGAAATACATCCCAGACCTTGGCTTTACTTCACTGGGTGTGAAAAATATAAATATTGCCTGATGGTGAGAAGGTGAGTGAACAGTATAGGCAGAGACCACAAAGGAGACTTTTCAAACAGGGCAAAGCTCACACTCAGAGGGAAGTGTTAGCTTCCAGGATCCAGGGAGGGCTGACACCAGGCATTACTCCAAGTTGTACCATGATGTACTTTGAGAAAACAACTAGGTGAATATGAATTGAAAAAGCTGCACAATAAAGACTGAAGCACCTAGGGCCCAAGCAACTTTTGTTTTGAGACTCCACTTGAGGAGTTATGTCCTCCAAGTTATGTCCCTCCCCAGATAAGTTCAGGCCCACTTGTTTCCAAGGCTTAGCATGTTGCTCTACTTTCCTGACAATATGGCCCCTAGAAACAGCTCCCATGGTTTAAAGCCCCTGTCACTCACTGCCACCCTTGGCAGGGCAGAGGGAGGGGGACTGAGAAGGGGCTAGGGGCTGGGATTGAACCACGGGTTCTTCTTTGGCTGTAGATTCAGGACTCACTTCCTATTCTACCAGACCCACAGAAGCTCTGAATTTTCCAGTGGGGCTGCCTAGAAGCACCAGGTGACACATCCTAGAAATACAGGAGTAGTGAGTTATAGGACAAATTTTGATGAAGAGAGAAAAAACTGGAAAGAGTTCGCAGACAATTTCTTTCTTCCACTCCCACCCCATGTTGTTCCAAGACACAGTGTTTCCGAATGGCCTCTGGAAATATCCCAGAGTGCTGAGAAGTAAACTAGGTTTTGAAGCTGTAACCAGTTGGACAACATGTCATCTTGTATTTGCTTTCTTCCTACCTTTCCTTAGTGTCCCTTTGCCCGCACTCCTACTCCCTTGTAATTATAGTCCCTGATGAAGCATGTATAATAACTAGGATTGTTTTCTAGAAAGGTCAGGCTAATACAGAATATAATAAAAGGTGGACTTCATAAAAGTTTACTCGGCTAGCAAGATGGCTAAATAGGAACAATTTTGGTCTGTCGCTCCTAGCCAGACCAATGCAGAAGGTGAGTGATTTCTGCATTTCCAACTGAGGTACCCAGTTCATCTCACTGGGACTGGTTAGATAGTAGGTACAGCCCACAAAGGGTGGGCAGAAGCAGCGTGGGGCATCACCACACCTGGGAAGTGCAAAGGGTTAGGGAACTCCCTCCTGTAGCCAACAGAAGCCATAAGAGACTATGCCGTGAGGGACTGTGCCATGAGGGATGGTGCCATCCAGCCCAGTACCATCCTTCTCCCATGGTCTTCGCAACCCACAGACCAGGAGATTCCCTCAGGTGCCTACACCACCAGGGTCCTGGGTTTCAACACAAATCTGGGCAGCAATCTGGGTAGACACTGAGCTAGCTGCAGGAATTTTTTTTCATACCTCAATGGCACCTGGAATGCTAGTGAGACAGATCCATTCACTCCTTTGGAAAGGGGGCTGAAGCCTGGGAGCTGAGTGGTCTTGCTCAGCAGATCCTACCCCCATAGAGCCCAACAAGCTAAGGTCTACTGGCTTGAAATTCTCATTGCCAGCACAGCAGTCTGAAGTTGACCTAGGATGCTCCAGCTTGGTGGGAGGAGGGGTGTCCACCATTACTGAGGCTTGAGTAGGCAGTTTTCCCCTCACATTGTAAACAAAGCTGTTGGGAAGTTTGAACAGGTGCAGAACCCACCATAGCTTGGCAAAGCCGCTGTAGCCAAACTGCCTCTGTAGATTCCTCCTCTCTGGGCAGGGTATCTCTGAAAGAAAGGCAGCAGCCCCAGTCAGGGGCTTATAGATAAAATTCCCATCTCCCTGGGACAGAGCACCTGGGGGAAGAGGTGACTGTGGGTGCAGCTTCAGCGGACTTAAAGGTTTCTGCCTGCTGGCACTGAAGGGAGCAGCTGAACTCCAGCACAGCACTTGAGCTCTGCTAAGGGATAGATGCCTCCTTAAGTGGGTCCCTGACCCTCGTACCTGCTGACTGGGAGACACCTCCCAGCAGGGGTCAATAGACACCTCATACAGGAGAGCTTGGGCTGGTGTCGGGTGGGTACCCCTCTGGGATGAACCTTCCAGAGGGAGGGGTAGGCAGAAAGCTTTGCTGTTCTGCAGCCTCTGCTGGTAATACCCAGGCAAACAGGGTCTGGAGTGGACCTCCAGCAAACTCCAGCAGACCCGCAGCAGAAGGGCCTGACTGTTATACGGAAAACTAATAAACAAAAAGCAATAGCATCAACATCAAAAAAAGGATGCCTATGGAAAACCCCATCTTAAGGTCACCAAAATCAAAGAGCAAAGGTAGATAAATCCACAAAGAGGCTGAAAAGTCCAAACACCAGAACCCCTCTTCTCCTTCCAAGGATCACAACTCCTCACCAGGAAGGGAACAAAACTAGACGGAGAATGAGTTTGATGAATTGACAGAAGTAGGCTTCAGAAGGTGAGAAATAACAAATTCCTTCCAGCTAAAGGAGCATGTTCTAACCCAGTGCAAGGAAGCTAAGAACCTTGATAAAAGGTTACAGGAACTGCTAACAAGAATACCCAGTTCAGAGAACACAAATGACCCAATGGAGCTGCAAAACACAGCACAAGAACTTTGTGAAGCATACACAAGTATCAATAGCCAAATCAATCAAGCAGAAGAAAGGGTATCAGAGATTGACAATCAACTTAATGAAATAAAGCATGACGACAAGATTAGAGAAAAAAGAATGAAAAGGAAAGAACAAAGCATCCAAGAAAAATGGGACTATATGAAAAGACCAAACCTAAGTTTCAATTATGGAGTGACTGAAAGTGACAGGAAGAATGGAAGCAACTTGGAAAACACACTTCAGGATATTATCCAGGAGAACTTCCCCAACCTAGCAAGACAGGACTACATTTAAATTCAGGAAATACAGAGAATACCACAAAGATACTCCTCAAGAAGAGAAACCCCAAGACTTGTCAGATTCAGCCTTACGTTGAGGGCAGCCAGAGAGAAAGGTCAGGTTACCCACAAAGGGAAGCCCATCAGACTAACAGTGGATCTCTCTGCAGAAACCCTACAAGCCAGAAGAGAATGGGGGCCAATATTCAACATTCCTAAATAATTTTCAACCTAGAATTTCATATCAAGCCAAACTAAGCTTCACAAGCGAAGGAGAAATAAAATACTTTATAGGCAAGCAAATGTTGAGGGATTTTATCACCACCAAGCCTACCTTACAAGAGGTCCTGAAAGAGCTAAATATGGAAAGGGAAAAACTCATACCAGCCGCTGCAAAAACATACCAAAATGTAAAGACCATTGATACTATGAGGAAACTGCATCAGCTAATGAGCAAAATAACCCACCAGCATCATATGACAGGATAAATTCAAATATAACAATATTAACCTTAAATGTAAATGGGCTAAATGTCCCAATTAAAAGACACAGACTAGCAAACTGAATAAACAGACAAGACCCATCAGCGTGCTGTATTCAGGAGACCCATCTCACGTGCAAAGACACACATAGGCTCAAAATAAAGGCATGGAGAAAGATTTACCAAGCAACTGGAGAGCAAAATAAAAGCAGGGGTTACAATCCTAGTCTCCGATAAAACAGACTTTAAAACAACAAAGATCAAAAAAGACAAAGAAGGGCATTATACAATAGTAAAGAAATCAATGCAACAAGAAGAGCTAACTGTCCTAAATATATATGCACCCAATACAGGAGCACCCAGATTCATAGCAAGTTCTTAGAGACCTGCAAAGAAAAGAGACTCAGACTCCCACATAATAATAGTGGGAGACTTTAATACACCCCACTATCAGTATTAGACAGATCAACAAGACAGAAATTTAACAAGGATATTTAGGGCTTGAACTCAGCTCTGGAACAAGACCTAATAAACATCTACAGAACATGCCACCTCAAATCAACAGAATATACATTCTTCTCAGCACCACATCACACTTATTCTAAAATTGATCACACAATTGGAAGTAAAACACTCCTCAGCAAATGCAACAGAATGGAAATCATAACAGTCTCTCTGACCACAGAGCAATTAAATTAGAACTCAGGATTAAGAAACTCACTCAAAACCACACAACTACATGGAAACTGAACTGCCTGCTCCTGAATGACTACGGGATAAATAACAAAATTAAGGCAGAAATAAATAAGTTCTTTGAGCCAATGAGAACAAATACACAATGTACCAAAATCTCTGGGACACAGCTAAAGCAGTGTTTAGAGGTAAATTTATAGTACTAAATACTCATAGGAGAAAGGGAGAAAGATCTAAAATTGACACTGTAATGTCACAATTAAAAGAACTAGAGAAGCAAGTGCAAACAAATTCAAAAGCGAGCAGAAGACAAGAAATAACTAAGATTAGAGCAGAACTGAGGAAGAGAGAGACATAAAAAAATCCTTCAAAAAAAATCAATGAATACAGGAGCTGGTTTTTTAAAAAGATTAACAAAATAGACTGCTGGCCAGACTATTAAAAAAGAAGAGGAGAATCAAATAGATACAATAAAAACCAACAAAGGGGATATCACCACTGATCCCACAGAAAAACTATCATCAGAGAATACTATAAGCACCTCTGTGCAAATAAACCAGAAAATCTAGAAGAAATGGATACATTCCTGGACACATATACCCTCCCAAGACTAAACCAGGAAGAAGTCAAATCCCTGAATAGACCAATAGCAAATTCTGAAATTGAAGGAGTAATTAATAGACTACCAATCAAAAAAAGTTCAGGACCAGACAGATTCACAGCCGAATTCTAACATAGGTACAAAGAGGAGCTGGTACCATTCCTTCTGAAACAATTTCAAACAATATAAAGAGAGGGACTCCTCCCTAACTCATTTTATGAGGCTAGCATCATCCTGATACCAAAAACTGGCAGAAATACAACAAAAGAAAATTTCAGGCCAATATCCCTGATGAACATTGATGTGAAAATTCTCAATAAAATACTACAAACTGAATCCAGCAGCACATTAGAAAGGTTATCCATTATCAGCTTCATCCCTGGGATGCAAGGCTGGCTCAACATATGCAAATCAATAAACATAATCTGTCACATAAACAGAACCAATGACAAAAACCACATGATTATCTCAATAGGTGCAGAAAGATCTTTGATAAAATTCAACACCCCTTCATGCTAAAAACACTCAATAAACTAGGTATTGATGGAATATACTTCAAAATAATAAAAGCTATTTACAACAAAACCACAGCCAATATCATATTTAATGGGCAAAAGCTGAAGGCATTCCCTTTGAAAACTGGTACAAGACAAGAATGACCTCTCTCACCACTCCTATTCAACATAGTATTAGAAATTCTGGCCAGAGCAATCAGGCATGATAAAGAAAAAAGGAGTATTCAAATTGGAAGAGAGAAAGTCAAATTGTCTCTGTTTGCAGATGACATGATTGTATATTTTGAAAACCCCACCATCACAGCCCCAAAACTCCTAAGCTGATAAATAAATTCAGCAAAGTCTCAGGATACAAAATCAATGTGCAAAAATCACAAGCATTCCTATACACCAAAAACAGACAGAGAACCAAATAATGAGTGAACTCCCATTTACAACTGCTACAGAGAAAATAAAATACCTAGGAATAAAACTTACGAGACATGTGAAGGATCTCTTCAAGGAGAACTACAAATCTGTGCTCAAGGTAATAAGAGAGGACATAAACAAATGGAAAAACATTCCATGCTCATGGTTAGGAAGAATCAATGTTGTAAAACTGGCCATACTGCCCAAAGTGATTTATAGATTCAATGCCATTCCCATCAAGCTACCATTGACTCTTCATAGAATTAGAAAAAAAACTACTTTAAATTTCATATGGAACCAAGAAAGAGCCTGTATAGCCAAGACACTTGTAAGCAAAAAGAACAAAGCTGGAGGCATCACACTACCTGACTTCAAACTATACTACAAGGCTACAGTAACCCAAACAGCATGGTACTGGTACCAAAACAAATATATAGACCAAAGGACCAAAATAGAGGCCTCAGAAATAACACCACACAATTACAACCATCTGATCTTTGACAAACCTGACAAAAACAAGCAATGGGGAAAGGATTCCCTGTTTAATAAATGGTGTTGGGAAAATGGACTAGACATATTTAGAAAACTCCAACTGGACCCCATCCTTACACCTTTTACAAAAATTAACTCAAGATGGATTAAAGACTTAAATGTAAGACCTAAAACCATAAAA